>NC_087357.1:25996236-26299266 GCF_030014295.1 Loxodonta africana
TTGTACTTTGTCTCTCATGGACTTGTCCTAATTTTCTTTGGTTTCAACTTACACTTGCATATGAGCAATTGATGGCCTGTCCTGCAGTTGGCCCCTGGCCTTGTTCTCTCTGATGGTATCGAGCTTTTCCATTGTCTCTTTCTGCAGATATAGATTTGATTCCTGTATGTCCCATCTGGCAAGGTCCACATGTATAGTCACCGTTCATGTTGCCGAAAAGGGTATTTGCAGTGAAGAAGTTGTTGGTCTTGAAAAATTCTAACATGCAATCTCTGGCACCGTTTCTATCACCAAGGCCATATTTTCAAACTCCTGATCCTTCTTTGTTTCCAACTTTTGCATTCCAATCACCAGTAATTATCAATGCATCCTGATTGCATGTATGATCAATTTCAGACTGTAGAAGTTGGTAAAAATCTTCAATTTATTCATCTTTGACATTAGTGATTGGTGTGTAAATTTGAGTAATAGTCATATTAACTTGTCTTCCTAATAGGCTTATGGATGTTATCTTATCACTGACAGCATTGCACTTCAGCATAGATCTTGAAGTGTTCTTTTTGATGATAAGTGCAACACAATTCCTCTTCAAACTGTCATTTCTGGCATAGTAGACCATACAATTGTCCAATTCAAAAAGTCCAGTGTCATTCCATTTCAGGTCACTCATGCCTAGGATATCACTGTTTATTCCATTTCCTAGGAAACTCAAATACAGATGGTCAGTAATTCACCCAAGTAGGCAGTAGACCACCTAAACAGCTCTTCAGATTCAGGCATTATTATTATTATTAATAGAGTAGTGGCTACTGCTTCTACAATTCCTCTTTGAAAGAGAAAGGCCTAGGCTTCCTAATTCCTCTAATTGTTCTCCTGCTTCATCTCAGAGACAGCTTCCTGGGAAGAAGCCTCTATTGGCAGAAATCTAGTCATTTTCTGAACCATATTTCTAGAGACAAAATGTCTTATAACAAGTGGCTGATAAGAAGATAAAGACTAGGAGCCAAATGTAAAGCACTAGAACTATCTAGGTATAACTACTATAAATCAAATAAAAGACAAAGACAGCAGGCATTATGCTATAGTGAATGAAGCAAGGGCTTTGAGGCCTCACAAACTCCAGTTCAAATTCTATGGCCACTTTTAACCAGCTGTGTGACTTTGTGCAGATTATGTAGTATTGCTGAGACTGTTTCCTCATCTGTGGAATTAACACAATGATAATCCAGGGTTGTAGTGATCATTAAATGAGATAATGTAGCTGCCTGGTCCACAGCTAGTCACTATAGGCTAGTTCCCTTCTGGAATTTCCCTTAAAAATAAATGTAGAATTTAATTTGTGTTCCAAGCCACGATCACTTCAGGAAACTTTTTTTTTTTTTTTACTCATTAAAAATAAAAAAACAAAGCAAAACCCTCAAAAAAACTCTGCATTGGAAGAAGTATCCATTCTTTTGTGTGGGATATCAATGTCCATGTGAGAGTAGAGTAGAGGAATTGTCTGATTATTCCAAAGTCACTGACAATCAATTCATCTAATCCCCTTCTAATTGTTTGGCTCACCCATTGCCCCGGTAACAGAAAATAAATGTCTCTTTAGGAAATATCTACCCACCCACCCACAGGAAGTCACACTCACTCATACTCACATACTGTCCAAATTATTCAGGTAGGTCAGATCCTAGTTCCTTCCTGATTCTGGGATTAGCCACATGTCCCAAGCTTAACCAATGAAAATTTTGAAGTATGTATTACTTGAAACAACAAGAAAAAAATGTTTTCAGGAGGGATCAGTCCCTGGAGAAGGACATCATGTTTGGTAAGGTAGAAGATCAGCAAAAAAGAGGAAGATCCTCAATGAGACGGATTGACACAGTGTCTGCTGCAACTTGCTCATCCTTAACAACAGTTACGAGGATGGCACAGGACCAGGCAGTATTTCATTCTGTTGTACATAGAGTCGCTGTAAGTCGGAACCAACTCAACAGCACCTAACAACAACAAAATATGGAAATATTCTACCCTAGAAGAAGTCTTATACAGAGAAATAGAGGGGTATAGCATGCATGCATATACACACAGGGGGCTATCAGAGCACAAATGAGTGGCATCTAAACTGTGCTGTAAAAAAGAAACACCACGTGCAAAGCTGCTGTGGTATGAAAGAGATTCAAGAACAGAACAGCTGAAGCCACAGATAGTAAGCAAAGCACCCATATGGGTCAGATTGCGGGGCCTCAGATGATTTGTTTAAATTTATTTTTAAATCCACACTCTTTAATTACAAAAATGAATTGCAGTATTAACTGCAAAAAAATACTGCAGGTCATAGGGATTATAATTTCTGAGGAAGGAGAGCTGGAATCTTTGAATAATATACCAATTCAAGGAAATATGACAGATGAGATTATAAAGGGGAGGAGGAAAGCAAATAGAATCTATTACAAGCCAGAGGGGTCCAACTTCTCGGTAGGTACAGGGACACATATATTCTTAGCTGTATAATTTTTCTTAAATTGTCTTCTCATGGGTATGTAAAATACACTCTTTTCCATTCTATATAGTTACCCTTCTTTAAACTGTTTTCAGTCACCTCCTCTAGAGTGTTACGGATAAGCTCCCCCTAACTGTGACCAACTCACCCTTTTTTTTTTTTTTAATAATATCTTTATTGTGCTTTAAATGAAAGTTTACAATCAAGTCAGTCTCTCACACAAAAACCTTTATACACCTTGCTACACACCTTGCTACACACTCCCAATTACTCTCCCCCTAATAAGACAGCCTGCTCTCTCCCTCCACTCTCTCTTTTCGAGTCCATTTCACCAGCTTCTAACCCCCTCCACCCTCTCATCTCCCCTCCAGGCAGGAGATGCCGGCATAGTCTCAAGTGTCCACCTGATCCGAGAAGCTCACTCCTCACCAGCATCCCTCTGCAACCCATTGTCCAGTCCAATCCATGTCTGAAGAGTTGGCTTCGGGAATGGTTCCTGTCCTGGGCCAACAGAAGGTCTGGGGGCCATGACCACCGGGGTTCTTCTAGCCTTAGTCAGATCATTAAGTGTGGTCTTATGAGAATTTGGGGTCTGGATCCCACTGCTCTCCTGCTCCCTCAGGGGTTCTCTGTTGTGTTCCCTGTCAGGGCAGTCATCGGTTGTAGCCAGGCACCATCTAGTTCTTCTGGACTCAGGATGATATAGTCTCTGGTTCATGTGGCCCTTTCTGTCTCTTGGGCTCGTAATAGCCTTGTGTCCTTGGTGTTCTTCATTCTCCTTTGATCCAGGTGGGTTGAGACCAATTGATGCATCTTAGATGGCTGCTTGCTAGTATTTAAGACCCTAGATGCCACTCTTCAAAGTGGGACCCAGAATGTTTTCTTAATAGATTTTATTATGCCAATTGACTTAGATGTCCCCTGAAACCATGGTCCCCAGACCCCTGCCCCTGCTACGATGGCCTTCAAAGCATTCAGTTTATTCAGGCAACTTCTTTGCTTTTGGTTTAGTCCAATTGTGCTGACCTCCCCTGTATTGTTTGCTGTCTTTCCCTTCACCTAAAGTAGTTCTTATCTACTACCTAATGAGTGAATGCGCCTCTCCCAACCTCCCTCCCTCCTCCCTCTCCTAACCATAAAAGAATGCTTTCTTCTCAGTTTAAACTATTTCTCAAGTTCTTATAACAGTGGTCTTATACAATATTTGTCCTTTTGCAACTGACTAATTTCACTCAGCATAATGCCTTCCAGGTTCCTCCATGTTATGAAATGTTTCACAGATTCCTCACTGTTCTTTATCGATGTATAGTATTCCATTGTGCGAATATACCATAATTTATTTAACCATTCATCCATTGATGGGCACCTTGGTTGCTTCCAACTTTTTGCTATTGTAAACAGTGCTGCAGTAAACATGGGTGTGCATATATCTGTTCGTGTAAAGGCTCTTATTTCTCTAGGATATATTACAAGGAGTGGGATTGCTGGATTGTATGGTAGTTTTATTTCTAGCTTTTTAAGGAAGTGCCAAATTGATTTCCAAAGTGGTTGTACCATTTTACATTCTCACCAGCAGTGCATAAGCATTCCAGTCTCTCCACAACCTCTCCAACGTTTATTATTTTGTGTTTTTTGGATTAATGCCAGCCTTGTTGGAGTGAGATGAAATCTCATTGCGGTTTTGATCTGCATTTCTCTAATGGCTAATGATCGTGAACATTTCCTCATATATCTGTTAGCTACCTGAATGTCTTCTTTAGTGAAGTGTCTATTCATATCTTTTGGCTGTTTTTTAATTGGGTTATTAGTCTTTTTGCAGTTGAGTTTTTGTAGTATCATGCAGATTTTAGAGATCAGACACTGATCAGAAATGTCATAGCTAAAAACTTTTTCCCAGCCTGTAGGTAGTCTTTTTACTCTTTTGGTGGTCTTTGGATGAGCATAGGTGCTTGGTTTTTAGGAGCTTCCAGTTATCTAGTTTTTCTTCTGTGTTCTTAATAGTGTTTTGTATACTGTTTATGCCATGCATTAGGGCTCCTAACGTTGTCTCTATTTTTTCTTCCATGATCTTTGTCGTTTTAGATTTTATATTTAGATCTTTGACCCATTTTGAGTTAGTTTTTTTGCATGGAGTGAGGTATGGGTCTTGTTTCATTTTTTTGCAGCTGGATATCCTGTTAGGCCAGCACCATTTGTTAAAAAGACTGTCTTTTCTGCATTTAACTGTTTTGGAGCTTTTGTCAAATATCAGCTGCTCATATGTGGATGGATTTATGTCTGGATTCTCAATTCTGTTCCATTGGTCCATGTATCTGTTGTTGTACCAGTACCAGTACCAGTACCAGTACCAGTACCAGTACCAGTACCAGTACCAGTACCAGGCTGTTTTGACTACTGTGGCGGTATAGTAGGTTCTAAAATCAGGTAAAGTAAGGCCTCCAACTTTGTTCTTCTTTTTCAGTAATGCCTTAGTTTTCCCGGGCCTTTTCCCCTTCCATATGAAGTTGGTGATTCGTTTCTCCATCTCATTAAAGAATGTCATTGGGATTTGGATCGGAATTGCATTGAATGTATAGATCGCTTTTGGTAGAATAGTCATTTTTATAACATTAAGCCTTCCTATCCACGAGCAAGGTATGTTTTTCCACTTATATAAGTCTCTTTTGGTTTCTTGCAGAAGTGTACTGTAGTTTTCTTTGTATAAGTCTTTTACATCTCTGGTAAGATTTATTCCTAAGTATTTTATCTTCTTGGATGCCACTGTAAATGGCATTGATTTGGGGATTTACTCTTCGATGTTCTTTTTGTTGGTGTAGAGGAATGGAACTGATTTTTGTATGTTTATCTTGTATCCCGATACTCTGCTGAACTCTTCTGTTAGTTTCAGTAGTTTTCTTGAGGATTCCTTAGGGTTTTCTGTGTATTAGATTATGCCATCTGCAAATAGAGATACTTTTACTTCTTCCTTGCAAATCTGGATACGCTTTGTTTCTTTATCTAGCCTAACTGCTCTGGCTAAGACCTCCAACGCAATGTTGAATAACAGTGGCGATAAAGGGCATCTGTGTCTGGCTCCCAGTCTCAGTGGGAATGTTTTCAGGCTCTCTCCATTTAGGGTGATATTGGCTGTTGGCTTTGTATAAATGCCCTTTATTATGTTGAGAAATTTTCCTTCTATTGCTGTTTTGCTAAGAGTTTTTCTCATGAATGAGTGTTGAACTTTGTCAAATGCCTTTCCTGCATCAATTGATAAAATCATGTGATTCTTGTCTTTTGTTTTATTTATGTGGTGGATTACATTAATTGTTTTTCTAATGTTGAACCATCCCTGCATACCTGATATGAATCCCACTTGGTCATGGTGAATTATTTTTTTGATATGTTGTTGAATTCTATTGGCTTGAATTTTGTTCAGGATTTTTGCATCTACATTCATGAGTGATATAATTTTCTTTTCTTGTGGTGTCTTTACCTGATTTTGGTATCAGGGATATGCTGTCTTCATAGAATGAGTTTGGTAGTATTCCGTCCTTTTCTATGCTCTGAAATATCTTTAGGAGTAGTGGTGTTAACTCTTCTCTGAAAGTTTGGTAGAACTCTGCAGTGAAGCCTTCCGGACCAGGGCTTTTTTTTTTTGGGAGTGTTTTGATTACCTTTTCAATCTCTTTTTTTGTTATGGGTCTGTTTAGTTGTTCTACCTCTGTTTGTGTTAGTTTAGGTAGGTAGTGTGTTTCTAGGAACTCATCCATTAATTTTAGGTTTTCAAATTTTTTTGAGTACAGGTTTTCATAGTAATCTGATAGGATTCTTTTAATTTCAGTTGGATCTGCTGTAATATTGCCCCTCTCATTTCTTATTCGGGGTATTTGCTTCCTCTCCTATTTCTCTTTTGTCAGTTTGGCCAGTGGTTTATCAATTTTGTTGAGTTTTTCAAAAAACCAATTTTTGGTCTTGTTAATTCTTTCAATTGTTTTTCTGTTTTCTTTTTTTTTTTTTATTTCATTTAGTTCAGCTCTAATTTTTATTATTTGTTTTCTTCTGGTGCCTGTGGGTTTCTTCTGTTGCTCTCTTTCTATTTGTTCAAGTTGTAGGAATAATTCTTTGATTTTGGCCCTTTCTTCTTTTTGGATGTGTGCATTTATTGATATAAATTGGCCTCTCAGCACTGCTTTTGCTGTGTCCCAAAGGTTCTGATAGGAAGTGTTTTCATTCTCATTGGATTCTCTGAATTTCTTTTTTTTTTTTTATCCTTAATGTCTTCTATAATCCAGTCTTTTTTGAGCAGGGTATTGATCAGTTTCCAAATGTCTGATTTCTTTTCCCTGGTTTTCCTGTTATTGATTTCCACTTTTATGGCCTTATGGTCAGAGAAGATGCTTTGTAATATTTCAGTGTTTTGGATTCTGCTAAGGCTTGCTTTGTGACCTAATATGTGGTCTATTCTAGAGAATGTTCCATGTGCACTAGAAAAGAAAGTATAGATGATTGCTGTTGGGTGGAGTGTTCTGTATATGTCTACGAGGTCAAGTTGGTTGATTGTGGCATTTAGATCTTCCGTGTCTTTATTGAGCTTTCTGGATATCCTGTCCTTCACTGAAAATGGTGTGTTGAAGTCTCCTCCTATTATTGTGGAGCTGTCCATCTCACTTTTCAATGCTGATACAATTTGTTTTATGTATCCTGCAACCCTGTCATTGGGTGCATAAATATTTAATGTGGTTTTATCTTCTTGGTCTATTGTCCCTTTAATCATTATATAGTGTCCTTCCTTATCCTTTCTGATGGATTTAATTTTAAAGCCTATTTTGTCAGAAATTAATATTGCCACTCCTGCTCTTTTTTGATTGTTGTTTGCTTGATATATTTTTTTCCATCCTTTGAGTTTTAGTTGGTTTGTGTCTCTAAGTCTAAGGTGTGTCTCTTGTAGGCAGCATATAGACGGAACTTGTTTTTAAATCCATTCTGCCAATCTCTGTCTCTTTATCAGTGCATTTAGTCCATTTACATTCAGCGTAATTATGGATAGTTATGAATTTAGTGCTATCATTTTGATGTCTTTTTGTGTGCATTGTTGACAGTTTCTTTTTCCCACTTAATTTTATGTGCTGAGTAGATTTTCTTTATATATTGTCCTTTCCTCATATTTGTTGTGGTTGATTTTGTTTCTGCTGAGCCTGTATTTTTCCCTTGTATTTTATTTTGATGTGTAGGATAGTTTGTCACCTTCGTGGTTACCTTATTATTTACCCCTATTTTTCTAAATTTAAAACTAACTTTTATTTCTTTGTATTGATGTATCTTCCTTTCCATATGGAAGGTGTATGATTACATTTCTTAGTCTCTATTATTTCAATGTTGTCTTCTTTTATACAATAACATTGCTGTTACTCTGTTTTGAGCTTTTTTAAATAATCTTTAATAATCTTGCTTTTTTTTTTTGGATTTCCCTGTCTGGGTTGACTTCTGGTTGCTCTGCCCAGTGTTCTAGTCTTGGGTTGATACCTGATGTTATTGATTTTCTAACCAAAGAGCTCCCTTTAGTATTTCTTGTAGTTTTGGTTTAGTTTTTACAAATTCCCTCAACTTGTGTTTATCTGGAAATGTCTTAATTTCACCTTCGTATTTAAGAGACAGTTTTGTTGGATATATGATTCTTGGCAGGCAATCTTTTTCCTTCAATTTTTTAAATATGTCATCCCATTGCCTTCTTGCCTGCATGGTTTCTGCCAAGTAGTCCGAGCTTATTCTTATTGGCTCTCCTTTGTAGGTGACTTTTTGTTTATCCCTCACTGCTCTTATAATTGTCTCTTCATCTTTGGTTTTGGCAAGTTTGATTATAACACGTCTTGGTGACTTTCTTTTAAGATCTACCTTATGTGGAGTTTGATGAGCATCTTGGATAGATCACTTCTCATCTTTCACAATATCAGGGAAGTTTTCTGCCAACAAATCTTCAACAATTTTCTCTGTATTTTCTGTTATCCCTCCCTGTTCTGGTACTCCAGTCACTTGTAGGTTATTTTCTTGATACAGTCCCACATGATTCTTAAGGTTTCTTCCTTTTTTTAAATTCTTTTATCTGATTTTTCTTCAAATATATTAGTGCCAAGTGATTTATCTTCGAGTTTAGAAATTCTAGCTTCTACTTGCTCAATTCTGCTCCTCTGACTTTCTGTTGAGTTATCTACTTCTGTAATTTTATTGTTAATCTTCTGAATTTCTGATTGCTGTCTGTCTATGGATTTTTCCAGCTTATTAAACTTTTCATTATGTTCCTGAATAATCTTTCTAATTTCTTTAATTGCTTTATCTGTGTGTTCCTTGGCTTGTTTTGAGTATTGCCTCATTTCTTTCCTGATGTCTTGAAGGGTTCTGTATATTAAACTTTTGTATTCTGGCTCTGGTAATTCCAGGAATGCACTTTCATCTAGAAGATCCCTGGATTCTTTGTTTTGAGAGCCTGTTGAGATGATCTTGGTCTGTTTCTTTACGTAACTTGATATTGACTGTTGTCTCCAAGTCATCTATAAGCTATTGTACTGGTTTATGCTTGCTTCCTGTGTTGTAGCTGGCTTGCTTTGTTTTGTTTTGATATACCCCTGTGGGTTGCTTGAGTGAGCTAGCTTGATTATTTTCACCTTTGGAGCTCTGATGTCCTGTCCTCAGATGGCTAGAGCTGTTATCATGTATATCAGCCTAGGAGTCCATTCAGTTTTCCTATATGAATTCAGCTCAGGTTTCCAGGTAGCTGATCATCAAGTGTGTGGTACAGGCTCTGTCCTACGGTCTTAGAGGGGCAGGGGAGATTGGCATATGTACCGGTATCTGATTGCAGCAGGGAATCATGCTCTGAACAAGGCAGGGTGCTGAGAACTGACCCCTGAGTGTCTCTGAGGAAAACGTGTCCCTGTTCCCTAGAGTGTGCAGGGGTGTGGGTTCTGCAGATGGATCATGGGCACCCAGAGTTTTTGGTTGTAAGGACTTGGAGGTACCAGTTCTCTTTGGCCCGCTCTTGTGGGTGCCTGGGTGTCCTGAATTGAGCTGACAGCCCTTAGGTCCCTGATGTGGGTAGTTGAGGATCTTGTTTAATAGGCAAAGCAATGTCAAACGTGAAACACCCCCCTCTCCACCGCACAGCTGAAGTGGTTGTAGTTTGCCAACAAGGGCCTATTCTCATGAAATAGGCCCACACATGCCCATGCAGAAGGGAAAGGTGCTCAAGGTCCACGGGCAGGTCATGCCTGGACAGGAGCTGCTTGTGTCCAGAGTTCCCCCAGTTAATGGGGCTAGCAAATTATCTTTTCCCCCCAGTTGCAATTTTTTTTCTTCTCCAAGGCCAGAAAGATGGCTCTAGGTGCTCAACAGTGCCTATCTGAGACCCAGGGATTCAGCCGTTGAAGCTGGCTTTGAGGTGGCGGGGGGGGGGGGCAAGGTAAAATACATGCAAGTACTTAGCTTTTGCCAACAGTACCATTCTTCTCGGGTTCCGGAGGTGTGAGTAGGCTGTACGGCTGGCTGCTTCTCCCTGAGGAAACTGCAGCCGAACGCTAGTGCTAGCCTACCCCCACCACCCGCAATTCAGGTCTGGTAACTCCTCTCCACTTCTGAATGGTCTCTTCCTCCCCCTGCCCCTCAGTTCGTTTTCTAAGCTTGCCTCTGATGCTCAGGGCTCCCAGTTTCTCACAAATGTACTCGTTTCACTTGTGTTTTGTAAAGAGGGCTTGACGGAAGTATCTGTCTATTCTGCCATCTTGGCTCCACCTCCCCAACTCACCCTTTTGAGTTGTGTATTCCACAAATGTGGTTTTGTAATTTTCTTTATTCATATCTGGACATGAATAAATGTTTCAAAATGACAGAATTCTGTGTTTAGAACAGGGCTTCAAACCGGTTCATTCTAGTTCAACCGCTTGCTGATAATTTGTGTTTCTACCCCAGATATGCTGAATCAGAATCGACATTTTAACAAGATCCCCAGTTGATTCTTATGTGTACATTAGATCATGTTGAAATATAGATTCTGATTCAATATCTCTGGGGTGAAAATGCAAATTCTCAGGGGGAAGTTGAATGAACTGGTTTGAAGTCCTGGTTTAGAAACCAGTCTCACAGAAAATTTTCAGAGCCTGCTTTATCTGTGGCTCCAGGAAGGCATGATTTCATCTGGTGCGTATTTTGATCACAAAGCCTTTCTGTTGGTACTTATACATTTGTTTTACCAGTTGCCTGTTGCCATTAAGCTGCCTCCAACTCAGGGCGACCCCATGTGTGTCAGAGTAGAGCTTTGTGCCATAGGATTTTCAGTGGCTGATTTTTTGGAAATAGATCATCAGGTCTTTCTTCTGAGGTACCTCTGGGTAGACTAGAGCTTCCAACCTTTCAGCTAGCAGTTAAATATATTAACCGTTTTTACCACTCAGGGACTATATATTCGAAGGCTGTCTGAAATTCTCCCATCAGAATTCTATCTCTCTGTTTGAAGACTTTTGTTTCCCATAACAACTTTTGTGTACCTTTTCATTTAAGTACTCATGATTCCCAAGTACTCTCTTGTCTTAGTTATCTAGTGCTGCTGTAACAGAAATACCACAAGTGGATAGCTTTAACAAAGGCAGATTTATTTCTTCACAGTGAAGTAGACTAAAAGTCCAAATTCAGGGCATCAGCTACAGGGGAAGGCTCTCCCTCTGCTGGCTCTGGAGGAAGGTCCTTGTCCTCAACCTTCCCCTAGTTGAGGAGCTTCTCAGGCGCAGGAACCCCTGGTCCAAATGATGCGCTTTTCTTCTTGTGTTCCTTTCTTGGTAGTATGAGGTCTGGTCCCCCTGTCTCTCTGCTTGCTTCTATCTTTTATATCTCAAGAGATTGCCTCAAGATACAATTTAAATCCTACAGATTGAGTCCTGCCTCACTAACACAACTGCTGCCTATCCTCCCTCATTAACATCATAGAAGCAGGATTTACAGCACAGAGGAAAATCACACAATACCAGGAATCATGGCCCAGCCAAACTGATACACACATTTTTTCAGGGACGTAATTCAATCCATGACGTCTTTCTTCACTCTCGCAAAGCCTTCCTTGAGCTGTTCTTTCCTTCTGCTATGTACACTCTAGTACTTGCTCAAAATACATATATTATTTTTCTGTTTTATTCAGGTACCATTCTAGGCATATAGGAATACAGTTTCCATCAAATACAACATTGAGATAATTTCCACTCTGAGAATCCACTCTTATACAAGTTGTATTCTTTTTAACTTGTTTTACAGTATTGTAAACAAATGTTGGACAACCGTGAACATAGATTTTGGCGAAAGTCATTCCTGAATGCAAATTGGAGCTCTATCATTGCTAAGTCTGTGAACTCTAAACATTTATTTAACCTTTTTAAATCTTAATTTTCTCATTAAAAAAAAATGGAAATAATATTACTGGCTTTTTGGTAGATGTTAAATGAAGTAATGCACGTAAATTACCTTGTTATATAGAAGTGAGCCACAAATATTGGCCTTTCCTTCCTCCTACTAATCTGAATATTTCTTAAGAGCAGCATCCTTTTGTGGTTTGATCTATATATATTTCAAAGCACCCAGCTGAGTGCTAAGCAAATAGTAAGGATTCAATAAAAAGTAAAAAATATGAATAGTAATTAATATGTTGCTGAGAGAAGTCATAAAACAAACAAAAAAAACCATTTTCACAGAAGCAATTCTGACTCATAGTGACCCTATAGGACAAAGTAGAACTGCCCCATAGGGTTTCTTAGGCTATAATCCTTATGAAAGGAAACTACCCCAGGTTTCTCCAGTGGAGCAGCTGGTGGGTTCAAACCACTGACCTTGGAGTTAGCAGCTGAGCGCTTAACCACTGCACCACTAGGGCTCCTGAAGAAGTCATAAACCCAGACCCAGCATAGTCATAGAAATTTTAAAATACAGGAAGGGTGAGAGCAGGTGGGAGATGGGAGGAAACCATCAGTGTGTATGTGTGTGTGCGTGTGTGCGTGTGTGAGGGAAAGAGACAGAAGTGCTGAAGCTGAGACGTCAAATTAAACCAAATTATTGTTTTACCAAAGTCCAGTTCTATCTCTCATAATCCAAAATCCAAAATGAGATTTAGCTGTCTTCTCTTCTTTGGTGGGGGGAAAGGATTGTATTTTTTTCAGAACCACAGCCAGCATCTGGTTAAAATCTTAGAAACCAGATATGGCAGTGACACTTCTTTCAATAGCCCATGCCACGAATGAGGGAGTTTGGTCTGACATGCAAGCAGGAAGTCTTGCTTTGATCCTCAAACCAAGGACATGTCCCAGAGAATTGGGATGTTCTGTTCTGAGATGCTCTAATCACCCAAAATCCAATTTCCCAAGAATTGATCTTTTTCCCAGGTTTCCCTGATGCTGCATTTAAATGCTACCTGTGGTCATGGAAATTATATGGCACAGTAACTAATTAGAGGTTGTAGAAATAAAAAGGGAATAGGAAAGTAGCCTTAGAGTAAGCACTGAGCAAACAGAGTCAAGGGTGGACCTAAGCTAACTGGCTTCCTGACAGATTTCTCCAGGCAATCTTTTATTTTAGTAAGTGTTTGCCAAGATTAGAAGCTTCTCGAATCAATCGCCCTCAGGTGCAGTGAGAAAAGTAGAAGAGAGTAAACTCTGGAACAGACCCCAAGCTTTCTGGACTTGAATAGGATGTCATCCAAGAAGGTACAGTGCAGTTTAGTTTGAATTATTTTACTTGCTCAGTTTCTTCTGTAACTAGGACTGAGTGCCCTTATTTGCATTCTGTGGGCAATATGAAGGTGAGGCGACGTGAGAGATTTGTTCTGTCAAGCAATTCCTGGTTTTAAATACTCATGTTTCCAAGTGCCCAAACTTAGGCTGTATGCGGGATCTCCCACAACCAGGATGCTAATCAATGCTTATGAGTTTAAGTACTGATGGAGCTCTTATTGCATTCAATTCTCCCATTCTTCTAGTAAATTTCCTCAAATCTCTTCGCTCAGGCAGCTGGTCAAACAAAGATATTTAAGGCAAAGATTTTAGCCTTGAAAACCTTTTTACCCTCTCCTTGACCTGATAATAATATGCATTCAAAAAGATCCCTAAGAGTATATTCTGAGTCAGATGGATTGTAGAAAGCAGATATATAGAGGTTAGCACAGGCTATAGTTCTAAGGGAAGGTTCCCCAGAGAATGTGACATTTAAGTGGAATTTTAAAAGTAAGTATGACTTTGATAGGTAGAAAAATGGGATAAGAACTTCCAAGCCTGGAAAGTATACCTACTGATGCAGAAATTTGAATGGTGGACTGGGAAGTTTGGCTGTATCAGAGGCTTCATCCAGGGAAGTGGAGGGAAATAAGAGTGGCCAATACAGCTATGCCAGACTAAAGAGGCTTTAATTTTGGACTGAGGATGTTAGATTTTTATTCCTGAGGGGAAAGAGTGTCATTCCCAACAGGAGAGACATCTTTAGAAGATAATTCTAGCTTTAGTGTGCTGATTAGATGAAAACGAATCTACTTTCTGGCTCTACAGGTTTCCCTATTCTGGGCATTTCATATAAATGAAATTATGCAACATACGGTCCTTTTTTTTTTTTTTTTTTGGTGATTGGCTTCTTTCATGTAGCATAATGTTTTGAAGGTTCATCGAAGTTTTGGCATGTATCAGTATATCATTTCCTGTCTGAGTAATAGTTTATCATATGGGTATATGACATTTTATTTTTCTATTCATGACATGGTTGTTCTTTCTCCTTTTTGGAAATTATGATAAGGCTGGTAGGATTGTGTGTATATCAGGTTTCTGTGGATGCACGTTTTCATTTCTCTTGGATATATACACAGAATTGCTGGAGTATATGGTAAATCTATACTTAACATTTTGTGAAATTGCCAGACTCTTTTTCCCAAGTGGCTATACCACTTTACATTTTCACCAGAAGTATATGAGGGTTCTGCTTTCTCCACATCTGTGACAGCACTTATTGTTATCACTTTTTTTATTATAGCCATTATACCCAAAAAACTATTTCATTGTGATTTTGAGTTGCATTTCCCTAATGGCTAATGATGTCGAGCATGTTTTAATGAGCTTATGGGCTTTTTTCATATCTTCTTTGGGGAATTTTTTTTTTTTTTCAGATACTTTACTGATTTTAAGTAAGTTTTTCATTCTTGCCTTTTATCAGCTTCCCTGTCATAACTTCTCTTCTATTCCTAGTTTGTTAAGTGTGTTTGTACTGTGAAAGCATGTTGGAATTTGTCAATTTTTTTTATATTTATTGACATGTTCATGTGATTTTATTTCCACTACTCTGTGTGTATTAACATGGTGTATTATATTAATTGAATCTTGTAATGTTGCAGCCAACCTTGTGTGGCTGTGATAATCTGCCTGGTGTATAATAATCCTTTTTATGTGTTGCTGGATTCTTTTTGATCTATTATAAGTGGGGTTGTTTCCTTAATTTCGTTTTTCAGATTGTTCAATTTTAGTTATATACAAAATACACAAAACAGTTGATTTTGGTACTCTTTGTGATATTTATTTATATGTTATGACAGGGAATAATATGGAAATGTGAATGTAGTTTTTGGCAAGCAATCCCAGGTGATTCCTTGATTCTGCTGTATTTATTTTTCTATGGACCCTTTGGGCCCTGTTCCTTTTACAGCCTTTTCTAGTTCTAAGATTCCCTTAAAAATATTCTATTGAGCATATACTGTGTTTCTGCCACTGATGACTTTTCTTTTCATTTTTTATTTTACCTTAGCTTTACCCCACTCTCTGGGACACGTAGGAATTTACAGATGAGAAAAGTGAGGCTTTGAGAGGTTACGTAGCTGGTATATGATGGAGCATAACTTTTATTTTAGACAATTTTGGCTTCAAAACCCCTTAATCACTACACATACTGCACACAGGGTCTTTTATTATGCCTATAAACATAGGGTGCACTTGGAGAACAGCTGAAAAATGTGCACTGTGGAAAAGAAAAATAGCTGTGACAGGTTGGTGAGCAGAACACTCAAAGAGAACATGTGTGATTGCCAGGTCACCAACCTGCCCTGTGATCTCTGCTGGCTTCTGTGAGTACTGACTGAAATTCATTCCAGGGACAGGAACAAGGGGCAAGGGTGAGGAGGCGAAAGGAAATCTGAGAACTTTTTTTTTTTTTCCAAAATGGAATGATACTTATCCAATTAATGCCCTGGCCTGTCTGCTCATGTGTAATGCAACTCTGGTCTCAAAGCAGTACAGAGCTAGCTGGAAATGAGCTAGCTGGGCAGAAATGTGATGAATGTGTAAAGCCAACCCAGTAATACCAACACAACCAGGGTGACCTGTTTTCAAGGAGGTGTAGCACCTGCGGTGCCGTAAATTTCAATTTGCCGTGCCTCCAGTGAAAGTAAGGCAGAGAACAGGCAGGTCTATTCGCCTCTTTATTCCTACCCACAGGATAGAGAAATGGAAATAAGGAAGTCAATCTTTTTTATTTATTTTTTTTCCATTCCAAATTGACTAAATTTCTCTAGATTAAAAAGGACTTTTTTTTTTAAGATAAGTAAAGGTCAGTCTGGTCATGGCTTTTTCTTCATTAACTGCAAATCAATATCTAGCTGTCTTTGCTTCTTTTACGAAACCAAGATGCTTGAAGATGCCGTCGGCATGGGCCAGTGAAGTGTGAGTTATCACTAGCAGAGGCAAGAAGCAATTATTATTTAGTTCAGTGTATTTATGTTATGTGCATAACAACGCTGTAAATATAACCACCAGGTTTAGTACCATACTGTTAACTCTGGAGATAATGATTTTTTTCTGCAGAAAATAGAGACAGTCATGCTTTACAATTCTGCTTACTCAGAGGTTTTGGCTGCTCCAGATATAGAAATGTTAAAAACGAAGTAGCCTCTATGACAGGGTATAATTCTCCTCTCTTTTCCCAGGTCTTTGCTCTGCGGATACCCTTTTTTTGGCATAAAATGTGTAGGTTCTCTGGAGAGATTGGATAGATCTCTGTTAATAAGTATAGGCTGAAGTGAAAGGAAAGAAAGGCTTTAATAGAACAATTAGAGGACAATTAAACAGAGTAGGAGAAATGGAACAGAGAAACACACTTCAGAGGCAGGATTTGGGTCTGGCCTTATGTTAAGAGTGTAGTAGGAAGGAACTGATTAAATGTGTAATAACTAATAGGAATTAAGAACTGATTGGATGAGGAGGATAAGTAGGAAGCTTACATGAATGCTATATTTAGGATAGGAGACAATAGGAAAAGTGGGTGAGCCTATAAATTCAGTACATATTGTAGTGCTGCAACCCGCACAATTAAATCATAAAGCATGATCTGTGAATTTATCCATGAACTTGTGAGAATTAAGAGATTGTTTTAGGGCTACAATATAAGCACTTTTTTTAAATCAAAATTTTTTATTTTGAGATCATTGTAGATCCATATAGTTGAAAGAAATAATACAGAGAGATTCCATATACTCAGTTTCCCTGAAGGGTAACTTCTTGCAAAACTGTAACACAGTATCAAAACCGGGGTATCGATAGTGATACTATTGGGATGCGGAACAGCTCCATCACCACATGAAGTCTTCATGTTGCCCTTTTATAGCCACATCCAGCTCCGCCCACCTCAGTCCCTGACCTCTGGCAACCACTTATTTGTTCTTTATTTCTAATTTTTTTTTTTTTTCATTTTAAGCATGTTGTATACACAAAATCATACGGTATGATTGGCCTTTTTACTCAGCATAACACCTGGGATTCTTCCAGGCTGTTGCCTGTTCAAGAGTTTGTTCCTTTTTTATTGCTGAGTAGTTCTCTGTGATATGATTTGTTTAATCATTTACATAGAAGGCACCTGGCTGATTTTCTAGAAGTAGATTGCCAGGCCTTTCTTCTCAGACACCCCTGGGTGGATTTGAGCCACCATTCTTTTGGTTAGCAGTGAGCATGTTAACTATTTGCACCACACCACCCAGGGACTCCTCAATGATAGTATAAGGAAGTATATAAGAAAGTACAGGGAAGTATATAAGGGACCAAACCCATTGCCATCGAGTCGATTCTGACTCATAGCGACCCTATATGACAGAGTAGAACTGCCCCATAGAGTTTCCAAGGAGCACCTGGCAGATTCAAATTGCCAACCTTTTGGTTAGCAGCCATAGCCCTTAACCACTATGGCACCAGGGTTTCCATATAAGGGACATATGTAAGAAATTATCAGAAGTGGGGCTTCATGAACAGAGCGAATGGATCTAAGAGTTTTATGTGCTATATTTATGAGCATATGAGCAGGGTAGAGGGAAACAAGACATGTTTCAAAAAATATTTAGTTTTCTATGAACTTACCGAGGAAAACATATAGTGTGTGTCCGTGTGTTTCTGTATTCTTACCCTGCGTGGTGCTATTTATATTTCAACAGAAAATTAAACTTGCATTCACATTTTCACTAGATCAGATTGATTCTTAGTTTTAGAGATTTGCTTTAAAGATTTAAATATAAGAGAATAAAAAAAAGAGAATGCAGTATAATAAATCATTATGCAAGAAGTCATCAATGTAAGCCTAAAAATAAAACTATGAGGCAATAGGAACTCATTTGAGGCAATAGGAACTCGTTTGCTTTACCTTATAGCAGCCCTTTCTTTTCTAAAAACAGTCTTCATTTATAATAATATGATGTTTTGGAACTCACATACATTAAGCCATTCAATTCATCTATGCATGAAGGAAAGGGTAAAGCCATTTTTGATAATCGCTGAGTATCTCATTGCTTTTAGTTTAGAGGGCCATCAAAATACTCTGCTGGTAGCCATATATTGTTACATCAACAGTAGTAAAATTATCCATCTATGGAAGTGGAAAGGATTAGATGTATTTTTGTAAGAATTAAGTATTATATATCACCCATGCCCTCTGACAAGTTTTAAGGAGAATGAATAAAATGAGAAGTGAAAAAAAAGCCAGGGTTTCAGAGTCAAACTTCAAATTTGCGTGCACACATACTAGGTTGCTCTCAAATTCTTGTGCCCTCAAATAGTTGCACCTGTGTTTACCAGGTATTTCTGAGCCATCAGGAAGGGATAGCCACCGAAGTTGTTCTGGATGCAAAAGCAAGTTTCCTGAAAATGAGCCCCAAAGGGCTGATAGATCCTGCTGGACAGATTGGAAACTAATTGTATTTTAAGGTGCAGCCCCTTAAGGGCATTCCCTCTTTCATGAACCAGTTCATCTGATTCTGAGGAGAAATCAGAAAGAAATTTCCTTTTTTGTAGGAACTGACCTTTAAAATTTCAGGTGGTCTTACAGTTCAATATCATACTTTTAACTCTGGAGATAGCGACAATTCTAGAAAAAGAAATGTGGATAAGCTGATGAGGGTCTAGGTTTAAATGTCAAATGGGAAGATGGAAAAGTAGCACCACTTAGAACAGGTAGACAAGATAGCAGATTCAACAGAAGTGAGGCCATTGTAGTTCTATCCTGACTTTGTTGAGGGGAGACTTTCATATTTGCCCCAATGTTGGCTTCTTAGGGGAAAGACACTTCAGGGAAAATTCATAGTTATTCCCAGTTAGGGTATACCCAGTCAGGACCCTTGAAGGAGATTTGGTTTAGGATCTCATGAACAGGCAGGAATAAAAGTCAGCCATGCCTGATGTGAGGCAAGGCTGGCTGGATCACAGTCATTTGGGTCTAGGGCCCTAGTGGAATGCCTGAGTTATGAATTCTCCACACTAATCAAAGCATAGTTGGTAGATTATACCTTCCAGTCTCTGATCTAGAAGGTGTTTGAGTAAATAACCACCATCAATCCTAGTAGTTTCAGTGTCCTTGCAGCCTCTACATCTGGGAATACTCAAATTCATCCCTGAAAAATCTGTGCCTGACTTTTCCTAACTTTACCATCAGGCTCACCTTAGTCCTCAAAGGAATGTCTTTGCTTTTTAACACTTTACAGAGGTCTTTTGCAGCAGATTTGCCCAATGCAAATTCCTAACAAGGATCTGTTAGGTAGACAAAAAAGGAACACTCACAGCAACAACAAGTGTTTGTATAATGTTTATTTAGTTTTGAACACAGCGTGGCTACTTGACAAGCATGATCTCATTAACTCTAAGTGGTAGCTGCCTTTATTATCCAACCTCATAGGTAAGGAAGTAGAAGCTCAAGTTGGCTAAGTGTGTACCCCAAATTTAAACCCAGACTATCTGGGTCCAGAGTACCTGCTCTCGTTATCTGTGGTCTCTGCCTTCCTTACAATAATATGGAGCACAACCTCTAATATAAGGGCAAAAAAAAAAAAAAAAAAAAAATAAGGGCAGGGCCTGTGTAAATGTTGGGAGATGTGAGGGAGTAAAGCAGAGTAATAACAATTCAATACAAAGGCAGGAAGGGGTCAGATGATGAAGGAGCTCAAATGGAGTCTAGATTACATCTACGATGTCATGGAGGACACTGATGGGTTTGACTCAGTGGAACAGCATTGCCAGCTGTGCCATTTAGAAAGCTTACTGTGGAAGTCACGTGGATACATGGATTGTAGGCCTGTGAGATGAATGAACGGAAGACACAAAACCACGGGAGAAATAAAGAGGCATAAAACAGGCAGAGCAGTGAAAAATCAGAGGCCAGGCAAGATAAAGAACCATTTATAAGGTAGAATTTCTAGGACTTGGTGACTGATTTGGTGCAGAGGACAACTCTGGAATGATTCCAAGGTTCCTGGAGTGGGCAGCTGAATGTATGATTATAGCATTCACTGAGATGGGGAATGCAAGAAGACAAGAAGCAGATCTGTCAAGGAAGATGATGACTTTAGTCAATATGTACTCACTAGTCACATGTGATTTTTAAAATAAAAATTAGTTAAAACTAATTTAAAATTAATTTCAGTCTCACAGCAACATGTTACTAGTGGGTGGTTACCATGTTGGGCAGCACAGATAATGAAACATTTACGTTATCACAGCAAGTTGGATTGTACAAACTGTTCTAGGCCATCTAAGTAAGAATATTAATCAGAAACTTGAATATGTTGTGATTCAGAGAGCAATGAAATATTTTGCCTCAGGAAGTAATGAGATTCTTGTCTTTGGAGATATATATTTGATGGGGATGTTGGAAAGATTAATTGTCAGTTGGGTGGTTAGTTTAGATCCACAAGTATCACTGAGAGCCTTCTAAGGACTGAGTAGTTAGGTTGATACATACAATTAGTATTGAACCTGACAATGATGATGATATATGACGGAACTACATGAAGAAGGTGAACTGAAGAATTACTTTTTAAAATTCAGGTTATTTTGGTGTTTTTCTCTAAAGATTCTAAGCAAAAACATCATAAAAAAATAAGTCATGAAAAGTTGTCAGTATTTTTAAATATATGTGCAGTTATATGAATATATAGTTTGTGAGCAATATTATACATTTAAATATTTTAGCACAGATTTTTTGATTCAGCTTTCACTTCATCTAGATAGGGAAATAATTCAATCTTGGCTTCACAAACTGTTGGATTATGAGGTAGCTGTTTCCTGAAAATTTTTTTTTTTGAGGTATAATTTGCATACATAACATCCCCCCCATTTTACAGATACAACTGGAAGATTCCTGGAAAATTTATAAAGTGTATGGAATTGTGCAACTTTTACCACAGTCTAACCAGAGCACTTCCATCGCCTCTGAAAGAGCCTTTACAGGCTTCTTCAGTTACACCCAGGCCACACCCAGTTCCTCATAACTGCTAATCTACTTTCACAGCAGGCCAAAATGTTTGGTCAGTTGTCCTGACTGAGCACCTGGAATGGATGCTCTGACCTCCTTTCTTTGTCCTGGGTGCCCAGAGCCAACGCTCACTTTTGTTGCGAAGTAACTGCTCATTGATAGCATCTGCTTTCACAGTCCCAGGCCTGGCTGGCAGATTTCACAGAGGGAACAAAACACAGGCTCCCTAAGCTCCCCGAGCTTGTAGTCTTGTAGGGAAGACAGATAATAATAAAATATTCATAGTACTGAATATATGCTATTGAACTGTTATGAGTATGACAAAGCAGAGGTCTATGGTATTAAGAGATCCTATAAAAGAGGGTTTCACCTAGACTGGGGACTCAGGGGAGATACACAATCATCCCAGCTGTAGATTCAACTTCCATAAGCAGGTTGGTGACAGCCCGTGGGCCATAATGAACAGAAGAAAGGCTCTTGTTGTAGGTGCGATCCTCTGGTAGCTGAGATGCAGGAGGGAAGGAGGATACATAATCTGGAATGCATCTATAACAAACTCCTGGTTAGCAGTTCATCTTTCTCTTCTAAAACACAGTTGTTTTATTGGGGGGGGGGGTATTTATATAAAAGGAGCCCTGTTGGCCCAGTGGTTAAGCACTTGGCTGCTAATCAAAAGGTCAGCAGTTCAAACCCACAAGCCATTCCACTCCAAGGGAGAAAGATAAGGCAATCTACCTCTGTAAAGATTTACAGCCTTGGAAACTCTGTGGGGCAGTTCTACACTGTCCTTTAGGGTCGCTATGAGTTGGAATCGGCTCAACAGCGCTGGGTGTTTATATATATATATTTATGACAAAGCTTGTACTGTATATATGTATGTATGTTCTTTAAAAGGCAGTATTTCCTCCTTGGAATCCCTGGGTGGTCCAAATGGTTAGCACACTAGGTTACTAATTGAAAGGTCGGAGGGTCAGTCCACCCAGAGGGAGCTCAGAAGAAAGGCCTGGGGATCTACTTCTGAAAAACGAGCCATTGAAGACCCTATGGAGCACAGCTCTACTCGGACACACTCGACGGCAACCGCTTCGTTTTTATTTTATTCTTTTCATTTCCTGCTTTGTTGAAGAGAAATGATAAGCGTCACCGATAGGACCTTGAGCACATTTCTTCAGAGGATTCAGTACTTGCATCAATTGACTGTAGAGGCATAATGGAGTTGACATGGTTAAAACTCTCATACTGTTAAGGTTACTTTATTTATGTGTTTCATAATGGACTTGTGGAACATGTGACCTATTTCGGTGTAAATCTGACAGTTATGGCAGCTAAATTCCAAAATAATAATAAAAGAAAAACCTGAAAGACTTTTCTCTGTTTTTAAGTTTGCTCTATAAATAAATCTGGGTGCCAGTTATTTTAAGTAATTTATAAATGACAATATTCTGAAAGATTACTGGCAGTCTTTTTTTTGCCATTCTTTCTTTCCCCCCTCCCCTCTTTGGTCTATCCTTTTCTTCCCCAGGAGCAAATAATATAAAAGTCAATAAAATTAGAAACTGATTTTGCATAGTTAGTTCTTGATCCCCCCAGTAGAGGCTCAGATGCCTTTCCCACAGGTGAACATCTTCTCTTCCTCTCCCAACTGGGAACAGGGTATTTTTGAAGTGATTAGAGCTGCATTTCTGTTCTGCTCTCAAGCTGCGATAGTGTGCTAATTGCCTCCATGTTTCCATCCATTTCCTCCCAGGTATAATCTACAATGATACTTTTCTCTATGAAATATATAGCATGATACTAACATAAATACCAGCTGAAAATAATCACATTTCAGGAAAGGAATATAGTGGCTACACAAGGTAACAAAGACTCAGTATTTAAATCAAAGAATTCTGTGGCTATTACCAAACAAAACTGATCTGAGAGGAAACCTTAGAGTCTCCTCTTCCATCCAATATGAGAATCTGAACTTGCACAAACAATTCAACAAGATTTTGAGAGCCATGATTATTCAGAGGACCCTGGGATTCACTACAGGGCTCCTTCAAGTACTGAGTTATCTTGGTGTATTTTAAATGGAATTCAGTTTTTTAAATCTCATATATAAAGCAAGACACAAATGACATTAAAACCTGTGGCTCAGCAGGGTTGCTTCTACAAGAGAAGCCTCATAATCTCCAAGCATTATTTTTAATCACGGGTTATTCCAGTGTGAAGTTAATATGTAGCCCCAAAAAGTTTTCCTCGGGTTACCTATTTGGGAGTTAGCCTTCCAGAGTGGCTCTTCTTTCTCTAATGGCTTGGGACTGAGGGAAAATTCATGAAGAGCATAACTACAGTCAAGGGTGACGATGGACAACAGATGGGTTTGTTTCTGATCCCCCTCCCCTCCACTGCCCAGGCATGTGCTCTATGAGACTAACAGTAGCTGCTGAGTCCATTCTGACTCATGGCGACTCCAAGTATGTCAGGGTAGAACTGTGCTCCATAGAATTTTCAGTGACTGATTTTTCAGCAATAGATTGTCAGCCCTTTCTTCTGAGACACCTGTGGGAGGGCCAAACTGCTAACCTTTCAGTTAGCAGCCAAGCATGTTAACCATTTACACCTCCCAGAGACTCTCTCGATACTAAACCAAAGCAAAATCCAAACCTGTTGCTGTCGAGTCGATTCTGACTTATAGTGACCCTACAGGACAGAGCAGAACCGCCCCATAGGGTTTCCAAGGAGTGGTTGGTAGATTCCAACTGCTGACCTTTTGATTAGCAGCCGTAGCTCTTAAACACTGAGCAACCAGGGCTCCCCCTTGATACTACTTGGGCTTTATTTATTTTTGTCTGCCCGTAGGTTCACCTTCCCTGAAAATTATAAAAGCCATTGCTCATCAAAAGTGTTGTTAGGTACTGTTTATTTTTCACTCATGGTGACGTCATGTGACAGAGCAGAACTGCCCTACAGTGTTTTCTAGGCTATAATCTTTTTTTTTTTTCTTAATTATTATTGTACTTCAGATGAATGTTTAAAGAACAAACTAGCTTCACATTAAACAGTTAGTATACACATCGTTTTGTTACCCACCCCATGACATGTCAACACTCTCCCTTCTTGACTTTGGGTTCCCAATCACCCGCTTTCCTGTCCCCTCCTGCCTTCTAGTCCTTGACCCTGGGCTGGTGTGCCCCTTTAGTCTCGTTTTGTTCCATGGGCCTGTCTAATCTTTGGCTGAAAGATGAACCTCAGGAGTGACTTCCTTACTGAACTAAAAGGGTATTTAGGGGCCATACTCTCAGGGTTTCTCCAGTCCCTGTCAGGCCAGTAAGTCTGGTCTTTTTTTGTGAATTAGAATTTTGTTCTACATTTTTCTCTAGCTCTGTCCAGGACCCTCTATTGTGATCCCTGCCAGAGCAGTCAGTGGCAGTAGCTGTGCACTATCTAGTTGTACTGGACTGTCTGGTGGAGGCTGTGTCTAGGCTGTAATCTCTATGGGGATAGATTGCCAGGTCTTTTCTCCCAAGGAGCTGCTGGGTGGGTTAGAACTACCAACTTTTCTATTAATAGCCAAGCACTTAACCTGGCTCTTCTCATCAGACATAGTATCATTAAAGTATGGTGTTAAGTCTTAGGAGAGAGATCTTGACCCTGCTGGCCCAGTCAGATTTGAAGAAAGAAGTACAGGAGAGAGAAGAACTTTTGCCATCCAGCCTGACATAGATCACAAAGGGTAAACTATCAAAAAAAAAAAAAAAAGAAAAAATTCTTTTTTTTTTTTGATAGTTTATTCACTTACTGATAAATGTCAAAGACCACAGCCTTCAGTATGGATTACACCTCAACATAAAGAAAACAAAAATCCTCACAACTGGACCAATAAGCAACATCATGACGAATGGGAAAAAGATTGAAGTTGTCAAGGACTTCATTTTACCTGTACCCACAATCAACACCCATAGAAGCAGAAGTCAAGAAATCAAAAGAGGCATTGCTTTGGGCAAATCGACTGCAAAAGACCTCTTTAAAGTGTGGAAAAGGAAAGATGTCACCTTGAGGACTAAGGCGTGCCTGACCCAAGCCATGGTGTTTTCAACAGCCTTATATGCATGAGAAAGCTGGACGATGAATAAGGAAGACTGAAGAGGAATTGATGCCTTTTCATTGTGGTGTTGGCAAAGAATATTGAATATGCCATGGTCTGCCAAAAGAACAAACAAATCTGTCTTAGAAGAAGTACAACCAGAAGGCTCCTTAGAAGCAAGGATGGCGAGACTATGTCTCACATACTTTGGATATGTTATCGGGGGGGGATTAGTCCCTAGAGAAGGACATCATGCTTGGTAAAGTAGATAGTCAGCAAAAAAGAGGAAGATTCTTAAAGAGATGGATTGACACAGTGGCTGCAAAAATGGGCTCAAGCATAGCAACCATCATGAGGATAGTGCAGGACTGGCCAGTGTTTCAGCCTCTTGTACCTAGGGTTGCTATGAGTGGGAACTGACTTGAAGGCACCTAACAACAACGGAATTTTAGAATGCTTGTATTTCATACTGAGAACCAATTAGCAAATTCTGAAAGCTAGTTAATTCTGCTAATTAACTAGCTTTCAGAATTAAAATGTGATTAGCTAGAAAAATTATAAGCTATCTCAGGCATAGCCTTCTCTGCTGGGACAGGTACCCATTC
Organism: Loxodonta africana; assembly: GCF_030014295.1. Taxonomy (NCBI): domain Eukaryota; kingdom Metazoa; phylum Chordata; class Mammalia; order Proboscidea; family Elephantidae; genus Loxodonta; species Loxodonta africana. The sequence goes on from NC_087357.1 coordinate 26,022,161, forward strand.
CTAGCTGACAAAACTAAAAGAAAAACAACAGTGTGTTCTTTGGAAGGAAGTACAGGAGGACATTTTTCTTTACCCTCGTTAGTAGGCTTCTCTGAGCCACCCTCACAGCAAAGTTTGGTGTTTATTGCAAAAATTCTTCTGTGGTGTGTTTCCTTATCAAATATGGTCTGGTTACATGGGATCAGTGTGACATCCCCACAAAAAAGGCTCCTGTCCTGGGAGGAGACAGTCTGGCTTCAGGTCACCCCTCTTATTGATTTTTTGCATTCTTTCATATTTTCTTTCAGTTAGCACCTGTTTTTGCATTTGATTTTTTTGGCTCTTTTTTTCCCTGAAGTATGAGGTTGTGAGGTTGGCTCAGGGTGGGAAGAGATATGGTTTCGACTGATCACCTGATGACAGGGAGCTAAGCATGTACAAACGCCTGGGTATGCAGTCATTAAGAATATTATATAACAAAAGTCTAGTGCACCTGCTCAGAGTGAGTTATTTTTATTTAAATGCTCATAAATAAATGACACAATTTGCGAAAGCGTGCACGTGGCTTATTCGTTGTTAAAACTCATCCAGGCCTTTCTAGGGTATTACAACTTCTACTGGAGAGGCTTAAAGAAGATGACAATTCACTGCCAGAAAGATACCCAAAAACCTGTTACCATTAAGTTGATTCTGATTTCAAGCGACCCTAAGGACAGGGTAGAACTGCCCCATTGGGTTTCCAAGGCTGTAAATCTTTATGGAGGCAGACTGCCACATCCTTCTCCTGTGTAGAGGCTGGTGGGCTTAACCACTGCACCACCACTGGGCTCCTTGCTGGGAAGATATGAGAAACAAATCTCTTATGGCAAACTTGCAGCATTGCCAAAGCTCTTGATTCTTTTCATCCTGTTTGGATCCTTTGCTGGCAAATGAACACTTTCACAGAGATCATCAGATGTTTTCACCCTCTGTCTTCCCATTACTCTCAGCCATGTTCTCCTACTCCCCTTTCCTCTCCTCCTGCCTTCATCCAGCTCCACGGGAGGCTTTGTGAAAAGCTCCCCAGCTGTTTGCCCACTCTTTCTTTTACTTTTCTTACATTATCTAAATTCCACAAGTTTTATTTGGAGAGTGAGTAAAAATAAAAGTACTTCAGGGTTCAGACCATGTAGTCAAACCTCGCCTGGAGGAAATGTTTACAGCTGAGTAATAAATTTGGACTATTACTGAGGCCTTGACAGACTGCTAACTGAAGCAGGGCAGGGAATGTTGCTGTAAGAATTGTTGAAAACAGGGAAGTAAGGGTGAAATAATTCCTGCAGCAAAAATAAAGATCTAAATGGCAACCAGAATTGAGAGCACAATATTGTGGCCAGTTTGGGCATGGAGTTAGGACATACTGTGGCAAGTAGAAAAGTCTCTCTCATCTGACTTTGAGACAGGGCTATCAGGTAGAGCAGGGACTGGGAGTTTGACAGCTGGAGCCTGGACCAGTAATGGTGAGGGGGCCGTGGAAACAGTGGATCCTTCCTGTCTGGTCCCAGGAACTAGAAAGAAGCAAATTACAGCCTCTCATATTTTAGGTGCAATTATGTGCCTGAGAAAACCCTGGTGGCATAGCGGTTAAGTGCTACAGCTGCTAACCAAACGGTTAGCAGCTCGAATCAGTGCTCCTTGGAAACTCTGTGAGACAGTTCTGCTCTGTCCTATAGGGTTGCTATGAGTCAGAATCGACTCGACGGCACTGGGTTTTTTTTTTTTTTTTTTTGGTATAGTTACCTGGGAAACCCTCGTGGCATAGTGGTTAAGTCCTATGGCTGCTAACCAAAGGGTCACCAATTCAAATCCACCAGGTGCTCCTTGGAAACTCTAATGGGCAGTTCTGCTCTGTCTTATAGGGTCACCATGAGTCGCAATCGACTCGATGGCACTGGGTTTTGTTTTGTTTTTTTGGTTATGTGCCTGAGTCTGGATAATGGGATGTAGGTAAAAATGATGAGTGCCACCTTCAAGCCACACCCATGAATTCTTTCCATGGCCAATCTACCATCATTTGTTACCATCCCTTGGATGATAGCAGAGGACTCTGCAGACATAGTGGATGGTAGAACTAAAATATGGAAATGACTGTAGATCTCCTGAGCTGCCACTTGGAGGAGAGCCTCTCAAAAAAAAAAAAAAAAAAAAAAAGCAAAACAAACATCAAAAACTACCCAGCCAGAAACATCTGCTTCAGACTTTTGAGTTAAATAAAAATACACTTTTAAAATACAAGAATGATTCTGCTGGTATTTGAAATATCGGTGGCATAGCTTCCAACATCTTAACAACACACAAAGCCACCACAGTACAACAAACTGACAGACGGTGGTGGGAAAGTGAACTGTCTTTAAATACAGGATCTCTTCTGCAGATGAGATTCTGTCATACCTACGGTGTCATATATACAGTAAAAGAGTAAAAAAAAAAAAAAACTTTACAAGAGACTTACGGTAATTTGAAGTTATATTTCAGTCATTGGTTTGTTCACCTGTTTAAAATGCACCTTTTTATACTTGCTGCCACCTGCAGGATCTGAACACTCCTTTCTATCATTATAAACACTTGCTTCTTGAAAACATGCAAATATTTAAAGGATCTCAGTGGAATTTCATTTTCCATTGCAGCTCCTTTCTAATCATAACTGGCCAGCTGGTAAATTTCCCTAAAGCATGCCTAAAATGCATATTTCTTATCTGTAATAGGAATGCCACTTGTCCTTTTATTCTTTCAAGCAGCAGTTGAGATGGTCCAACCTTAAAGACAGACAGAGAGAAAAAAGAGAGACTGAGAAAGTGAGAAATAGGAAAGTCAATGGCTTTTAAGTTGAACTATGCTGTCAGAATACATGGTATTTCTTTTTCCCTTCAAATAAATGTTTTAAACTCTGGAGCTTTTGGGCTTCAGAACCTGTTTAGATTAGTTTTTGTTTGTATGTTTTGTTTTATTCATTTTTTGTTTTTTATTTTTGTTTTTAATCACATGAAAGTTTCTCTATCATCAGAGCATATTTTAAATTTAAAGAGCAGTTTTAAAAGCAAGACAAGAGAAACAGATTACACTTTCTTGACACCTTTTCATTTGAGAGATTTAAGGTTTTTCCTCCTAGTAACTAATTAAGCTTTGACACAACCCCAGAGGACAGGTCATGGTACCCCATCTTTCATAATGGATTCATGTGGCAAAGAAAAGTTATATAACATACCATAGATCACAGAGCAAGGAATGGTCAAAGCAGCAGCCATATTCCTTCCACTAGGAAGATCCATCTTTTAAACTTTCTTATAGAACAAATGCAAATTTAGGGCAAATAGGGTTTTCTCCTCATGCTCCTCAAACTCTATGGTCCTCTCCAGCTTTTCTGATTTTAGACTGATAGGAGCAGATTTTAGATTACAGAGGCATACATTCTAGGATTCGGATATCACGAGATATGGGATGGGACTTAGAAATGTATGATTGTAGAAGATATCCAGGTGAATCTGATGATTAACCGGATTTGGGGATCATTGCTTTAAGCCAAATACAGGTAAGCCTAGCCCAAACAAATCTTACTGAAGGAGCCTCTTCAGTGAATACATAGCACTGGCCAGGAGAGCGGGTAAGAGATCCCATCTTTACTCCTGGCCTAGGCACTAATTTATTTGGGCCTTGGACAAATCTTCATCATAAAAAGGCGAGTGTTGGATTAGAATACCTCTAATACCTCTAATTAGAATACCTCTAGTTCTAATACCCTGTGATAGAAGAAAACAGCTTGAATCGAAAAGTTATAGGTATCCTGGCCAATTTCACACCCTACTCTCTGCTGCAGCCCTCTTTGAAATCCAGAAAGCAAAGCCCACACCAGCCTCAACCCCCTCTGCATCTGAGGGGTGTTCACTGTGAGTCAGAATAGATTTGAAGGCAACAGGTTTGGTTTTGGTTTGAACCAAGGAAGGGCACATAATCAAGCGGACCAAAGACCATTTTAAGAGACTTCCTCTGTAGATTAATGCCACAAGTGACAAGGTGCTTTTATAGTGAAAGGAGGAAATATATTAAGTTTGTAGCAATAAAAGAAAGAGATTAAAACTTGAGGGTCTGAGAGGGTCTGTTGTGGAATTTTGAACACAAGCCTAACCTGAAACAGCACTACTGAGAAATCTTAGACCTTGTGGATGGCTCTTCAGCCTGTTTTCTTTCTGTAGTCTTTGTGATCTTTATAAGAGAACTGTACATGTGTGCTAAAGCGCAAAAGGAACCCAAACTGTGGGGCAGGATGGGGTGGTGCGTGATGGTGGTATAAAACAGGAGAGGGTAGAAAAAGAGAAAATTTGAGAATAAGTGTGCTTTTTTCCTTTCCAGGCAAATCTTCAGTATGAGTTATAGAAAAGGTGTTGATGGTGAGGCCAAGGGTATTATTTCCTTAGATACTTGTTTCTCCAAATCTGTTCCATGGACCATAAGCATAATGTTCTGTAGATGTTCCTAGAAAAAGACTCTTTTGTGTGCATTTGTTTGTATTTTGGCAGAGAAATATAGAGAGTGATATTATAATCCCACATAGAGCGCCGTAGTGCTCATTAGAATGTAAAGATACTGGTAAGATCAGCAGTTAAAAACAAACAAACAAACAAAAAAACCAGTTTGATAAACTTAGTTATCAAAACATCCTCCCTTTGGTGCACACATACACACACACACAAATTTATGACCTACAGAACTAGTGTTCTGTGGAAAAACAGGTCGCCACTTAGAATTGTTTGAGATGTACACTGCAGGAACTGCAAAATGCTGGAAGCTGCCATTTACCTTGTAAACCAAAAAACCCCAAACCTACTGTTGTTGAGTCAATTCTGACTCTTAGCAACCCCATAGGATTTCCAAGGCTGTAAATCTCTACTGGAGCAGACTGCCACATCTTGCTCCCAAGGAGCCACTAGTGGTTTTGAACCACCAGCATTTCGATTAGCAGAAGATCACTTTAACCACTGGGACTTCAGGGCTCCTATTTTTACCTTGTACTCATCACAAATATATGTACCTCTTAAGCCATTTTGACTATGCAAAGGCATTTGGCTGTGTGGATCACAACAAATTGTGGATAACATTACAAAGAATGGGAATTCCAGAACACTTAATTGTGCTCATGAAGAAGCTGTACATAGATTAAGGGGCAGCTGTCTGACAGAACAAGGGGATACTGAGTGGTTTAAAGTCAGGGAAGCTGTGCATCAGGGCTGTATCATTTCACCATACCTATTCAATCAAAAAAAAAAAACTTTTTTTTTTTTATTCAATCTGTATGCTGAGCAGATAATCCGAGAAGCTGGACTACATGAAGAAGAATGGGGCATCAAGATTGGAGGAAGACTCATTAACAACCTGTGATAAGCAGATGACACAATCTTGCTGGCTGAAAATGAAGAGGACTTGAAGCGCTTACTGATGAAGATCAAAGACCACAGCCTTCAGTATGCATTATACCTCAACATAAAGAAAACATAAGTCCTCACAACCGGACCAATGAGCAACATCATGATAAATGGAGAAAAGATTGAAGTTGTCAGGAATTCCATTTTACTTGGATCTACTATCAACATCCATGGAAGCAGCAGTCAAGAAATCAAAAGACGCATTGCATCGGGCAAATCTGCTGCAAAGGGCCTCTTTCAAGTGTTGAAAAGCAAAGATGTCACCTTGAAGACTAAGGTGCACCTGACCCAAGCCATGGTATCTTCAGTCTCATCATATGCATGTGAAAGCTGGACAATGAATAAAGAAGATCAAAGAGGAATTGAAGTCTTTGAATTCTGGTGTTGGCGAAGAATATTGAATATACCATGGACTGCCAAAAGAACAAACAAATCTGTCTTGGAAGAAGTACAACCAGAATGCTTCTTAGAAGCAAGGATGGCAAGACTGCATCTTAACATACTTTGGACATGTTGTCAGGAGGGATCAGTCCCTGGAGAAGGATATCATGCTTGGTAAAGAACAGGGTCGGTAGAAAAGAGGAAGACTCTTCAATGAGGTGGAATGGCAGAGTGGCTGCAACAATGGGCCCAAGCATAGCAACAATTGTAAGGATGGCACAGGACTGGGCAGTGTTTCGTTCTGTGGCACCTATGAGTCAGAACCAACTTGATGGCACCTACCAACACAACAACAACAACTTAAACCATTGTTTGTTGACAGGTGGCACAACGTGCTTAGAAGAGGAGATGCAATTTTTTCCCAAGTCACAAAAAATCACTGTGTAGGGTAGTAGCAGGTTTAGGAAGATACTATTTTAAGCCAGCTGGAGTTCATGATCTTGAACATATTTGGGAGGGTGCTTTCTAGTCCTAGAGATGGTTGTTTTAAGGTGCTAAACTGTTCTTCCAGAGTTTAAAAATGTTATGTAGTTGGTATTTAAATAAACTTTAGAATGAATTGCCCTTGTATATCTCTAAGTTCAAATCGAAATACTTCAATTTTTTCTTCTTTTGAATTTAATAAAACCTTTCAGTAAACAAATGATTAACATGTGTGACTTGTGATGATAAGTACTGCGAAATACAGCTTTTCTATTCTTACAAGGCAGTGGGATTCACGGACTCAATTAGCCCGAGGGGTCCAATTACCTCTTGGATTTGCATGTTGTGGTTACTGGGGCAATGGAAGGGTTTGGACAAGATTTCAGGGTTTTAATGCTGAGCCTGTGATTCGTATAACCTTGGATACGCAAATGTCATTCCTTATAACCCTGTTTTCTCATGTGGAAAACGGATGAGATCATGTCTGCTGCCAGTTAGAGGTCAAATATACTTAACCACATGCACACACACTCCCACACAACACTAGTGTAGTAAATTTTGATCTACAAAGCCATAAGTTTTTAATAAATATTAATTAATTTTATTATTTACTGATAATATTGTTTATAAATATAATAAAATATTAATTAATAATTACAAAAGGATTTTGTGGCTTTATAGACTAAAACACACTCATCTCTAAATGACTAGTTAGGTAACTGTATCAGTTATTAAACTATTGCCTGCCAACTTTAAATCCATTTTACTTGCTACTCTGTGATGCTCTAGCTGGAACTCACACCACATTTCTGCTTCGCCAACTGCTCCCTGTTAAGTTCTACCAATAATGTACACTAAGCATAGGCTAGAAATCTGGAGGAAGGAAAGGGACTAGATCTTTCTGTTTGCTCCCTCCTACCATTTTGCTTCTTGTTCTTTTTGACTTCCTGAAACCTAAACAAAAGACTTTAGGGAATCCAAAACCTGGGACTTACTTCCTGGTCTGAATGCATATTGTCCCACTGTATGATAATCATGTTAGCAGCAGCAGGAGGAGAAAAACACCCTCTAATCAAGAGGAAAGACTTAAGTATTAATAGAAGCAATTGATCATATAATCATGATTTCAAAAAGATCTATTGCTGAGTAAGTGCTCTCTATTTCTGGAACTATTTAGAGAGGCATATCATTGCAAGAGTTGCAGTTGAGAGATTTTTAGGAATTGAGGTAGAATTAGAAAGACTCTTACAAGATATTATTTTATAGTCACTTGACTATAATTGACGTTTCATTCCAAATATAGACCTTGAAATACTAAAGTCAAATTTTAGACAAATGAATGGTGTAGCAGCTTCTTGTAACAAGTCACTGCTGTTCTCCAGGGCATGTTTGACAAGTTTGGGTTTTATGTCGAGGCCTATTTTAGTAACATGACTTCAGAACTCTTTTTAGGGGAGTAAACCTAGTCAGTGCAGATCATGAAGTATATTTACATAAGATAGCAGCTTGAGAGTAGTATTTATATTGAGGCGATTACTGTCTTTGATGTAAATGAGTTCTCAATCAATCACTCAATCAACAAATTAATCACTTAACAAGTTCCTCTTGCTGCTAATTGATTGAGAAACTTCTAGGACACTCTATTCTCTGTCTTTTTTCAAGTGATTCCGTTTGCCCGAATGTCTTCCTCTCTTACCACATGTTTACTTGCCCAGTTCTTTAATTGTTCTTCATGGTACAGCTTCTAAAAAATCTTCCTAAGAGGCTTCTCAGACCTCCTTCCCCTTGTTGTCAGTTGATTATGGCTCAGAGCGACCCTATAGGACAGAGTAGGACTGCCCCATAGTGTTTCCAAGGAGTGTCTGGGGGAATCAAATTGCAGATCTTAGGTTAGTAGCCAAACTCTTAACCTCTGCGCCACCAGGGCTCCTTAATGAACATCTTTTCTCACCTTTTGTATGGTTAACTCTCATAGTTCTGTATTTGCTCTTCCTTCTTAAAATCTCTCAAGTGAGGCTTTTCTTCATTAACTCTAAAAAAACTCTAAATATTGTTATTTTCTAAACCGATTTTCTCTTTTTATTCTTACCATTGGCAGTTTCATAAACTCTGCATTTTTATCATATTCCATAGCTGGTGAATTGCAAAGATAAAAATCGGGATCCATTCCTTCTTGAGAGCTATAAATTGGCAACATGACCTAATGGGAATGGGAGAACAACTAAAATAATTATCACTGGGAAGGGGAAGAAGTGGGTAATATTTAGAAATACTAAGAAGGGAGAATAACGTAGCATCAGTCACTAACTAGCTTTGTATGACGAGAGAGAGGAAGAATGTCTGGATTTATCTTTTGGAAAAATGTTAATGCCATTTTTGTTGAGAAGGAAAACCTTGGAGAAAGGGAGAGTTTGTTGAAATAGATAATACATTCTGCTAAGATTATTTTCCGTTGAAAATGCCTGTGTGATATTCTGGGTGAATACACACCAGTTTGTAGTCCCCAATATTTATTATATATTCTCTTTTGTGCTTCTGTATATTTTAGTTCACTGTATTATAATTACTTATTTGTCCATTGGTCACTTCAGTTAGATCAGAAATGTTAAAGAGGCTATAAACCACTTGCCAGTTTTAGAGGGATTTGTTATATTGCAAATGGAGTGCCAATTAGGTTCCTAGTGATTCCATCTTTACACTTGTTTGAAAAGGCCATGTAACGTAATAGAAATGATGTGAAATTTGGAGCCAGAAATATATGGATTCAAATCTTCAAAACCCAAACCAAACCCATTGCTGCCTCATCAATTCTGACTCATAGTGACCCTATAGGACAGAGTAGAATTGCCCCCACTGGGTTTTCAAGGAGCTGCTGGTAGATTCAAACTGCCAACATTTTGGTTAGCAGCCGAGCTCTTAACCATTGAGTAACAGGGCTCCTCAAATCCTCGATTCACTATTTATTATCTTTGTGATGTTGGAAAAATTACTTACACTCTCTGAGCCTCACTTACCACATTCACAAAAATGGGAGGGTAATTCTTACAGCCAGGTTTTCTGTGTGTATTCAATGAAATAATGCATGTGATGCACCTAGCACAAAATAAGTACTCAGAGAATAGGACAGTCTGTTGGTGGTGGCGGTTTGATGATGATGGTGATGATTACAAGGCCAACCATAGTAATGATGTTACTGACATGGTCCATGGTCTTATTAGGTCTGCCTTTCTACTTTGGAGAGATTTGTGTTCCACTTCCAAATTATTCAAGAACTTATAAATTTTTAGCATTTTGGTTCATTTTCCTCTGATTCAATGGGAGTCTTAACACTACTATTGTGTCTGAGATATTAACTGTCCTTAACAGTGATTTGAATCTTCTCCCGGATATCCGGCTTCCAGCTTCTATGAACAAGCCTCATTTCACGCTGAGTAACATCCCCTCTTAACGGCACCCCACCCCTCTTTTTAGCGAGAGTCCTGCGTACAGAGCTCCTATCAGGAGCTGAGGCACTGTGCTGAGCTTTTACAGAGATTATTGCACTTAACCTTCACAACACCTGTAAACTCCAAATTGAACAGAGGGGCAAACAGTAGATGAACTAACTTACCCAAGGCTACATGGCTACCTAGTGGTAAGGCCAGGATTCAGATCCAGGAGAGCTGATGCTGAGTGCTGTGCTCTCTGTCCCTCTGCTCTACTCAATCACCCATTAACACATGTCATTATAGTCAATTTAGCAGCTAATTATATAAAATTGTGTTTTGTTTTCTATTTTTATTAATCCAAATTATAATTTTCCAATGTTATTCTAAGCACTCTGGGACTGGGACAGATTGTACATTCCCTGTGTACTGCCACCAGGATCTGGTGCAAAATAAGCATTCTTAAATGCTCCTGAAATTCTATTCAATGAGTAATATTGAACAGAAATGAACATGTGGGGAATTAGAGAAAATGTGAACTAGCTAGATTGCCCCACAGCGACACAAATAGCAGAACCAAGGAGGGAAGTGTACAGTGTATTGATTTTAAGCCCTAGTGTTAAGCATGAGATCATCGTATGTCTCTAATGATTTATGTGTGAAATGTCTATGGTTACAAGGGGGTGCGGTGGGCACACACAGACATTCAAACATCCATCAAAGTTAAATAATATATGCTGTATATTTAATGCATGAGAATGCAAATCCCAGAAATTACACACAAAAAAGGTCGAACTCCACATTTTTAGGAGAATAGTTTCTTTGAGCTTCAAGTAGGGAGGAAATTATTTTGAAAGGAGGACACTTTCACCTTCCCACTAATAAAAAAGTCACTGTTAGTTACATTTTTCAAAACAGCTGAACATCATCCTAGAGTTCAAAAAAAGCTGGTTTTTCTCTGCCTGCCCCTCCACCCCCCCAGCATCTAAGCTACTGCATTAATTTAAAAAAACCAAACCCACTGCTGTTGAGTCAATTCCGACTCACAGCAACGATAGAGGACAGAGTAGAACTGCCCCATAGGTTTTCCAAGGCTGTATATCTTTATGGAAACAGACTGCCATATTTTTTATCCTATAGAGTGGTGGTGGGTTCCAACTATCGAAATTCTGGTTAGCAGCGAGTGCTTTGACCACTGCACCATCAGAAATCCTTACTCCATTAATAGTACACTTAATTGCCTAATAAGCAACGTCATACATTTTGCATATCTCTGAAAAATAGGGACTGTAGTTTTTTTTCATAAGCTGGCTGGCATGGTGTATTTACAGGAGAGATAAATCTTACCATTTTGATGACAGCCTTTGAAACCAAAGCCAGGCAATGTTAGTGTCTATAAGAGAAAGAATCTTCCATTATTTTATACCATAATTATTATACTTAATCAAATTTTTAGGCATTTTTCATAAAAAAAATTACATAATACTTGATGCATTTATTGTTTTTGCCACCAAATAAATAGCAATATTAGTTAATAATATTGGCGTCATTATGTTTTTTAAATAAAAATGGCTAATTCATGAGATGCTATAACCAGACAGGTTTTTGTTATGTTGTTAGGTGCTGACAAATGGGTTCCCATTCATAGTGACCCCATGCATAACAGAGAGAAATATTGCCTGGTCCTCTACCATCCTCACAGTATTTGAGCCCATTATTGCAGCCACTGTATCAATATATCCCATTGAGGGTCTTCCTCTTTTTCTCTTACCCTCTTCTTTAACAAGTATGATGAGTGGTTTTCCCTAATAACACGTCCAAAGTACCTGAGATGAAGTCTCACCATCCTCTCTTCTAAGGAGCATTCTGGGTATACTTCTTCCAAGACAGATTTGTTCATTCTTCTAGCAGTCCATGGTATATTCGGTATTCTTCACCAACACTATAATTCAAGTATATCAATTCTTCAATCTTCCTTATTTGTTGTCCAGTTTTTGCATGCATGTGAGGTTATTGAAAATTCCATGGCTTGGGCCAGGAGCACCTTAGTCCTCAAAGTGACATCTTTGTTTTTTGTTTTTTTTTTAACCCTTTAAATAAGTCTTTTGCAGACTGTTGCTTCCATGGGCATTCATTGTGGCATTGTGGAGTCAAGTCAAATGAAATCCTGGACAACTTCAATTTTTTGTGTTTATCATGATGTTGCTTATTGGTTCAGTTGTGAGGATTTTTGTTTTCTTATGTTGAGATGTAATCCATACTGAAGGCTATAGTCTTTGATATTCATCAATAAGTGCTTCAAGTTCTCTTCACTTTCAGCAAGAAAGATTGTTTCTTCTGCATATCGCAGGTAGTTAATGAGTCTTTCTCCATCTTGATGCCATGTTCTTCTTCATATAGTCTAGCTTCTTGGATTATTTGCTCAACACACAGCTTGAATTACACCATAATTATTATACTCAATCAAATTTTTGGTCATTTTTCATTAAAAATTGCTTAATACTTGATGCATATATTGCTTTTGCCACCAAATACATTTGGTGATATTAGTCAATAACACTGATGCACACCTCTCCAGATCTTAAACCACGCAGCAATGAACACCGACATACACCTTTCCTGATTTTAAACCAGGCAGCATTCCTTTGTTCTGTTCAAACAACTGCCTCTTGGTCTATGTACAGATTCTGCATGATCACAATTAAATGTGAGGAATTCCCATTCTTCGCAATGTTATCCATAATTTGTTATGATCCACACAATTGAATGTCTTTGCATAGTCGATAAAACACAAGTGAACATCTTTCTGGTATTCTCTACTTTGGGCCAAGATCCATTTGAAATCAGCAGTGATATCTTTTGTTCCATGTGCTCTCCTGAATCTGCCTTGATCTCCTGGAAGTTCCTTGTCGATGTGCTGCTGCAACCACTTTTGAATTATCTTCAGCAAAATTTAACTTGAGTGTGATATTACTGATACTGTGTGATAATTTCCCAGTTGTGTTGGATCACCTTTCTTTAGAATGGGCACTAATAAGGGTTTCTTCCTGTCAGTTGGCCAGGTAGCTGTCTTCCAAATTTCTTGGCATAGGCAAGTGAGCACCTCCAGTACTGCATCCATTTGTTGAAACATCTCAATTGGTATTATGTCAATTTTGTAAGCCTTGTTTTTTGCCAATACCTCCAGTGCACCTTGGAATTCTTCCTTTGGCACCATTGGTTCTTGATCATATGCTACCTCCTGAAATGAGTGAATGTTGAAAAATTTTTGGTACAGTCACTCTGTATATTCCTTACATCTTCTTTTGATGCTTCCTGCATTGTTTGATTTTTGCCCATAGACTTGTTCAATATTGCAACTCAAGGCTTGAATTTTTTCTTAAGTTTTTTCAGCTTGAGACATGCTGAGTGTGTTCTTCCCTTTTTGTTTTCTAAACTCTTGGCCTTTAGGTATTTCATCGTAATACTTTGTCTTCTCAAGCAGCCATTTGAAATCTTTTGTTCAGCTCTTCTACTTCATTGTTTCTTCCACTTTAGCTACTCTACATTTAACAGTAAGTTTTAGAGTCTCTTCTGACATCATTTTCATTCTTTACTTTCTTTTTAATGACTTTTTTGCCTCCTTTATGTATGATGTCCTTGATGTCATTACACAATTCGTCTGATCTTTGGTCATTAATGTTCAATGTGTCAAACCTATTCTTGAGATTGACTCTAAATTCAGATTGGATGTACTCAAGGCCATACTTTGACTCTCATGGGCTTGTTTTAATTTTCTTCAGCATCAACTTGACCTGGCATATGAGGCAAAAACTGACCTGGAGACACTGTGGATCAGACAATTCTAGGACAGGCCTTGTTCTGACTGATAATATTGTGCTTTTCCCATTATCTCTTTCCACAGATGTTGTGGATTTGATTTCTATGTATTTCATCCAGTGAGGTCCATGCATATAGACACTGTTAACATTGTTGAAAAAAGGTACTTGCAATAAATAAGTCTTTGATCTTGCAAAATTCTATCTTGCAAACTCCAGTGTTGTTTCTATCACCAAAGCCATGTTTTTCAACTGCAGATCCTTCTTCTTTGTTTTCAACTGCTGCATTCCAATCATCAGTACTTATCGGTGCACTCTGATTGCATGTTTGATCAGTTTTAGACTGCAGAAGTTGGTAAAAAAAATTCAATTCACCCATGCTGAAAGTAAGCATAAATGTTTCAGTCACAATTATTGAGAGACAGCACAATTAAGAAGACATTTATCAAGATTTGGAAGCTAAAGTGTTAAAAGCGCATTTGAAATGTTTAGGAGAGCATTATAATGTTAGTTTGTTGAAAGGAAAGAATTTCCCTTCTATTAGTAGTCTTACTCACTTTATTATATGCTATTAACAGCTTTCCAAGGTATAATTGACATCATATAATACATGGGACATATTTAAGCGTATAATTTAATAATTTTAACATATGTATACACCTGTGATACCATCATCACAATCAAGCCTCTAAACATATTCATCACCTCAAAAACTTTCTCGTGCCCATTTGCAATTCTTCCCTCATGTTCCTCCCCACCCCTATCTATGTATGCCATCCTTGTCCTTACTGGAAGAGGAATGTGAAGTGTATACTACACATCTGCCATAAATGTGTTGTGATACTAGTAATTATTTACCTGTCTCTATGTGACATGTCCGGAAACTCTGGTGGCATAGTGGTTAAGTGCTATGGCTGCTAACCAAAGGGTTGGCAGTTCGAATCCGCCAGGTGCTCCTTGGTAACTCTATGGGGCAGTTCTGCTTTGACCTATAGGGTCACTATGAGTTGGAATCAATTCGAAGGCACTGGGTTTGGTTTGGTTTGGTATGTGATATGTCACACAATACATGTTTTCATAGGGTCCTAAAACCTGCGTATAAATCCAAGGGCCACAAATTAAAAAAAAAAAAAAAATAGGAGGTAAAAAATCCTAGAAGTAGAGCAGTGTCTGGGGTGGAAGGCATGCAGCCACAGAATCTCAGGCTCCATAATGAGGAAGTAAAGTGGCATCATTCAACTTAGTACTGAATTTCTTGCCACATTTACATGGAAGTGGAAGTGAGCAGAGTTGCTGTATAAAGTAATGACATGGACACTAGACAGGGCTTCAGGCTGCCCAAGTCAATCCTTAATTCTCATCCGGCCCTCTTGTGTGACCCTAAGTTGACATTTTTTTTATCTTTCTTGGCCTCACTGAATTTCTACCTGTCCACCTATCCACCTGTTCACCCACCTACCAGTCCACCCAGCCACCCATCCATCCATATATCTATCTGTCCACCTATCCATCCATCCGCCTGATTCCTGATCATATGTGTAGGTGTGACCAGTTTCCAAAGGAAATCTAAAGTGAATATATCTGTTATAGAAAAAGCAATACTAAAATAACCTCAGTGCCAAATCAGAATGAGCTACTTTTGGCAGCAAATCCTTATTTAAAAGATCATCTAATGATGGTTTTCCTTTGAAATATGACCCGGAGATTTAATTGTTCAGTTTGTTTTATTAAACTGTGTTCTCAGACATTACATATTTAATAAATTTTAGTTAGAGGGCATTAAGCTGAAGCCTGCAGTTACCCACATCTTGGAGCCTCGGCAGCCATGTTATTGCCTTACGATGCTGTTACTCCACCACATAACAGAACAGGATATTAAGCTTGTCAAGGCACAGGGAAACCAGAGCATATGAATCAGATAACAATCTGTCTTGTTAAAACAGATCACATTTAGATAAATGCAGCCCTTTATTTGCTTTTAAAGCCAACTATCAATCATGGTGGACGCTGGATTTACAACAAAAGAGTTCTAAAAAGTTGAGGGCTGGGAAAAAGGAACTCACTTAAACAGCCCTGGTGGCTTCAGATCATGAAACAACAGTAGGGAAATGGGAATCCATTCAAACGATGGTGGTCTGAATCTTTGCTCTCGAATAGACTACTAGGTTCCTTAGGGCCTTTGAGAGTTCCTTGAGCAAGCTTGGCAATAAACAATATTCTCTTATAGAAGTCAGTGCCCAAAGGGGCTAAGAGTGTTGGAAAACTAAAGTTTCGTAAAGTGAGGATTCCTAAATACATACATTGTAAAACCATTTTGGAGAGCTGTTTAGAAAATCTTGATAAAATTGCAAGTAAGTGCAGGCTATGACCCAGCAATTGCACTCATAGACATATGCCCTATAGCAACCTGCTCATGTGTGTGCTCAGAGACACATATATGGGTGTTAGTAGCAGCATTGTAATATTAGTGAAAACTGGAATACAAATTTTTTTAATCAAAATAAGAAAGGAAAAACAAATTCTAGTATATTCATGAAAAAGGAATGCTAAAACGTAGTGGAAATAATTACAATGACATAGATCAACATGAATTTATTTCACAAGCCTGCTTATGGGTGAAAAAGTAAGTTGCTCAGAAGCAGTATATTTTATAAAGTTTAAAAACATGAAACAGCAGTGCTATAGATTGTGTAGCAATCCATACAGGAATAGGAAAGATGGAGAGAGATGCACAGGAACGATAAACACCAAGTTCACTATAACAGTTACTTCTGAGAGGGAGGAAGGTGAATGTGAACAGGGAGGTGTACAAGGTGTTCAGTACGTGAGTCTCATGGTGGGTTCAGTTATTCATTATATTAGGCCTTATACTTTTTTTGTAGGTCTGAAATATTTCATAAGTAAAAAAAAAGGAAAACAAATCAACTTTGACTTTGTTTATCCATTTACCCATTCATTCATTTATTCATTCAATAAATATTTGTGGAACTTCTACGTCAGGTGAGACCACCATCTAGGGTCTTAAGAAGACATAAGAATATTATACCTGTTGCCGTTGAGTCGACTCCAACTCACAGCAACCCTATAAGGCAGAGAAGAACTGCCTCATATGGTTTCCAAGGAGCAGCTGGTGGATTTGAACTGCCAACCTTTTGGTTAGCAGCTATAGCCCTTAACCACTGTGCCACCGGGGCTCCCAGAATATTATAAGCCATCATTATTTTCCTCAAATGACTTATAATTCAGTTGGGAGGATGCAGCACAGAAAAAATAAGACATTTAATAATGTCTAAATTATTCAAGAATTATTTAATAATACAGTTCACAGTATTAAAAAAAAAAAGAAGAAGATGACAACATTACGCAATAGTATAGATACGTCCTGTCTCCTAGGAACATGGCTAAAGCTGAGCGAGATCTAAGGTGTGAAACAAAATCAATACTGCAGGCATAAATCTCTTTATTAGATTCCTTGCTTTTCTTTCCAGGGCGTGGTGAAATTCATTAAGTTGGCAAGTGTTCCCACTCAGGCCCAGGTTATTTCAAATATTTCATATTGTGGCTGGAGTTCTGCACAAAGGTTGATTCTTGTTCTGTGTTATGTCTGCTTTCTCATTCTGTGTTGTTCTATTGACTCTCTTTTTCAGAGAAGTAAATTAAAACATAGAGATATTACAATTTGCTTAAAATCCCCAGTGACAAACTTCAAGCCTGAATTTCAACCATAGAGCCAGGTACTTAGCTCCCAGCCTGATGGTCTTATCTTATTCTGATACTTTAGCCTAACCTGTAGAAGGGTTGGCCTATCTGCCTGCCTGCCTGCCTGCCTGCCCACCCGCCCACCAGCCCGCCAGCCCACCAGCCAGCCAGCCAGCCAGCTAATCATCTATCTAACATCTATCAATCATCTATCTAGCAACTATCTATCATCTATCTATCAATCAATCATCTATCAATCGTCTATCATCTAACATCTATCATCTGTCATCTATCTATCTATCATCTATTTATCATCTATCGTCTATGTATCTGTATATGAATACAATACTGAGATAATGGAGGAATGTAGGGGGTGCCCCAGCATGAGGATTTAGGAATTTTGATTCAAAATTACGAAATTCTACAGTACAGCTTCACCATGCATTTATTTAATCTGCATAAAGAGCTGTTCATCAAGATTTTAGAAACTATTTGACCTTAATATATACCTTGAGAACATGCAGTTTGAAATTTCCCTAAAGGACCCCAGGGACCTTTACCTCTGAGCAGCTTTATTAGCTATTATTCCTCAGAAATAAGGATTTCATTAATTAATGTATCTGGGATATACCGGGTGAATTTGAATCTGATTTCTGTTTGGCAGGATTCTCAAAGCCTTTTGAATGTTAATGTCACAGCAAATCTTTGAGATCAGAAGAAGGTTGCAACATTTCCTGGACATCTTTGTCCACAGAACCTATTTGGTCATGTTGTTTTTATAAACAAAAAGTTTTATTTTGGTAAATACAGGTCTAATGGGAACTTATACTTTTGCTGAAGGGAAAATGAAAGCAAAACAAGGGGCGGTGATTTGTTGGAGGCTGTGCAGCTGTAGGGTCACTATGAGTCGGAATCGACTTGATGGCAGTGGGTTTGGTTGGTTTGGTGCAGCTAGTCAGCGCACAATACCAGACCGTGAGCAGGATCAGAGGCTGAGGGTACTCACCGAGCAGAATTTTACTCAAAGAAGCATGAGGAGTGTGTGACAATATTTTATAGCCCACATAATGAGAATGATAGACACGTACTTGACAATAAAACAAAATAGAACTGATGTGCACACACACCATTGGTTTCATACTTTTAAAGATAACCCTTATCATTATAGAGTATACAAAAAGCTCACAGATTTTTTAGGGCCCTGATGATGTAATTATTACATTAAATTTTTATTTTTGTTTGGCATCTGGAATGAACAAAACAGTGGTTTAATATTACTTCAACCGTTATTCCCACACATGTAAATGCTTTCATAATATACACGTATGAGAAAATTATATTTCATAGGTCCCAGATTGTTAAAGAAGGACAGAATGTTTTACCTAAAGCCTTTTTTTTTTTTTTTCAGATGAGCACATTGAAATGAGACGTATCTTGGTTAAATGACAAGGTCTCCCAGTTTGTGACTGAGCTGGGGAAGCATCTGGTTCTTTTATTCTCACAGCACAGTGCTTCTGATCTTACACAACTGTCTGCTAGAATGCCAAATTATTGTCAATGACTCCAGCATTTTATTCCCATTTAAATTCTGGTTTATTTTTGTAGGATAGGGGAAAATTCTGGAAAACAGACACACAAAGATTTATTATATTTTGGCTCTGGTTCTACTATCATGGGCAATGCTTATTATATGCTCCAACTCCCTGAAATTCAACCAGTCAAAAGCAGCTGTAGCACTAGTAACCACTTCTACCTCTTTTAAACAATTATTAAACCAAGTGATTCTGTTGTGCATCAAACGTAGACTGTCCATGTTCTCAGCTCTGTGCTGGGAGACAAGGATTGACCCTGAAGAAGACAAGTATCTCCTCGGCAAGTCTAACATGGCGAAAGCAGCATAAAGCTAGGGGTGTATCTGAAGCCACATCTTAAGGGAAAGAAGATCTAAATCAGTTCCCAAGCCTCCTTGGTAATTATATAGAATATATTACGTAAAAATCAAGTTTATCCTAGAAGGCCTTTTATATTTCTTCTTTAATTCTTTATTTTAAATAAAGTAAAGGGAGCAGTTTGGTAAGCAAAGTGGAACAGGATTAAGTTTTGTCTCATCTTTAGTGAAAAGATTTAAGAAAAGAATAAAAAAGCTGGAGTGAAAAATTACCTTCTTAAATAGTTCAGAAGCAATAAAAAGACTCCAAAGTTGTCCATTACAACGTCCTCAGAACTGACAATTGGTCTGTCATATCGATGTTGCATATTGAACTGCAATGAGGGATAAACCAGTGGGTTTATCTTCAGTGGGAAGAGGGGTTATGGTTAGCATATTTGCAGGATAACAGCCATTTAGAGAAAGCCAATACACCTTGACGGAAATAGACTTGTGAAGAAATGTTGAGAGCCACCTGTGTCGCTGGTTCCCTTTACAAAGTTCCTGTGTGAGGGAGAGTGATGTGTGGAACACTAGAGGTCATGGAAAGCAGAAAGGTCTCTATATATTCACAGCTATTGAAGCCCCAGGGTTTAGATCTTGCTCCAGAGCCAGTTTCAGAGGCATGTCTCAGTTGAAAATTTTTACCTGTTCTGTGAAGCAATCTGATTCCAGCAAATAGAATTCATTGAGGGAAATTGCTTTCCTCAATGATATATGATTTATTCATTCACATCTCTGAGCTGTTTAGAGGAAATTATCCATGGGATTGTATCATTAGTTTAAAAGCTGATGCTGTTGTTTTCTGTCAGTGTAATTTTAGCCCATATGAGATTATTAGTTGGAAAAATGTTTGAACAGGTGTATAATTATTTCTACGTATTTTTAAATTGGGAATTCAGAGAGCATTTGCCTCTTCATTTGTATCCAGTTGCATGAATGAGAACAGTCAGCCCTCTCCTACGGATGTGAAGAACTGCAATTTCCCCTCCGAAGTCCTCCATTAGAGGGAGGGATGTTTCAGGTCCAGCTTTACCTCAGTGGCATCACTAGGGTTTTGGTGTCACCCAGGGTGATAACTCATGGTGTTACCCCTTCCTGGACCTCCCCCCATACCAGGCTACATAGAATCCTCAGTAAGGTTTTTTGTATTGGTATCACCCATAAATTGTATCTATCACTCTTTTTTTTCCTTTAGTTACTACTTTGTTCTCAAAAAAAGCTATTAATATAGGTTCACAAATACGAATTACTACAATATTGTAGCTAAAACACCAGAAAATTTGACAAAATCAGAGACTATAAAAACCCTGGCAGCAACAAAAACAGCAGCAGGTATATGTAGCACGTGCAGACGAAATCACGTGATTCCAAGTGTCATTGTAGTTGGGCAATAATTACAGCTCTGATCTGAGTGCATTAGGAGGTTCAAAAAGCAAATTAGCCTAGAGCGTTAGCCTTGTAAGTGTATTGATACATATAAGCTGGGCTTACGAGAAATGTTTTTGTTATTACAATGAAGTACTGGGATATTTTTATAGACAGTCATTTTGGTGTCACCACCCCGACAGTGTCACCCAGTACAGTCCACACCCCACACACCTCCCTAGTGATCCCACTGCTTAATTCTCTCCTTGGATTCTTTGACTTCTACAGGAATTCCTAGCTTATTTTTCCGTTTGGTTGCTTGAACAGCTCCTGTCCTAGAATTGTCTGATCCACAGTGTCTCCAGGTCAGTTTTTGCCTCATTCAGCAATACAGTTGCTCCCATAGATAGGACCCAAGTAAAATGTAAAAACTTAAATAATAATACTTTGCAACATAAGCATGACTTATATTCTGAGAGGAGGACAATTAGGAAGCAATTTTCTACTTCTTCACAGTTTGCCATTCTCAGCTCTGAAGGCGGAACGCTGGATTTCTTAATATTTTGGTAAGTAATACTCGATGTGTGAGGTCTTATTTTATTCAATTCATACTATGTGTGACCTGCCAAAATGTAATAAATAGAAAAATTTAAAAGCCAGGAAACTATAAATTATTAAAAAGTTTTTTTTTTTTTTAACAAAGCATGATTTTAAATAATATTCAGTTAGTACAATGATATCCAGGGCATTTGGCAATTACACATTTTGGTATCAATAAATGTTTTGGCTGTAGTGCATTGCAACTGGCAGAAGCCATGCAGGTTGGATTTATCTTTTTTAGGGTGTGAGTCCATGGATGCACATGGAAGGGTGTGGGTTGCCCATCATCTGTCCCTATATAAACCCCAGGGTGCTGGATCAGGGAGAGTTGTTGAGAAAATGTAGAAGAGCAGTGGAGGTGGAGACCAGGAGCTACACCTGCTCTCAAACCCAAGCAGCCTTTGCCCAGAGTGGAGGCCCTGAAGATGGCACCTAGGAAAGGGAAAGCAAGTGATCTCAGGTTCCAACCCCCTCTAGCTGCTACAAGGAAATCATGATTAATAAGTGAATTAATTCTCTATCCCTAGTACCATCCTTGCTCTTCTGAACATCTTTAGCAATACCATTGCTTCTATTTGGATGATTTCTAGACATCTTTTGTGTACAAAACCATGTTTTTCTATGGAGAGGGGAACAACAACAGAGAAGACAATTGAGTGACAACAGGCAAGGAAGAAAGGATAAGCAGAGGACAATGAGAACACATTTCTTTGCAAGATTTTTAAAGATAAGGAGAGAAGACATGGGCAGCGCTAGTGAAAAAGAGGCAGTAGCCCCTGGGAAGGACAGATGGAAAGAAAGGAAAAGGAGTGGCTGATGTTTTTCATGTAGTGGGGATTTGGAGAGCATGTGGAAAAACTACCTCTGTGAGCTTAGCTTGTTCAAGCCTAAGGGATCCTAAGACTAAGGACGACTAGGTTTGGGTTTCTGCTTTTCTTTCTCATGTCTGAGATTTGGACTGCTGAGCATTTGACATGATAAAGGGAATAAATGAGATGGGTCCAGTGATTGTTTCAGAGACGTGGGTAAAATTACTGGTTATGTAAGAGCTTCTTGAGCACTATCTTTGTCTTCTACAACTCCTTGTACTTTCATACCATGTTAAAAACCATCATGGGCAAGATATTTTTTGTTATGCTGCTTTAATCAAACAAATCATTGGCCACTGATGTCTTTTTCTTCTATTTATGGCTAGATATAAAAAACTCTCATGTGGCAATTGTTAAGTATTTGGCTGCTAACCAAAATATTGGTGATTTGAACTCATCAGCAGCTCCATGGGAGAAAGACTTGGCAATCTGCTTCTATAAAGATTACAGCCTAGAAAACGCTATGGGGCAGTTCTACTCTTTCACATGGGGTTGCTATGAGTCAGAATTGCCTTAACGGCACCTAAACAACAACATCAACATGCCTGGATATTATGATGCTTGTTGCAGTTGGAGCACACAGAAAGGAACTTTGAATTAATTCTCAATGATAATAACCCTTAGGGGTTTAACCCATAACCCATTGTCATTGAATCAATTCTGCAACTCACCCAGGAGGTTTATGAAAGAAAGACCTGGTGAAACACTTATGTAAACATTTCACTAATACTGTGTGTGTGTGGCATTATATGTATAAACATGTATCTGGAAGAATAAACATCAAAATAATAACAATGAATACCTTTGTGCAGGTTCCGGGATTGTGAGCAGATAGAAGTATGGTTAAAGGAGAATTTAGCCATGTGTAATATAAAAAAAAAAAAAAAAATAGAAAAAAATAAAATAAAATTATAATAGTCCATGTCAACTCTGAGAATTAGCCAATTTTAGCATATTAACCATTTGTTTCTGCTTTATGTTTTGTTAAAAGTTATGGTCTTATTACAAAGAATTCAACCAATGATGAAAAGTAAAAAATGAAAGCAAAAGTTAAAAAAAAAACAACTAATCTTTATATGAAAAAACAAAAAACTGTTGCCGTTGAGTTGATTCTGACTCATAACAACCCTATAGGACAGAGTAAAACTGCCCCCACAGAGTCCCAAAGAGCAGTGGATTTGAACCGCCAACATTTTTGTTAGCAGCAGTAGCTCACTGTAGCTCTGAACCACCACGCCACTAGGGTTCCTATCTTTTTTTTTAGGCGAGCATAATTCCTGACAATTTTCTAACTGTGCAAGTAGATAGGTATACCTTTATACTAAGAAGTTCTAAGAATGAGATCATACTATACAAGAAATGTCATAAAAAGTACAAATGCAATTTCAATTAATTATAAGGAGGACAAACTGGAGCAATTGTTGAATTCCAAATGATTGTTACCTCATCGCAAGATGTATCACTTCCTAATATATTCCTTTAAGGTTAAGAGAAGTTATTTAAAAATTAAGAGGAGGGAGTCATTATGTGTTTCTTTAACCTCATGTTACAATTTTATGCAATTTTAATTGATTTCCTGTTATGAAAGATGAAAATAAGAGCTCTTCACACTTGCTCCTGTAATGGCTTTCTTTTACCTTCTGATTTTCATTGATTATGGTAACATTTTTACACTGACAAAGGTTTTCACATCTTGTTCTGGAATCGCAATTTTAGTTTAATACTGAATCTAAATTTGAATGGGCCTTTGTTGTGATAGCTTCTTTATGTCTGAGCCTGAGTTCTTTATTTTGATTGACTTTTAGATGACAAAGCTTGTAGTGTTTTATTCGGAGGGGATTTATGGGTATTTTATTCACTGAGGCTATTCAAGTTTGAGTCTATTAGGTGGCCATGATGTTGTTCCCACACCTTCTTTAGAACATTGTTGACACTGAGCCTTTGCTTGCATTATTGAATTTTGCTAAGAAGTCTGAGACCAGTCTAATTTAAAGAACATGCATAGAGTATTTGCGTTTTCTTCCTAGATGCCAGAGACATTATTTCTTTACCCTCGCAGTTCAATAGCTTAACTGGGATATGAGTTAGGATTAAGTGCTGTATGTCAATTTTTTTATGGTATACCAGGTACTACTTTATCGTTCCAATTTTAAAAATTAATTTTAGAGAAACAATCTTATATTTTTGGGAAAATCTTCTATTTGTTGGGTTCTTTTTCTCCTAGACACTAAGTACTTTTTCCTGGGAATGTCTTCTTGAATTACGTTCTCTCTAATTTTAATCTCTATTTAACTGCATCCATTCTTGTTATTTTAAGACTTTTCTGTATATTAATAATTCATTTTTTTGTGGTGACTATTTTGTTCCCTGTTTTTTTCCCCCAATTATTTTGTCATCTTTGCTTTGCTATTCAATTTACTACTTTAGGTCTGCACTATCCCTCTTCTTCTACTTTTATTTTTTTGGCTTTAATTTTTTTTCATTAAAGGGAAATTCTTTGTTGTTGTTTTATAGTTGTGACTAATTTTCCTTTTTTAAATTTATTTTGAGTTATATTTTCTTCTAAGTCTGAATCTTTGCCAGACTTAGAAGAAAATATAATAATTCCTTTAATAATTCCTTCTCCCATTTTTCCACATATTTCATTTGCCTAAGATGGGGTGGAGGCAATCATCAGGCTTTTTATCACTTGCCCAGTTTATTTTATAGGCCTAGAGCCTTGTCTCCATCAGAGCAAATCAGCTTTGTGGCTGGTTTTCCCATGTTCCAGCCCTCTGCACAGTAGCCATTTCTCCAATTCTCAGTCAAAAGAGGAAAATGATATGGATACACATTTACATATCTCAGAGATCAGCAATTGCTCTCTGCTGGGGATGGGGGAAAGAAGGGAGCTGCTGTCCCACCCATTGTTCATCCTCTCCCTAGGCACGGTCCATGTCCTGTGACTGGTCATGGTAGGGTACAAAGGCCAACACCCTTGCCTCAGCTTGAAATTTCTCTGATGAGCCATTTCCAACTTCATAATTCCCTGTAAGACTGGTTAAGAGCTCAATTTTAACAGCCTCATAGTTCTATTCCTCTCTCTGCCCAAGTTTGCTTCCCTCGTCCAAGTTCTCCAATAAACCATCTGTATATAAAATCTCTCAGAATCTGTTTCCTCATGAAACCAGCCTCTCACTATTTTTGTTTACACCACCATCATCTTTGACTCATCTCTCAGTTCATTCTCCACAGTGCAGCTCAAGTGATTCTACTAACATACCACTTGATCCTATCAAACCCTTGCTAAAAAGCATGCAATTGATTGCCATCACAGAATGTATTTAAATGCATATATCTTATCTTATAAACAATGTGATATCAAAGATTATGTTTATCTCATATATTGCTCCATTCCCAAGACCTGTTACATAGTAGGTTTTCAGTATTTTTAAAAATAAGTAAAGGCTTGATCATCTACCCCTTGCCTGAGCTCCTTTTTCTATAAAGAATTAATGGTGAAAAGAACTAGTAGACTGGAGAACTGTATCCTGATTTCCACTCTGCCTCTAATTAGCTTCATGACCTTGGGAAACTCTGGATGAATTTTGCAACCAATAGAATGAATGAGTTTCTCAACCCATTGACCTCCAAGAAGCCTACAAATCTGATATTTTGCAGTGCTGTGCATCCACCAATTTATTGATCAACCTGTACCAAAACTCCCTGTGCCAGATGAGCAAATAAGAAAAATGAGAAAAAAAAGTTTAAACCAATTAGTAGATAAACTCAGACAAATAAACTTAATATAAGTAGTATTCCTAAAAATATGAAATTTTAAGTGTTAATATGCTAAAAGTAACCACAAAATTCTTCTGCCTCTGTCTCCATTGCTCCTTGTGTATTGAATTGGGCATCTAGAATTCATGCCAATTACATAGAATCTGAGGCATAGGTTAATTAATGTTTCCCTACTAAAGCAAAGCAAAGCAAAGGAAAGGAAAGCTAAGCACTCTTTAGCATGGGTTAGCTTATAAACCTCAACATAAAGAAAAGAAAAATCCTCACAACTGGACCAATGAGCAACATCATGATAAATGGAGAAAAGATTGAAGTTGTCAAGGATTTCATTTTACTTGGATCCACAATCAACAGCCATGGAAGCAACAGTCAAGAAATCAAAAGATGCATTGCATTGGGTAAATCTGCTGCAAAGGACCTCTTTAAAGTGTTGAAGAGCAAAGATGTCACCTTGAAGACTAAGGTACACCTGACCCAATCCATGGTATTTTCAATCGCATCATATGCATGTGAAAGCTGAGCAATGAATAAGGAAGACCGAAGAAGAATTGATGCCTTTCAATTGTAGTGCTGGCAGAGAATATCGAATATACCATGGACTGCCAAGAGAACTAACAAATCTGTTTTGGAAGAAGTACAACCAGAATGCTTCTTAAAAGCAAGGATGGCGAGGCTACATCTTAAATACTTTGGACATGTTGTCAGAAAGGATCAGTCTCTGGAGAAGGACATCATGCTTGGCAGAGTACAGGGTCAGTGGAAAAGAGGAAGACCCTCCGTGAGGTGGATTGACACAGTGGCTGCAACGATGAGCTCAAGCATAACAATGATTGCAAGAATAGCTCAGGACCAGGCAGTGTTTTTTCTGTTGTGCATAGGGTCGCTATGAGTCCAACCGACTCGAGGGCACCTAACAACAATAACAGCTTATAAACACTGAAATATATGCTGTTGTTTTTCTGTGAACGGGTCTCAAAGACCAAGCCGTATATTGTTGTGTAAATTTGTTTTTCTTGCAAGCCAGTCAGTCAAAATGTAAATGTTATTGTGTTTCAGGAAAGTGTGTCAATTTTATGCTAAAAAAAATGCCAGTTGGCCTTACCTGTATGTATAATTTTACAAAACAATAAACTCCTACCAGAATAATCTTTGAATGACATCTGTTATGCAAAACATTTTGAATGGCTAGCTCTTTTATCATTTGAAATAAAAATATCTTTTCAATAAAGACAAGTTCAGTGTCTATGCAAAAAGAGAAATCAACCCATCTACGGTCAAAGCGATTCTACTTTGTTAATTTAGTAATCTTTAACCGACATGCCGTCATAGATATTATTTCATTTTTAAACTTAGTAATTTCTATTTGCACAAAAATAGCAATGAGATTCCAGTGAGTGACATATTACCTCTGGGTGCCTCTCCCCCAAGGGGGCAAATGTATGAACAATATTTTGATGAATGGCTTAAAAATTGTTAATGACAAGAATAAGTGCTCATTGCCGTGCTGTGAGAGATGTGTTAATCTCCATACACAGGAGTGACTACGCGTTGATTGCTGCTGTGAAAAATAAATATAACCATAGCAACTGGAGGTGTTACTCTTAATCATACAATGCAATCTTTCTCTACTACTTTTCGTATATGAGTTGGATACCACTAGGTGAATTGTGGTGGAGAAAAAGTGACCTTCAGTGTCTCCCCAGTTTCCCTCTATGTGAAATGTAAATAAGGTCTGTAGATTACTTAATAGTATTGTATGAAAGTTAATCTCTTGATTTTTGCAATTGTACTTTGGTTATATACCACAAAAACCCGTTGCCATCGAGTCAATTCCGACTCATAGAAAAATTTGAGGAAGCTGGTTGAAGGGTATACAGGCATCCTTTGTTTAAAAAAGAAATAAAAATTACTCTGCACAGTACACAATACTGGGAAGCCAGCACAACTTGTACAAGGCAAGGTCACGAAAGCTCCACAGGCAACCAAACTTCTGACCCAATTGCTGGGCTGAGGGCTGTGGGGACCATGGACTTGAGGAACATGTAGCTCAACTGGCATAACATAGTTTATAAAGAAACTGTTCTATATTCTACTCTGATGAGTAGCATCTGGGGTCTTAAAGGCCTGTGAGTGACCATCTAAGACACTTCACTGGTCTCACCCCTTCAGGTACAAGGAATAATGAAGAAGACTAAAGATACAAAGGAAGGACTAGTCCAAAGGACTAATGGGCCACAACTACCATGGCCTCTAGCAGACTGAGTATGGTACAACTAGATGGTACCTGGCTACCACCACTGACTGCTCTGGCAGGCATCACAATAGAGGGTCCTAAACAGAGCTGGAGAAAAATGTGCAAGAAAATTCTAACTCACACAAAAAAGGCCAGACTTACTGGCCTGATAGAGACTGGAGAAACCCTAAGAGTATGGCCCCTGGATACCCATTTAACTCAGTAGTGAAGTCACTCCTGAGGTTCACCCTTCATTTAAAGATTAGACAGGCCTATAAAACAAAATGAGACTAAAGGGGCACACCAGCACAGGGGCAAGGACTAGAAGTCAGGCGGGAACAAGAAAGCTGGTAATAGGGAACCCAAGGTCAAGAAGGGAGTGTTGACGTGTCGTGGGGTTGTTAACCAATGTCGTAAAACAAAGTGTGTACTAACTGTTTAATGAGAAGCTAGTTTCTTCTGTAACACTTCATCTAAAGTATAATTTAAAAAAAGAAACAAGAGTTGCTTAAATCTTATTAATATATATATATACATAGTCTGCAGAATCCAGCTCTGCTATCCCAAAGGAGAACAGGGAAGGTTGAGTTTGAAACTGAAAGGTCAAAAATTAATAACTGGCCCATTTACTCCAATAACTCATTGCTCTACCTCTGGATCCAAAACTGTTCATTGAGGATGCCCTGCTCCATCAGAGCTGAGGGAGTCATGGCTTTGAAACTGAGGTTGCTGACCTTTCCCAAGGCCTTCTGCACTGGCTTTAACAAGTATAACTGCTTTTTAGAAATCTGTCACCTCTGCAAAAGGCAGATATATATTTCTCTGAGATCCAAGTATTGTCATTACTGCCCAGAGAATGGGAAGGGGTGGGGTGGTTTACTGCTTGAAAATCTTCTCAATAAATCTTTTGCCTCAATAGAAATGTGTTTCCCTAATTTATAGGAGAAGTGATGAATCACTAGAAAATACATTCTTTCTGTTAAAGTGAGCCATTGGCCTCCTGCCCACCCTCTCCTGCTAAACTGTAGAGTCTAGGACAAAGTCACCTGGGACAATGACCAATTTTCTGCCATTTGTTCTGTTGATGCCCCAAAGGTCCTAAAAAATAGGAGTTCAGGAAAGCAGATGATGTATGTTTGAGTGATTTAAGGGGAGAAAATGTTTACATTTCATGTGGTAAGGCTTAGACAGAAAAGTTTTAATAGTTCATTTAAGTGATGAGAAACCAAGCACAATTTAGTGATCCTTCTACCTGTGGCCAGGTGTCCATCTGGTGGGTTTGGACATTTGAGGCTAATAGGTATCTGGGATCGTGAGACATGTAAGGAGACTTTGGCTATCGAACTTCTATTCCTCTTGCAGAATAAAGGAAAAGAGCAGGAAGAGATTGAAGGTAAAATAATCTCAGAACGATAGGGAACATAGAATGTATAAAAGAAAAAAAAATACAAGAATAGTTGCTTAAAAGGAAAAAATAAGATACAGGCAGTTGAAATCTGGAATCACACTCTCTGTGTAATTGCTTAGTTGGTCACTCGTTGACCCAAATCCAATGTCATTCTTATTTTTAAATTGTTCAGGAACTCTCAGAAACGTATCTGTTCTGTCTCCTCTAATTTAGGGAAATGAAAAATCCCAGACATCATGACAGGTGTCTGTGTCACATTGGCCTGGGCTCTCACTGATGGTTCTGATCTCACAGAGCCAGCCTTTGGGTCTCAGCTGGACTGACACACAGGTCTTAGTAGCCATTCCTTGCCCATTGGAACAGAGAAGGGTTTTATCTAATATGAGTATCCAGAAGAATTGCACCTTACTTGTTGCCACAGGTAACTGTTTTCCAGGTTATCATTGGGCTGTGTTATAAAGTGCCTCTTCCTCTCCCAATTCACTGTTTCACTTGGCTGGTGTCAATAGCGATCTTCTCACAGAGAAACCTTCACTCATACTTGCCTATGATTTATTCCTAATTCTAAGCTTCTGCAATGCAGATAGTGTCCCTGAGATTCAGAATGTCTTCTCACCCTTTTAGATCCCTATCAACTTATGGTTAGTTCTAACTCTGAAAAATTTATTATTCCTGTGAGCTACACTCACGTTACCAAATAAGAGAGTGTTTTGAATGTTGCAAATCTATTTATTAGATCTCCACAGGTCTGCTCTTTTTACTTTTGTTGAACTCACATCCCTAGCCCATCTCTATTTACTTACCAGTTTGGCATCTTGCTTCTCACATTCTTCTGGGACGTAGTAGTTTTTCAGCCTGTTCCTTTTCCCAGTGCAGTCATCAGACCCCTGGCATCCCAGGTTGTCTACTTGGCTTTTCGGGGCGGGGCGGGGGGTGGGCGGGACACTGCATAAATATCAACAATTTCCTTCTGGCTCCCTCCATAAGAAGTTGTCTCTAAATGACCAAATCTCCTCACACCTGAGGAGATCTTTATGAAGGGCTCTAGTTGTTACGCTGCCATTTTCCCATTCTTCTAACCTCAGTTCCCACAGACCCCTAGTCTTACCATCATTTCTCACTTTATTCTCTAATTGTTTTAAGCCTCTCCACTTCCACCTTGAGATTCACTGATATTTAATGGCGGGGTCTACAATCTGTGATTTAGTATGAAAAGTAGTGTTTTGTTCATTTCCTTAACATAAAACTTTATTGAACGATTGAATATGCTGTTTGAACCGTATACATTTCCCCAGACAAACAGCCACGGATTAGATCGTTTTTTAACAAGTGTCAATGTTTTCTCTTCATTGATTCACCACTTTGTTACTACAATTATCTAAGGATTAAAAAGTCAATAAACTAATCTTCAAGACCCACCCAAGAGATGCTGATTTAATTGGAATGGCTATATTCTGTACAAAATGCTTTAAAAATCTGCCCAGATGATTGTAATGCCCTGCCATATTTAGAGTCACTGAACAATCTTAATGTGAGAGCAGAAATCAGTGTGATAGGAAACAGGAAAAATAGAAATGTTCAACAAAATCAGAAGTTGATTCTTTGATCAAATGGGTTAATCAAACTGATAAATTACAAGCAAGATGAATCCAGAAAATAAACTTAGCAAACAACAGTATCATAACCAGCATGATAAAGGAGACCCTACTACAGATCCTTTTACAGTAAAAAATTATATTAACCACTTTATGACAATAAAGCAACAGCTGAGAGAGAATGGAGAAATTCCATGAAATTCATAATTCTCTAAAGCAACTCAAGAAAAAAGAGAAAATATAATCTGTTCTAAATCTGTTAAAGAAATTGAATGTTTATTTAAAAATCTTCTCACAAAGAAATCACCAGGTTCAAATAATGTCAATAGTGAATTTTAATAAATGTTTAGGAAATGATACAAATATTTATAAACTCTTCCTAACAATAGGCTAACAGAGATTATCCCCATTTTTTTTGATGACCCCACTATAAGGTAATATTGAAGCTTGACAAAGACATTAAAAAAAAAAAAAAGCAGAAAAAGAAAGTTACACCCCAATACCTTTTGTGATCATGGGTGTAGAAATCTTAGACAAATCTTTAAATAAATCAAATACGTTAATATACAATGAGGATACTTCATCATGACCAAGTAAGGATAATCCTAAAATTGAAAAATTGGCTTAAAACTGTTGCCATCCAGTTGATTCCTACCCATAGCAACCCTGTAGGACAGGGCAGAACTGCCCTATGGGGTTTCCATGGAGTGGCTGGTAGATCCTAACTGCTGACCTTTTGGCTAGCAGCCAAGCTCTTAACCACTGTGCCACCAAGGCTCCAAAGTTGGCTTAGCATTAGTAAATTAACTAATATAATTCACCACATTCATGGAATAAAGGAGAGAAATCATATGATCATTTCCAGAAGATAAAGAAGAAAAAAAAAAGCCTTTAACAAAATCCAACACCCACTTATAACAAAAACTGGTTAGAAATAGAAGAAATTTGAAATAGAAGAAAACTTCCTGTGTCTGTTAAAGGGCATTACTCAAAACATACAGCTAACAACATAATTGATGGTGAAACATTTTATGCTGATCAAAACAAGGTAAAATAAGGGTACATATAATCCCACAGTTTTAATCAACATTGTACTGGAGGTCAGAGCCAGCACAGTAAAACAATAAAGATAAATAAAATACACAAATGTAGGATACACAAAGAAAACAAAACTCCTTACAACTGAATGAATAAGTAACATCGTGATAAATGGAGAAAAGATTGAAATTGTCAAGGATTTCATTTTACTTGAATCCACAATCAACACCCATGGAAGCAGCAATCAAGAAATCGAACAGCACATTGCATTGGGCATATCTGCTGCAAAAGACCTCTTTAAAGTGTTAAAAAGCAAAGATGTTCAAGGACTAAGGTGAACCTGACCCAAGCAATGGTGTTTTCAGTCACCTCATATACATGTGAAAGCTGGACAATGAATAAGGAAGACAGAAGAAGAATTGATGCCTTTGAATTATGGTGTTGGTGAAGAATATTGAATATACCAGGGACTGCCAGAAGAATGAACACATCTGTCTTGGAAGAAGTACAGCCAGAATGATCATTACAAGCAAGGATGGCGAGACTTTGTCTCACATACTTTGGACATGTTATCAGGAGGGACCAGTCCTGGAAAAGGACATCATGCTTGGTAGAGTGGAAGGTCGGTGAAAAAGAGGAAGATCCTCAATGAGCTGGATTGACACAGTGGCTGCAACAATGGGCTCAAGCATAACAACGATTATGAGGATGGTGCAGGAACCAGGGCTGTTTCGTTCTGTTGTACATAGGGGTTGTTACGAGTTGGAACGACTTGACAGCACCTAACAACAGCAATAGGATGTAGTAAAACTTATTTATTCACATGGGAAATAAAAAGAAATCCATAAATGAACTTTTAGAAATAATATGTGAATTTGGGAAGATTGCTGAATGCAGTCAGTATACAAAATAAATTACAGATACGTATACTAAAAACCAAAAAATCCCATTGGTGTCAAGTTGGTTCTGACTTATAGTGACTCTATAGGACAGAGTAGAACTGCCCCATAGGGTTTCCAAGGAGCAACTGGTGGATTTGAACTGCTGATCTTTTGGTTAGCAGCCATACCTCCCTGTAGCTCTTAACCACTGTGCCACCAAATGGTGTTTACTTTTATTTTCCAATTATTTTTGATACATGTACTAGCAAAGATAATTGGAAAATAAAATTGAACATCATTTATATTTACATCTCATAGCACCAAATTCTTAAAAATAAAATAAGCAACAACAAAGTACAAGACCTCTACATTAAAAACTGCAAAAGAAAAAATATGTTGAAAGATATTAAAGAAGGCTAAAAATATGAAGATATATACCATGTTTGGGGACTGGAAGATTCAATATTTTTAAATCCTCTCAAGCTTATCCATAGATTCCATACAATCCAATTAAGATAACAGATTTTTTTTTTTTCTGGAAATTGACAAGTTGAATCTTTAAAGGATTTAGATTACTCAATATAATTTTGAAGAATGGCAAAGTCAGAAGGCATCCCCAATCTGATTTCAAGGCTTGTTATAGAGGAGTTCAAAAATAGGAACCCTTATCTATGGTAAACCTGTTGAAAACCCATTATTGTCCCGTCGATTCCGGCTCATAGGGGAACTAGAGGAGAGAGCAGAACTGCCCCGTAGGGTTTCCAAGGAGTGGCTGGAAGATTAGAGCTGCCAACCTTTTGGTTAGCAGCTGAGGTCTTAACTACTGTGCCACCAGGGCTCTTTATCTATGGTAATAGAGATCAAAATAGCAATGGCTTCTTGGAGAGCAGGGATTGATTGCAAAAAAAAAAAAAAAATTAATAAGAATTCTGCAATGACGATAATATCCTATGTGCTGTTTTCTGTGATGGATACTCATGTTGTTAGTTGCCATGGAGCTGATTTTGACTCATGGTGACCCCATGTGTACGCAATACTACTGCTCCATGAGGTTTTCAAGACTTTTCAGAAGCAGATAGCCAAGCCCGTCTTCTGAGGCACTTCTGGTGAGTTCAAGCCACCAACCTTTTGGCTAGTAGTGGAGTGCTTAACTGATGGCGCCACCCAGGGATCCCATGGATACACATACATGCATATATACACGCATTTATCAAAATTCATTGGATTGTGTAATTACAATTAGTACTATATATGATTTTATTACAAGTAAATTAAACCTCGATAAAATACTGTTATCATAACAAAATATAATGTGATCAGGAACTTGTAATGACTACCTTTGTGTCAGCTTGAACAAAAAGCTTGGCCCAGGGGTGGATGTTATATATTAAATAAGTGGTCATAGTCATTGTTACGTAATTGAAAAATGGGACATGATAGAAATATATGTTATTTCAGGTAATGGAAGAGAGTTTTGACTTTATCCTTTGCAAAATGGGAAACCATCAAAGGATTTAAGTTATGTGCAAAATGTCATGAAAGCTAAGATTAGGCAGTAAGCAACTATGTTTACAAAGTCTAAATTAGATATCTTTTACATAATGATTTGACTATCCTTTCAATAACATGGAGGAAAGGAATGGTGTGGCTTATCCATCAAGCTATGGGGCTTTTTCTGAGGCTGGGATAAGTTGTAGGAGGATTCACAGGAAATAAGCCTGGAAAGTTACACCAGTAAGGGCCTACAGCTAGAGGCTTCTGGATACCCTTGCCCTGTGGGCTTCTGGGACCAATGACTTTACTACAAAATAAATTGCAGAGGTATAAAGCTGGATGTGGTAGTCATAGAGTCATGAAACATACTCAGAAATAGAAGAGAGCTGCTGCTTTAGGTTGAATACAACAGAACATTTTTAGGACGTTTCCAAGGCCTTTCATTTGCAGGGCAGTCATATCCACATGTCAATATATTTTGGGTAGTGCTGATATGACATTTTGCTTTTATATCAGTTTCCTTCTATTATAGTTGCAGAAGCTTTGTGAGCTGCCTTTGTGACATCTCTTCTGAATTATGTAATATATAGTACTTTTTCTATTCATATTTAAGTACAGAAAAAAAATTTTTAAAAAGGGGAGGAAGGGAATAAACCTGTGACTCAGACATTATTTTTATCTGCATTGCATGAATTAAAGTTCATTGAATGTACCTGGCACTATTTTTTATAGCATTTAATGTCAGGCAATCTTAAAATATAAGTCAGAGACATCATCCCACATGTCACCAATCAACTGTGTTCTAAAAAATCCCCAAGTATGTATTTATGTTATAATTAGAAAGTGTAGTTGCTGAGTCCTCCAGGAAATGCACTTGAGACAAAGTTAGGAGTGAAATAGATGTATCAGGGATTGATGCCTGAGGAAGACATAGATGGAGGAAGCAAGATGGGGCAGGGAGAACTTCAGACTATGATGCAAGTTTGGCAAGGCTTCAACCAAGTTAATGGTGAACTCTGGGACAAAAATTTGTGCATGGTCAGAAATGACCAGATTCTAGTATACTCTCCATGCTCAGTCACTGTCTGGAGTCTGCTTGGGAAGATCACAACCGTGGCTCCAAAAACTCAGGTAGATTCCTGCAGGTGCTAATAACTGGAAGATGTCAACTGTAGCAGTACTTCTGGTAGCTGATTTGTACATTCTTTCTTGAAGGAAGCTTTGAGCAGCAAACCTCCGTGGCTGGTACAAGACTAGATTAGACAATGTAGACCAAGATACATTCTTACCATAAGGCAAGCAGACAGTAAGCCAACAACATTCATTAATACTGTCTGTTTGTGTAGAGTCTTGTATCATTTCTACTTATGGATAGATCACTACCTCCATGAGATCATGGCTTACGACTTGTATATGTTTAGATATCCCACTGCATTCTGTATGAATACTGAATTGGCCCTATTTTGTCCAAAACATCAAACAAAGACAAAAACACCCTACTGAGTTCCTATTCTGCGCCAGGCTTGGAGCACACTTTTGATGCTGGAGAAATAATGAGAAAAATACGATCCCTGTTCTATTTGTATATGCAGCCACAAATTTGACTCTGAAAGCAAGTAGGTGAAATATGTTAGTTGTCATATGTCATTAATATTGTTATGCCATGGTATCCTCTTTACTGGAAATATTTTTTGAAATGTTGACTGAGTCCTACTCAACTCTGTGTTTCTGGAAATGCCTGGCTTGCAAAGGCACTTAATAGTTACTTTTAAAAGGTTCATCTTGCTGGGAAGACAGTGCACAAATATCTTAAAAAGCTAAACATTACAAGAGATACATACAACATTAATAGAACAATGCAAAAGGAATCACAAGGTAAGTCATAAACCAAAATCAAACTCATTGCTATCGAGTCGATTCCAACTCATAGCAACCCTGTAGGACAGAGTAGAACTGCCCCATAGGGTTTCCCAGGGAGGAGCTGGTGGATTTGTACTGCCAACCTTTTGGTTAACAGCCAAATGCTTAACCACTGTGCCACCTGTAATTATTGAATTGAATTTATTAAATTGACAAGTGGAAAGTTTAGAAAATATTCTGCTTCTGGTATTAATAATCACAGCATCTCACTGAGAACTCATGGAGCCATTTGCTCTTGCCTCATCTCTTAAGACTGATGGTTTTCACCATTGGTTTACTTATCTTTGTGCTCTCAGTGGTTTTGCACATTCCGTTAGGTCTCTTTTTTTTTAACTGTTATTATCAATGGTATCTTTTAAATAAAAATCAAACAACTAATCAAACAAAAATTACTTGTATTTTAATTTTGCTGTGGAGTAAGGCCGGTAATTTAATAAGTATGCTTTGCTCTACTGCCCATTTACAACACCTTCATTATCCTTAGCTGGTAAATCTTCTGTTTGTTATTCTGCTGGCTTTTAGAATTTTTCCCTCATCTAATCTTTTACCTAACACCTTGCCCCCAAGAGTAAGGTTCAGTGGTCCTACCTTACTTTATGAAACTGCCAGGATATTAATTCTTTGTACCCTTTGCTCGGAATTATAACATCTATGCCTCTAGTTCCCTCTCATGTTCAAATAGGCAAAACGGCTCTGAGAATCTGAGGACTTTGCCATGTAATGTTCTCGCTGAGTCTTTTCCAAGGACGTTAGGGATAGTTGGGAGCCTAGAAGTGGGGAAGGAAGACAGGGAGATACTCTCAATGATGTATTTTCATATTCCTAGCAGTTCTGAGTCAGAACTGACTTGATGGCAACAGATTTAGCAGTTTGTGTGAGCAAAGGTTTAATATGGAAATAGGGTAGGGGAGATCTAGGTTTGGGGTGGCCTAAAGCTTGTACATTGGGCAAATCCACTGCAAAAGACCTCTTTAAAGTGTTAAAAAGTGAAGATGTCACTTTTAGGACTAAGGTACACCTTACCCAAGCCATATATTTTCAGTTTCCTCATATACATACGAAAGCTGGACAATGAATAAAGAAGGCTGAAGAAGAATTGATGCATATGAATTACGGCATTGGCAAAGAATATTGAATATACCATGAACTGCCAGAAGAATGAACAAATCTATCTTAGAAGAAGTACAACTTGAGAGCTTCTTAGCAGTGGGAATGGTGAGGCTTTATCTCGGGTACTTTGAACATGTCATCAGAGGGGACTGGTCCCTGGAGAAGGACATCATGCTTGGTAAAGCAGAGGGTCAGCTAAAATGAAGAAGACCCTCAACGAGGTGGATTGACACAGTGGCTGCAACAATGGGCTCAAATGTAGCAACGTTTGTGAGTATGGTGCAGGACCAGGCAGTGTTTCATTCTGTTGTACATAGGGTCACTATTAGTTGGAACTGACACAATGGCACCTAACAAGAAGCAACAAAGCTTGAATAATTTGTAAGGTCCACTTTGAAAAAATGCAAAATTATTAATGTAAATTTAGTAAGATTCATTATTCCTGGGGGAGCCTTTTCTCAGAGGACAGAAAGGTGGACTACAGGCTTTGAGGAAGTTTCAGTCTTTAACCTTGGATCTATATTCTTGACTTGGATGGTTTCTCTTCCCATGCAAAATGACTAATATCATGCACCACCTGAATATGTACTTGGGAGGATTTTTCTTACCACTGTCTTTCAGGTCCACCCCTAAAAGGAGCTGTAGTATGGTAATAGTCCATTTTCCAAATGTATCCACACACCAAGTGTTCCTGTTACTATTGATGTGTAACAAATAACCCCAAATTTTGTAGTACAGACAACATCATTCATTTACCATCCCTAATGGTTTCTAGGGGAAACCCTGGTGGTGTGGTGGTTAAGAGCTACGTCTGCTAACCAAAAGGTCAGCAGTTTGAATCTACCAGGCGCTCCTTGGAAGCATTATGGGGCAGTTCTACTCTGTCATACATGGTCGCTACAACTCAGAATTCACTTGACAGAAACAGGTTTTTCAATGGCTTCTAAAGGTCAGGAATTCAGGAGTGTCTGGCAGGGTGGTACTGCTTAGGATCTTTCATGAAGTTAGTACCAGATAATGGCAAAGTTGGAGCTTCAAATAACTTGCCATACATCTCTCTTTAAAAGTGTCACACTCACCTACCTTACTGGCACTTGGGGGAAGCCTGTCAGCATCCTGCCCCCGCCCCCCCGCCTCTGGAGTGTGAAACACTGCTGCTACTAGAATCTGTGCATGCAACTATCACAGCTACTTCTCTAGGTGGATAGGTGACAGTCTGCACTACACGCTTGATGACCCAAAATCAGATTCTACTCAAGAATAGTGAATGGACTCTTAGGCTTATATAACTGGTAAGAGCCCAACCAGCTGGTAATAGGACATAAGTGATTCAAGGGCTACAACAATCAAGACAGGGCAATCTAGTAGCCCATCTACGTATATTGAAAGAAAACAAAACAAGATAAGACTCAGTGAGCAAATATAGAATAAATCACTACAGTATGTTAGAGGTGGCTCAGAGACAGCAGTCGATATCAAACCACGTAAAGAAGCAGACCATGATCGCGTCTACAACTCCCCAAATTAAAGAATCAAAATCTTTCCCAAATGAAGAAACAATCCTGGAATTGCCAGATGCAGAATATAAAAAACTAATTTACAGAATGCTTCAAGACATCAGGGATGACCTCAAAAATGAAATAAGGCAATCTACAGAAAAAGCCAAGGAACACACTGATAAAGCAGTTGAAGAAATCCAAAAGATTATTCAAGAACATAGTGGAAAAATTAATAAGCTGCAAGAATCCATAGAGAGACAGCATTCAGAAGTCCAAAAGATTAACAATAAAATTACAGAATTAGACAACACAATAGGAAGTCAGAGAAGCAGACTCGAGCAATTGGAATGCAGGGTGGGGGATCTGGAGGACAAAGGAATTGACATAGCTGACAAAAAATCAGATAAAAGAATTAAAAAAAATGAAGAAACCCTAAGAATCATGTGGGACTCTATCAAGAAGGATAACTTGCGTGTGATTGGAGTCCCAGAACAGGGAGGGATAACAGAAAATACAGAGAGAATAGTTGAAGATCTGTTGGCAGAAAACTTCCCTGACATCCTGAAAGATGAAAGGATATCTATCCAAGATGTTCATCGAACCCCATTTAAGATTGATCCAAAAATAAAATCACCAAGACATATTATCATCAAACTTGCCAAAAACAAAGATAAAGAGAAAATTTTAAAAGCAGCCAGGGATAAAAGAAAGGTCTCCTACTGAAGGAGAAAAACTGCCAGCCAAGGATCATTTATCCAGCAAAACTCTCTCTCAAATATGAAGGCAAAATTAAAACATTTACAGATAAACACAAGCTTAGAGAATTTGCAAAAACCAAACCAAAGCTACAAGAAATACCAAAGGAAATTGGTCAGAAAACCAATAATATCAGATACCAACACAACACAAGGTCACAGAACAGAACATCCTGATATCAACTCAAACAGGGAAATCACAAAAACAAATTAAGAATAATTTTAAAAAGAAAAAAATGCTCAAAACCTGGAATCATTGAAGTCAATATGTAGAAGATCACAATAATCGAAAAGAGGGACTAAATACAGGTGGCATAGAACTGCCATATGGAGAGGGATACAAGGCGATATAGGACAGTACAAGTTAGGTTTTTACTTAGAAAAATAGGGGTAAATATTAAGGTAACCACAAAGAGGTATAACAACTCCATAACTCAAAATAAATCCAGGAAAAACATAATGACTCAGCAAACATAAAGTGAAATACTATGAAAATGAGGAACACACAATTTACAAAAAAAAAGTCTCAGCACAAAAAAGTAAGTGGAAAAATGAAATTGTCAACAACACACATAAAAAGGCATCAAAATGACAGCACTAAACACATACTTATCTATAATTACACTGAAGGTAAATGGACTAAATGCACCAATAAAGAGACAGAGAGTCTCAGACTGGATAAAGAAACACGATCCATCTATATGCTACCTACAAGAGACACACCTTAGACTTAGAGACACAAACAAAATAAAACTCAAAGGATGGAAAAAAATATATCAAGCAAACAACAATCAAAAGAGAGCAGGAGTACCAATATTAATTTCTGACAAAATAGACTTTAAAATTAAATCCACCACAAAGGATAAAGAAGGAGGCTACATAATGATTAAAGGGACAATTGACCAGGAAGATATAACCATATTAAATATTTATGCACCCAGTGACAGGGCTGCAAGATACATAAAACAAACTTTAACAGAACTGAAAAGTGAGATAGACACCTCCACAATTATAGTAGGAGACTTCAACACACCACTTTCAGAGAAGGACAGGACTTCTAGTAAGAAGCTCAATAGAGACACAGAAGACCTAATTGCTACAATCAACCAACTTGACCTCGTAGACTTATACAGAACACTCCACCCAACTGCTGCAAAGTATACTTTTTCTTCTAGTGCACATGGAACATTCTCTAGAATAGATCACATATTAGGTCATAAAACAAACCTTTGCAGAATCCAAAACATTGAAATATTACAAAGCATCTTCTCAGACCACAAAGCCATAAAAGTGGAAATCAATAACAGAAAAATTAGGGGAAAGAAATCAAATACTTGGAAACTGAACAATACCCTGCTGAAAAAAGGCTGGGTTATAGAAGACATTAAAGAGGGAATAAAGAAATTCAGAGTATGCAATGAGAATGAAAACACTTCCTATCAAAACCTCTGGGACACAGCAAAAGCAGTGCTCAGAGGTCAATTTACATCGGTAAATGTACACATACAAAAAGAAGAAAGAGCCAAAATCAGAGAACTGTCCCTACAACTTGAACAAATAGAAAGTGAGCAACAAAAGAATCCATCAGGCACCAGAAGAAAACAAATAATAAAAATTAGAGCTGAACTAAAGAATTAGAGAACAGAAAAACAATTGAAAGAATTAACAAAGCAAAAAGCTGGTTCTTTGAAAAAATTAAAAAAAACTGATAAACCATTGGCCAGACTGACTAAAGAAATACAGGAAAGAAAACAAATAACCTGAATAAGAAACGAGATGGGCCACATCACAACAGACCCAACTGAAATTAAGAGAATCATATCAGATTATTACAAAAAATTGTACTCTAACAAATTTGCAAACCTAGAAGAAATGGATGAATTCCTAGAAAAACACTACCTACCTAAACTAACACAATCAGAAGTGGAACAACTAAATAGACCCATAACAAAAAAAGAGATTGAAACAGTAATCAAAAAACGCTGAAGAAAAAAAAGCCCTGGCCCAGACGGCTTTACTGCAGAGTTCTACCAAACTTTCAGAGAAGAGTTACACCAGTACAACTAAAGGTATGTCAAAGCATAGAAAATGACGGAATACTATCTAACTCATTCTATGAAGCCACCGTATCCCTGATACCAAAACCAGGTAAAGACATCAAAAAAAAGAAAATTATAGAAGTATATCCCTCATGAACATAGATGCAAAAATCCTCAACAAAATTCTAGCCAATAGAATTCAACAACATATCAAAAAAATAATCCACCACGATCAAGTGGGATTTGTACCAGGTATGCAAGCTGGTTTAATATTAGAAAAACCATTAACGTAATTTGCCATATAAATAAAACAAAAGACAAAAACCACATGATTCTATCAATTGATGCAGAAAAGGCATTTGACAAAGTCTAACACCCATTTATCATAAAAACTCTCAGCAAAAGAGGAATTGAAGGAAAATTCCTCAACATAATAAAGGGAATCTATTTTTTTTATACAAAAAAAAAAAAAAACAAAAACAAACTTTTTTTTTTTTTTTTTTATACAAAGCCAACAGCCTACATCACTCTAAATGGAGAGAGCCTGAAAGCATTTCCGTTGAGAACGGGAACCAGACAAGGATGCCCTTTATCACCGCTCTTATTCAACATTGTGCTAGAGGTCCTAGCCAGAGCAGTTGGGCTAGACAAAGAAATAAAGGGCATCCGGATTGGCAAGGAGGAAGTAAAATTATCTCTATTTGCAGATGACATGATTTTATACACAGAAAACCCTAAGGAATCCTCCAGAAAACTACTGAAACTAATAGAAGAGTTTGGCAGAGTCTCAGGTTATAAGATAAACGTGCAAAAATCACTTGGATTCCTCTACATCAACAAAAAGAACATCGATGAGGAAATCACCAAATCAATACCATTCGCAGTAGCCACCAAGAAAATAAAATACTTAGCAATAAATCTTACCAAAGATATAAAAGACCTATACAAAGAAAACTACAAAGTACTACTGCAAGAAACTAAAAAGGACCTACATAAGTGGAAAAACATACCTTGCTCATGGATAGGAAGACTTAACAT
The DNA here is from genome assembly GCF_030014295.1 of Loxodonta africana. Taxonomy (NCBI): domain Eukaryota; kingdom Metazoa; phylum Chordata; class Mammalia; order Proboscidea; family Elephantidae; genus Loxodonta; species Loxodonta africana. Next base: position 26,064,956 of record NC_087357.1, read on the forward strand.
AGTAAAAATGTCTATTCTACCAAAAGCCATCTATACACACAGTGCACTTCCGATCAAAATTCCAAAGACATTTTTCTATGTGGTGGAGAAACAAATCACCAACTTCATATGGAAGGGAAAGAAGCCTCGGATAAGTAAAGCATTACTGAAAAAGAAGAAGAAAGTGGGAGGCCTCACTCTACCTGATTTTAGAACATATTATACAGCCACAGTAGTCAAAACGGCCTGGTACTAGTACAACAACAGGCACATAGACCAATGGAACAGAATTGAGAACCCAGATATAAATCCATCCTCATATGAGCAGCTGATATCTGACAATGGCCCAGTGTCAGTTAATTAGGGAAAAGATAGTCTTTTTAACAAATGGTGCTGGCATAACTGGATATCCATTTGCAAAAAAATGAAACAGGACCCATACCTCACACCATGCACAAAAACTAACTCCAAGTGGATCAAAGACCTAAACATAAAGACTAAAACGATAAAGATCACGGAAGAAAAAATAAGGACAACCTTAGGAGCCCTAATACAAGGCATAAACAGAATACAAAACATTACCAAAAATGATGAACAGAAACCAGATAACTGGGAGCTCCTAAAAATCAAACACTTGTGCTCATCTAAAGACTTCACCAAAACAGTAAAAAGACCACTTACTGATTGGGAAAGAATTTTCAGCTTTGACATCTCCGACCAGCGCCTGGTCTCTAAAATCTATATGATTCTGTTAAAACTCATGCACAAAAAGACAAACAACCCAATCAAGAAGTGGGCAAAGGATATGAACACGCACTTCACTAAAGAAGATATTCAGGCAGCTAACAGATACATGAGAAAATGCTCTCGATCTTTAGCCATTAGAGAAATGCAAATTAAAACTCCGATGAGATTCCATCTCACTCCAACAAGGCTGGCATTAATCCAAAAAACACAAAATAATAAATGTTGGAGAGGCTGCAGAGAGATTGGAACTCTTATACACTGCTGGTGGGAATGTCAAATGGTACAACCACTTTGGAAATCTGTTTGGCGTTATCTTAAACAGTTAGAAATAGAACTACCATACAACCCAGAAATCCCACTCCTTGGAATATACCCTAGAGAAATAAGAGCCTTCACAAGAACAGGTATATGCACACCCATGTTTATTGCAGCTCTGTTTACAATAGCAAAAAGCTGGAAGCAACCAAGGTGTCCATCAATAGAAGAATGGTTAAATAAATTGTGGTATATTCACACAATGGAATACTACACATAGATAAAGAACAGTGACAAATCTGTGAAACATTTCATAACATGGAGGAACCTGGAAGGCATTATGCTGAGTGAAATTAGTCAGTTGCAAAAGGACAAATATTGTATAAGACCACTATTATAAGATCTTGAGAAATAGTATAAACTGAGAAGAACACATACTTTTGTGGTTAGGAGCGGGGAGGGAGGGAGGATGGGAGAGGGTTATTTACTGAGTAGTTAGTAGATAAGAACTACTTTAGGTGAAGGGAAGGACAATACTCAATACAGGGAAGGTCAGCTCAACTGGACTGGACCAAAAGCAAAGAAGTTTCCGGGATAAACTGAATGTTTCGAAGGTCAGCGGAGCAAGGGCGGGGGTTTGGGGACTACGGCTTAAGGGGACTTCTAAGTCAATTGGCAAAATAATACTATTATGAAAACATTCTGCATCCCACTTTGAAATGTGGCATCTGGGGTCTTAAATGCTAACAAGCGGCCATCTAAGATGCATCAATTGGTCTCAACCCACTTGGATCAAAGGAGAATGAAGAACACCAAAGTCACACAATAACAATGAACCCAAGAGACAGAAATGGCCACATGAACCAGAGCCTTACATCATCCTGAGACCAGAAGAACTAGATGGTGCCCGGCCACAACCGATGACTGCCCTGACAGGGAGCACAACAGAGAACCCCTGAGGGAGCAGGAGAACAGTGGGATGCAGACCCCAAATTCTCATAAAAAGACCAGACTTAATGGTCTGACTGAGACTAGAGGAATTCTGGTGGTCATGGTCCCCAAACCTTCTATTGGCCGAGGAGAAGAACCATTCCCGAAGACAACTCATCAGACATGGAAGGGACTGGACAATGGGTTGGAGAGAGATGCTGACGAAGAGTGAGCCACTTGTATCAGGTGGACACTTGAGACTGTGTTGACATCTCCTGTCTGGAGGGGAGATGGGAGGGTAGAGAGGGTTAGAAACTGGCAAAATTGTCAGGAAGTGAGAGACTGGAAGGAGGGAGCGGGCTGACTCATTAGGGGGAGATTAAGTGGGAGTATGGAGTATGGTGTGTATAAGCTTATATGTGACAGACTGACTTGATTTGTAAACGTTCATTTAAAGCTCAATAAAAATTGTTAAAGAAAAAATTGCAAAAAAAAAAAAAAAGTGTCACACTGAGCCAGCCCATCATGAAGTCAAGTTTAGCCTCTTTCCTCTTTTGTTCATAAATGACTTCCCTTGTATGTATAGATTCAAGCTTAGGGACCAAAAACCAAAAACTCATTGCCATCGAGCCTATTCTAACTCATAGTGACCATATAGGACAGAGTAGACCTAGGGTTTCCAGACTATAATCTTTTACAGAAGCAGACTGCCACATATTTCTCCCACAGAGCAGCTGATGGATTTGAACCACTGACCTTTTGGTTATCAGCTGAGCACTTATCTACTTCAACACCAGGGCTCCTTGAACTGAGAGACAGGCACTGATACAACAGTGGTAGATGGCATGGTGACCTGCTTGTAGAGCCCACTGTGATCTCTGGCCCTAATTATGTATAGTCTCAGGTATACCACTTCCATCTTATTATTATCAATTGCTGCTGGGCCTGCTGCACCTTTTAACTTGGTAGATCTGACAGAGCTCATGAGCAGTTAGGCTGTAACAGAGAAGAAACTACAGCGGCTTGGGGAAGAAGTGATATAAGAGGACACTATATAGGAGGTGAGGTATGGTTCAGGTCATCCACCTGACCTGGACCCAGTCTGATTCTTTTTCCCTTTCTGGTCATTCCTCTTGGGACTTTTGAATCTCAAACTTGGCAGTTCGTTTTATGCCCTTGTCGTAATATCTACTGCAGACATCAGTGTCCCAACTCAGAATGTTTAGAAAAGTTGTAAATGTAAGTTTCCATTTTTAACTTTGCGTCTTTGTGTTTTTAGCTGTCTAATCTCTGTGAAAAACTCCATCAACTTCACATTACCACAATGATAATAGTTACAGTTCTGCTTATATCTTTTCCAAGATCCCCTATCTTCCTCTCAAGACCTTATAATTTATTCACTTTTATTTATTCAAATACTTATACCCTTTTCCCCTAGCGGTACCTCAGGAACAGTCTCTTTTCATTCAAAAATAGTCACATTATTCATTTGTTACACTGACACCTGTGACCATTGTATTCTCTGTGCACCAGTTCCATCTATTCATGACTTTAAATGATGTGGCTTCTGAGTGATTGATGACTTCTGCCTACCTATGCTATATCATGGAATATCTTCACTCTTGCAATCCAAAAGTAAATGTGAATTCAAATATCACACTTGGAAACCTGCTCTATGAGGGGAATAATGTAATCTGAGAACCTCTTAATTTGCTATGGTCATTACTCTTAAGTATTAATGTGAGCAGTATTTAACAGAACACTGACTGCAAGGCAAGAAATGCAGAGATGTACATATTTGTTCTTTGACTAGGTATGTATTTCCAAATAAATAAATATATATATATGTATACACATGCATGTGTGTGTGCACTTTTGAATTTACACACACACACTAAGAAGTCAGAGAAAGCTCATGGAGAAAAGGGACAGAGTGTCCTAAAGGGAATAATTATTAGATTATTAGATGTGTTATATGCATGGAAGGTCATGTATTTCTTAAATACATAATTAAGAACCCATTGGAAGGTACCTGCGGGACTCTTAGAACATTTTTGTTGATTAAAAGCGCAACAAATTAGGTTTCACTTGGATTTTTTTTTTTAGTCTACATTGGAGTAGGTAGATGGTATTAGACCTAATACTGTAGAAAAGCTACCTTCATATCTCTGAATTTGAGCAGTTTCCTTTCGATCATTTCCAGTGCCTCATACATTGTTATGATAGAACCATTGCCAACAACATGCACAGTCATTTATCCAACAAAAATGTGTAATACAGCCACTGCACACCAAGACCTGCTCTAGGTACCAGAGATACAGTGGCACACACAAAAGACAAGGTTCCTGTACTGTTGCAGTTTACAGTTCAGTTGGGAAGACATGTTTGTGTGAGTAAGTGTTTAATTATAACTGCTCTGAAGAGAAAGAGCATGGACTATGGAGGTCCTATGACAGGGGAACTAACCTAGGTTGTGGACAAACGTGTTCACGGAATGTTTCCCGGAAAATAAAACAATTTACAAGGATCTGGGATAGGCATAAGGCTTAATTAGGGAAATAGGAAGGACAGGGCCGTTACAGGCATACAACACATGTTGTATTCAAACAAACAAAAAAACCAAACTCATTGCTGTCCAGTCAACTCTGATTCATAGAGACCTTATAGGACAGAGTAGAACTGCCCCATAGAGTTTCCAAGGAGAGCATAGTGAATTCAAACTGCCGATCCTTTGGTTAGCAGTTGTAGCGCTTAACCACTACATCACCAGGGTTTCCATGTTGTATCCGTGTAGGCACAAATGTGAACGTGGGTGGTGGCCAGTGTAGACAGAATGCAGAGAAGACTGGCCAGAGACAAAAAAGACAGTAGAGAAAAGAAGGACCAGATCGTTTTGCTTTGGGAGATAATATTAAGGATTTTGTATTTTAGAACAACAGCAATATAAGGCCTTGCAGAATGTTATATGGGGCAGTTCCAGGACTGGAATTTGCCTGTGGGTTCAGTAAATGTGAGAATATATGTATGAAATAAAGCAGGTTTGAGAATGATTTAAAGTACAGCTACCTTTGAATGGCATGAAGGAAGTAATGCTTTTAACATCTTTCCTCTTTTGAAATCCATTTCCCAAAGATCTCAAAGAATTGTATCTGATGCTTTTAAATGCCTGACATCCATCTAGAGTCTACTTTTAACTACCTTTACACGTTGTTGTTGTAGTGTGCAGTCCAGTTTATTCCAACTCATAGTGACCAGTACAGAGTAGAACTGCCCTATAGGGATTTCAAGGCTGCAATCTTTAGAGAAGCAGGCTGCTACATCCTTCTCCCATGGAGCACCTGGTGGGTTTGAACTGCCAACCTTTCAGTTAGCAGCAGTGAGCTTAACCATTGTCTGGTTCTATTTTGGCTTTGAAAAGTGTTGAGAGCTTTTGTAAGCTGCCTGCCTGCCCTCGTGTGATTACTTTCAGAAATCCACTGCTTGGCAGATCCAGGGTTCAAAAGCTGATAGCCATGGAAATGTGACACACAGGAGCAATGTAAGTTCTTGCAGAGTAAGGGAGGCAGGGCTGAGATCTGCAGGGAAGCCATCCCTGTGTTACAAAGTGACGTGAGTCAAACTGCTTCCCTGTTCCCCACACAAGAGGCCCACTGGATTGTTGTTCAAACTTCAATCATCCAGGTTAACATGGAGACCAATGGCTTTTTAAAAATGGATTCAACATCAGTTTGAACATCAGACACCAAAAAAAAAAAAAAAACTGTTCTACTTCTCAATTTATTCCCCTCTCTTTTTAATTCATTGATTTGTTTATGGAGTGAAATTAAATAAAGAATAGTTTATATCAAGAAATCGAAGTCAGAAATATTGTAACAAGAAAGAAATCTCTAACAGCTCACTTACATGGTAGAATGAGTTCCCAGGAGAAATTGTAAAAGGCCAATCATAGAGTTTTTTAAAACTCAGCTGGATAAAGTCACTGAAATTGGGCTGCCAGGAATTTCCCAGCTTCAGCCAAATGGAAATGAAGAAAATGATAATAAAAAACAAACCAAAAAAAAAAAAATTTTTTTTCCTTCTCATCTCCAGTTTTTCTGTAGGCTGAATTTTCAACTCCTACTGAAATCAGTGATATCTATAGTCAACAAGATTCATTGCTGTTCCATGAAAAAATTCATCAGGAACTAGAACAAAAAATGGACAGGAGTTCTAAGGGAGCACTACATCAAATACCAAAACAGCTATGTCCTGTAATGAAAGTCTGAATTGGGTGTGGTCATATTCTTGTTCTGCTCCTTATTCTGTGCATACAAGGAAAATTCCTGTGGAACAGAACTGTAAGTCATGCTAACATTTCATTACCAGATTGCCCATTTATACATCACATCCTGAGCTATCTAAGTGCACTGAAACCTCTGAGAGTTGGAACTGAATGGGATTGCCTTGTTTTTCCAGGCTCGCTAGTTTTCCAGTGCAGTCTTGCCACTTTTCTATCATTTGTTTTACCGAAAAATATTTGCATTTTCGTTCTCTGACAGGTTTCTGTCCCACACAGATTCCGGCTTTTACTGGTTTTACTGTACCTATTTTTTTGACTGAAAAGCAAATATTATACCCCTATAAAAACAACTTTTTTCTCATTATAAGTTTATGCCAACTTTTCTAAGATTTGTTTTCTTGTTTGCTTACTTGTTGTTTATTTACCAACCTTGTAGAGCATTACAAAAAAAGTTGCCTAACCAGTAAAATGTGAAATATAAAACATTGCTACTTTGGGGTAGTACTGTAGGGCCCAAGAAAAGATATTAAGGCCTTCTTTGCTTCCATCAGGAAACCCTGGTGGTGTAATGGTTAAGTTTTATGGCTACTAACAAAAAGGTTGGCATAAACAGAATACAAATCATAACTAACAATGCACAAACACCAGAAAAGAAACTAGATAACTGGGAGCTCCTAAAAATTAAGCACATAAGCTCATCAAAAGACTTCACCAAAAGAGTAAAAAGAGAACCTACAGACTGGAAAAAAAAATTTGGCTACAACATATCCAATCAGGATCTAATCTCTAAAATCTACAAGATACTGCAAAACCTCAATAACAAAAAGACCAATAACCCAATTACAAAATGGGCAAAGGATATGAACACACACTTCACCAAAGAAGACATTCAGGTGGCTAACAGATACATAAGGAAATGTTCACTATCATTAGCCATCAGAGAAATGCAAATCAAAACTATAAAGAGATACCATCTCACTCCAATAAGGCTGGAACTAATCCAAAAAAACACAAAATAATAAATGTTGGAGAGGTTGTGGAGAGGCTGCAACACTTACGCATTACTGGTGGGAATGTAAAATGGTACAATCATTTTAGAAATCGATTTGGCGCTTCCTTAAAAAGTTAGAAATAGAAGTACCACACACAATCCAGCAATCCCACTCTTGGGAATATATACTAGAGAAATAAGACTTGTCAAAGAATAGATATATGCACACCAGTGTTCATTGCAGTACGGTTCACAATAGCAAAAAGATGTAAACAACCTAGGTGCCACTACAAATGAATCTAGGAAACATTTCACAAAAGTGGATGAATCTGGAGGGCATTATGCTGAGTGAAATTAGTCAGTCACAAAAGGACAAATATTGTATGAGACCACTATTACAAGAACTCAAGAATATGTTTAAACACAGAAGAAAACATTCTTTGATGGTTATGAGGGTGGGGATGGAGAGGGGAATTCACTAGCTAGATAGTAGACAAGGATCATCTTAGGTGAAGGGAAGGACAACACACAATACAGGGGAAGTCAGCACAATTGGACTAAACAAAAGCTAAGAAGTTTCCTGAATCAACCAAACACTTTGAGGAACAGAGTAGCTGGGGCTGCGGACTGGGGACCATGATTTTGGAGGACATCTAGGTCAATTGGCATAACAAAGTTTATTAAGAAAATGTTCTGTATCCCACTTTGGCGAGAGGTGTCTGGGGTCTTAAAAGCTTGTGAGCTGCTTTCTAAGAAGCAACAACTGATCCCAAAGCTGGAACAAAGGAGAATCAAGAACACCAAAGACACAAGGAAAATATTAGCCCAAGAGACAAAAGGGTCACTTAACCAGAGACTTCATCAGCCTGAGACCAGAATAACTAGAAGGTGCCTGGCTACCACCAATAACTGCTCTGACAGGGGACACAATCGAGAGTCCTTGATGGAGTGGGAGAAAAGTGTGGAGCTGAACTCAAATTCATGTAAAAAGACCAGCCTTAATGGTCTTACTGAGACTGGAGGAACCCCTGAGGCCATGGCCCCCAGATGCTCTGTTAACCCAGAACTAAAACCATTCTCGAAGCCCACTCTTCAGACAAAGATTAGACTGGACTATAAAACATACAGTAATACTTGTGAAAAGTGTGTCTTTTAGTTCAAGCAGATACACAAGACCAAATTGGTAGCTTCTGTCTGGAGGCAGGAGGAGAAGGCAGGAAGGGACAAGAGCTGGTTGAATGGACGTGGGAAACCCAGGGTGGAAAGGGGGAGTGTACTGCCACATCATAGGGATTGCAACTAGTGTCACATAACAATATGTGTATAAATTTTTATATGAGAAATTAAGCTGTAAACTTTCCCTTAAGACACATTAAAAGAAAAAGAAAGAAAAGAAAAACAATAATGTTGGCAGAGTTCTCACGAGCTCAGGTCAAATGTTTGCGAGAAAAATAATAATATCACCTCCTTTTATTGATTATTTATTGGATATTTTGTTGAACATTTGTTATTTCATATAGCTGGATGGTAACAGGAACGTTAACACATTTGCTCACTCATTTCTCACATCAACCTCATCAGGAAGGTACTTATATCTTAATTTTCCTCAGATGACAAATCTGATGCTTAAAGGAGTTAAGTATCTTTGTGAAAATGACTTTTGCACACTTAAGTCTGGTTTCTGAGCCTCATCCCATTGCCATATATTTGTGCATATATGGTATTTATACTTCCCATAAAAGGAGATTCGAGTGGGCCACTTGGCTCCCTTGCAATACTGACACCTTTAAATTGTGGTGTTGGTGAAGAATATTGAATATGCCATGGACTGCCAGAAGAACAAACAAATCGGTCTTGGAAGAAGTACAAACAGAATGCTCCTTAAAAGCAAGGATGGCGAGATTACATCTCAGATATTCTGGACATGTTATGAGGAGGGATCAGTCCCTGGATAAGGACATCATGCTTGGTGAAGTAGAGGGTCAGCAACAAAGAAAAAGTTCCTCAATGAGATGGATTGACACAGTGGATGCAACAAAGGTCTTAAGCATAACAACGATTGTGATGATGGCCGAGGACTGGGCAGTGTCTCGTTCTGTTGTACACAGGGTTGCTATGAGTTGGAACCAACTTGACAGCACCTAACAACAACAACACCAATTATTGGACAATTATGTATGTCAAGCCATGTGTAAGACGACAGGCTTCAGGGGCTAGCCAAGCCCCTAGTCCTTCACGGCCCAATGCCTGCTGAAATAAACCAACCCTGCTCACATGGGCAAAAAATTTGCATCCAGGACTGGCATATGAGCCAAAAGCAACCACTGGTGATCAAGAAAGAGCAAGACTAGTTGTCTCTCTCAAGAGCTGACAAAGATCTTATTCTGCTGAAATCTCTTCCTAAATTTCCCCACCATTAACCCAAAACGCATCATATTAGTAGCTTCAACTTTCTCCCAGGAAGGAAGTAACTGAGCTTTTGTATTTTTCTCATTGTTATTGTTGTGTGCCATTGAGTCAATTCTGACTCATGGTGACCCTACAGGCCAGAGTACCAGTGCCCCCATAGGGTTTCCTAGGCTGAATTCTTTGTGGAAGCAGAATTCCAACTCTTTTCCCCCACAGAGCTGCTGGTGGGTTCAGATCACTGACCTTTCGGTTAGCAGTCAAGTGCTTAACCACTGCACGACTAGCGCTCCTTATTTCACATGACAGTTAATATTAGAAAGAAATAGAAGAAGGACAGGCAGGAAGCCTTAGTGCTCTGCCGTTTTAATCAGAGTGCCTTAATAAGCCAACTCTTCTAACTTGCTTCTCTTTATATGAGGGCTCTATGATGTTTACTAGAATGGGAATTCCAGAACACTTAATTCTGCTCATGAGGAAACTTTACATGGATCAAGAGGCAGTTGTTCGGATAGAATAAGGGCATACTGATTGGTTTAAAGTCAGGAAAGGTGTGCGTCAGAGTTGTATTCTTTCACCATACCTATTTAATCTGTATGCTGAACAAATAATACGAGAAGCTGGACTATATAAAGAACTGGGCATCAGGATTGGAGGAAGACTCATTAACAACCTGCATTATGCAGATGACACAACCTTGCTTGCTGAAAGTGAAGAGGACTTGAAGCACTTACTAATGAAGATCAAAGACCACAGCCTTCAGTATAGATTACACCTCAACATAAAGAAAACCCAAATCCTCATAGCTGGACCAATGAGCAACATCATGATAAACGGAGAAAAGATTGAAGTTGTCAAGGATTTCATTTTACTTGGATCCACAATCAACAGCCATGGAAGGAGCAGTCAAGAAATCAAAAGATGCATTGCATTGGACAAATCTACTGCAAAGGACCTCTTCAAAGTGTTGAAGAGCAAAGATGTCACCTTGAGGACTAAGGTGCGTCTGACCCAAGCCATGGTATTTTCAATCACATCATATGCATGTGAAAGCTGGACAATGAATAAGGAAGGCTGAAGAATAGTTGACGCCTTTGAACTGTGGTGTTGGCAAAGAATATTGAATATACCATGGACTGCCAAAAAAACGAACAAATCTGTCTTGGAAGAAGTGCAGCCAGAGTGCTTCTTAGAGGCAAGGATGGTGGGACTGCGTCTTATATACCTTGGACATGTCGTCAGGAGGGATGAGTCCCTGGAGAAGGACATCATGCTTGGCAGAGTACCGGGTCAGTGGAAAAGAGGAAGACCCTCAACGAGGTGGATTGACATGGTGGCTGCAACAATGAGCTCAAGCATAACAACGATTGTAAGGATGGCTCAGGACCGGGCAGTGTTTTGTTCTGTTGTGCATAGGGTCGCTATGAGTCAGAACCGCCTCCACGGCACCTAACAACAACAACAACATGATGTTTACTACAACATCACCTCCTCATCAAGGCTACTGCTTTCCCCTAATGTTGTCAGGTCCCAGCCTGACTCTCGTGACATGCTTTGCTATTTACTGATGTGCTTCCTGACTAAGGTGAAAGAGAAATCAATAAGTTGTCCATCCTTCCAAGCCCAAAGTTAACAATATTTGTCTCCTGGTTCCCTGCTTTCCCCTTGAGGCTTGGGTGCCTCCCACCAGCTCCTATTACATCCCTGTTTTATTTCTCTGATGCAGGGAGGGACAGCTAGAAATGCCACTCAGAACTGCTTGCTCTCCTCTAGATCAACAGATGCTCTCATTGTCTATTCTCATGAGTCCTTTATTCTCTTGTAATCTGTGTGTCTTTGGGTCAACTGGTGAAGTGTGCAACATTCCCCATGGCTGAGTACTCAGTTTGTGCTAAAACAGAGTGAGGAAGAGAAGCCATTCTCTTCCACAAACTAATCAGTCGAGTGAGAAATAGTTGGTGTTTTTATAACTGTGATCACTATGTTGATACCTTTTGTTTTCTCATTTTCTTCAACAATAAAATAAAAGAGCTGATCTGCATTCTCTCTGCCATGACTTTGCTCTCAAATATTCTACGATACCAGTATTTTAAGTGTTTTGATCATGTACTATGTTCTTTGGTTACATGGGTTTTATATAGGATGAAAATGCCCCACATTGTGAATACCTCTGTATTTCTCCTATAGATATCCTTTTGTAGATAGACAAAGGCACAATCAATCAGGAGAAAAGAGAAAGGTAAAAGTGGCTGTGTGGTTCTGGAATGTTCTTCATCATTTTCTTGCCCTGAGAGCAAGTGCAGAGAAGTTCTTAAGCTTTGCTGAACTGCCTGTCAGGGCTGGTCAAGATGCTGGCTGAGTTAAGTTCGAGTTAAGATAAAGCTGAAGCCTCTTTCCAAAGCCAAAAATACCTTCAGCACCCAGAGTGTAGACCTCAGCTAGAGTCCCTCCTTCCTGAAAGATATAGCCAGGTTTCTGTGTGTTATTTTAAGGCTTGGCATTTTTTTTCTTGGTGTTTTATTTTTCTGTGACATACTTTTTTGCTTGGGAAAGAGGTCAGCCCATGAGACATCAGGTTAATGTCTTATGTATACATGCGTAAAGCTGGGGATGGATTTTGCTTTAGAGAAAATATGTCAGTTGACATTAAAAAAGTATTCTATTTCAAGAGAACATGTGGATGATGTGAATTTTACAGACAGAGAACTCTGTGAGAGAAGACAAGGTATGAAGAAACACCCTGGAGTAAAGACGTTTCTCCATCATCTAGTATCTATTACAGATACTATACCTTCTTGAGAGGCAATTGGGAGCTGGACACCAAATGGTTTTCTGGTTCAAATCCTCCGGCTATCTGAGTTTCTGAACCATTTGTCTGTAGGAGTCCATGGGAGATAGTACCTTTCCTTCATGCCCACATTGGGAAAAACGTACAAGAATACTAAGAGGAAGGGGAATCCAAGTTTGTTCTCCTTGAAGCATTGGACATATATCATTTTTACATTCAGCATTTATTGATCCTTACTGTAGTCAAATAGTAATCTTACTTTGTTTTGAGCGATCCTCCCTTCCCCTCTCTCAGCCTACGGGTTTTGAATAGACAGAGTTGACCTTATCACAAGATATATCTTGTATGGTCTAAGCCAGTGGTTCTTCATGATTGATACACAGTAGCCTCACCTGTGTATCAAATACAATGAATGTATTAAATAAAATTAATGCCTAAATTCTGCTCCCAGATAATCTAACATAATTGGTTTAGTGTAAATCCCAACAGTGAATGTTGTTAAAGATTTTAGATGATTCTAATGTACAACCAGGGTGGGATACGACTGATCTAACTCCATCAACATATTCAAATCCCTCACAATAGTGACTGGTTTAAGGGTAAGAATTCAATTCAATGCGAGTCAATAAGAACATGGCCATGGATATTCGCCAGATAGCTGGGGAAAATAGAGACTCTGACTCTCCAGCTGAGGACGAAGCCAAAATGATACGAGATTTGCAGTTTCCATACTTTTCTAGTCACCACATAGAATAAGTCTGTATGAAAATGCAACTAACATGTGGGTGAGAACAGTGTTGGCCTGAGTGATGGTAACAAATGGGTTGTGGTGATAATGTTCAAATTACACATGTCCTGTCTCAATATTAATCCTGATTTTTACAGTATGGAAGCCAGTATATTACCTTTGGGCTTAAATAGTTGTTGTCTGTTTGTTCTTATCAGAAAATTTCCTGAAATATTTTCCATAGGAAAAATAGGATAAGGAGTCCAATTTCCCAAACTCCATCTTCACATAGGTATTTTATGTTTATTTATATTATCTTTATATGATAACATATTTATGTATCTATTGTATTATGTGTGTGTGTATTATATGATATATTAGGGCTAAAGAATAACCTGTTTCTGTCTATATAATTCCTCTTCGGATGAGAAGAATAAGGTTGATAGTTGCTTGGAAAAAGGTTTACTTTTAGTAGAGGAGCAATAGTTAAGCTCTTGGCTGCTATCTAGTGCTGCTGTAACAGAAATGACACAAGTGGATGGCTTTAAAAAAGAGAAACCTATTCTCTCACAGTCTAGTAGGCTAGAAGTCTGAATTCAGGGAGCCAGCTCCAGGAGAAGGCTTTCTCTATTGGCTCTGGAGGAAGGTCCTTGTCATCAATCATCCCTGGGTCTAGGAGATTCTCAGTGTAGGGACCCCGGGTCCAAAGGATGTGCTCTGCTCCTGGCACTACTTTCTTAGTGGTATGAAGTCCCCATGTCTCTCTGCTCACTTCACTGTTTTATATCTCAAGAGATTGGTTTAGGACACAACCTAATCTTGTAGATTGAGTCCTGACTAACAAAGCTGCCTCTAATCCTGCCTCATGAACATCATAGAGGTAGGATTTACAACACATAGGAAAATCACATCAGATGACATAATGGTCGACAATTACACAATACTGGGAATCATGGCCTGGCTAAGTTGATATATATTTTTGAGGGACACAATTCAGTCCATGATAGCTGCTAACCAAATGGTCATTGGTTCAAACTCACCAGCAGCTCACAGGAGAAAAAAACTGGTGATCTGTTTCCGTAAAAATTAAAAACCAAAAAATCAAACCCATTGCCATTTGAGTTGAGTCCGACTAATAGCTACCATATAGAACAGAGTAGAACTGCCCCAGAGGGTTTCCAAGGAGCAGTTGGTGGATTCAAAGTGTTGACCTTTGGTTAACAGTCGAGCTCTTAACCACTGCACCGCCAGGGCTCCCCCATAAAGATTACAGCCTGGGAAACCATATGGGGCAGTTCTACTCTCTCCTGTAGGGTCACTATGAGTCAGAATTGACTTGACAGCCTATAATAACAAAATTAGTTAGTAAAAAACTACATGTCAAAAACAAGTTTAGTTTTACTTTTTTTTTTTTTTTACTTGAAGTTCAGTAATTTACCACCACTCCACACTGCCTCAATATACATTAAAATGTGTTAAGGACTTTCTTAGTAATACAGTGCTGCTATAACAGAAATGCCACAAGTGGATGGCTTAAACAAACAGAAAATTATTTTCTCACAGTTTAGAAGGCTAGAAGTCTGAATTCAGGGTGCCAGTTCCAGGGGAAGGCTTTCTCTCTGTCGCTCTGGGGAAAGGTCCTTATCACCAATCTTCCCCGGGGTCTAGGAGCTTCTCTGTGCATTTGACCAAAGGAAGCGCACCCCTCCAGGCTCTGCTTTCTTGGTGGTGGGGGGTTCCCCTCCCCCAGTTTTCTACTTTATATCTCAAAAGAGATTGACTCAAGATACTACCTAATCTTGTAGGCTGATTCTTGACTCATTAACGTAACTACCTCTAACCTTGCCTCATTAACATTACAGAGGTAGGATTCACAACACATAGGAAAATCACATTAGATGACAAAATGGCAGACAATCACACAATACTGGGAATCATGGCCTAGCCAAACTGGTACACATTTTTAGGGGACACAATACAATCCATAACAAAGACCTTTATGAGTCTGAATTCTCTTATCAGTTCCATGAATTTTTATGTACAGGAATAAAAAAATTAATACATTATTTTCCAATCTGTGAACCAATCTTGGCTTGAAAATTTCTGTGTGTAAGAAACTGCAAGATATAGAGAGATGCATTAGGTATTGTTCTACTCAGAGAGTTTATAGTCAACGTGATAAATTCAAGAGATATTTTTGGACATTTGTCATGTGTTCTCCAAATTCTATGTAAAATTCCGTTAACAGCAAAGCATACGGGCTCTGGCGTCAAACACAGCTCCCTGTCTCTTGTACTTTTCACTTCCATGATCTTAAGCAAGCTCCTTAACTTTTGTAATAGTAACAAATTCTTCATCAATTTGAGGTAATAATACATATTTTCAGAATAAAGATTAAATAGTGTAGGTTTGAGCATTTAACACAGTGCCTAAACGTAATGTTTAATTATGTCATCGCTTTTTTACATATGAATACTTATATATTACAATGCATGATTTAAATATCAGCATCAAATATGATATGTATAAGATAAAAGATACGTGGTATTCAGAGGTGGCAAAACGCAGCCCTGAG
Organism: Loxodonta africana; assembly: GCF_030014295.1. NCBI lineage: Eukaryota > Metazoa > Chordata > Mammalia > Proboscidea > Elephantidae > Loxodonta > Loxodonta africana. The sequence continues at coordinate 26,080,633 of NC_087357.1, forward strand.
TTAAAGTGGCCAACAGATACTTTTGTTCTCGTCAACAGATATTTGTCCAACCTGGATAGTTTTGAATATCTAATTTAAAGTGTCCAATTTAAATTTAAAAAATTCAATTTCTGTATCGACATACAGAAATAAATATATTTCACATAAATGTGTGGTATTTATTTCTCCTATTGAAAAATCAGAAGATGTGACTATATGGCCTATATTTCTGGATGGCAGAAATTAGGGAAGGCTGAGCAGTGACTGGCTGACTGCCGTCTTTATAAAGACATGCCTTCTTCCATTCACAGCCCCACCTGGTCAGCTTGACTCATTTGCGTTCTTTGCCTAACACCTGAGTGCATTTGAGTTTTGGAATTCTAACTTATAGAGAACAGTGTTTTTAGAACTTTCATCAAACTGTGTAGAATAATTGATACACACGTAACAACCACAACAAAATCCTTGTTCAATAAGATGGGGAAATGCTTGATAATACTCTCTCCTCCAACCTGACCCTTCCTTTCCCCCTGTGGACATCAGTATTTATCTAATAATGTGACAAATGCTTCCCGGAAAGAAAAGGCTGTTTAGATTTCTTTAACAGGGTTTCCCAAAGCTTTGGACCCTAGAATTTTTTCCTCAAAAGAAGACCTTTAAGAGCTCTCTGAATTAGTGTTTTAAGGCACCATTGGAAACTGCTGGTGAGATCTGAAAAGTTGTGTATGCCATTATTTTTTTTCTCTATTTTGTTATATTTTCCCAGGTAAGATTTTAGAGTAAAATTAATAAACGACTCAAAGGTGAGGAAAAAAAAAAAGTGGTCATTCCTTTCTCTGCTCAATTTAGGATGAGATGAGTTTTTTTTTTTGCATAGTCAGCTGAATTAAAGATTTTCAGGACCTAGATTTCCATTGTTTTAATAGACTCCACGTAGTTTTGTAGATAACCGCATAATCCTTCACTTAGTTTTTTTTGTATAATTGCGAGATTATTGTAACTTTTGATATTTGTGTAGTATGTTAGAGTTGGCACAAAACTTTTGTACATATCATTTCATTAACTATTGACAACAATTTTGTGAGACAGAGAGCCAAGGCAGCACTATACTCTTTAAATGTGATAGGAACGTGTTTTTTTTTAATTTTTATTGTGCTTTAAGTGGAAGTTTACAAATCAAATCAGTCTCTCACACAAAAACCTATATACACCTTGCTACACACTCTCAATTACTCTCCCCCTAATGAGACAGCCTGCTGTCTCTCTCCACTCTCTCTTTTCGTGTCCATTTCGCCAGCTTCTAACCCCCCCCACCCTCTCCTCTCCCCTCCAGGCAGGAGATGCCAACACAGTCTCAAGTGTCCACCTGATCCAAGAAGCTCACTCCTCACCAGCATCCCTCTCCAACCCATTGTCCAGTCCAATCCATGTCTGAAGAGTTGGCTTCGGGAATGTTTCCAGTCCTGGGCCAACAGAAGGTCTGGGGGCCATGTCCACTGGGGTCCTTCTAGTCTCAGTCAGACCATTAAGTTTGGTCTTATGAGAATTTGAGGTCTGCATCCCACTGCTCTCCTGCTCCCTCAGGGGTTCTCTGTTGTGTTCCCTGCAAGGGCAGTCATTGGTTGTAGCCAGGCACCATCTAGTTCTTCTGGACTCAGGATGATGTAGTCTCTGGTTCATGTGGCCCTTTCTGTCTTGGGCTCATAATCGCCTTGTGTCATTGGTGTTCTTCATTCTCCTTTGATCCAAGGGGGTTGGGACCAATTGATGCATCTTAGATGGCTGCTTGCTGGCATTTAAAACCCCAGATGCCACTCTTCAAAGTGGGACGCAAAATATTTTCTTAATAGATTTTATTCTGCCAATTGACTTAGAGGTCCCCTGAAACCATGGTCCCCCGACCCCTGCCCCTGCTACGCTGGCCTTCGAAGCCTTCAGTTTATTCAGGAAACGTCTTTGCTTTTGGTTTAGTCCAATTGTGCTGACCTCCCCTGTATTGTGTGCTGTCTTTCCCTTCGCCTATGTAGTTCTTACCTACTATCTAGTTAGTGAATGCCCCTCTCCCACCCTCCCTCCCTCCTCCCTCACGTAACCACAAAAGAATGTTTTCTTCTCAGTTTAAACTATTTCTCAAGTTCTTATAATAGTGGTCTTATACAATATTTGTCCTTTTGCAACTGACTAATTTCACTCAGCATAATGCCTTCCAGGTTCCTCCATGTTATGAAATGTTTCACAGATTCCTCACTGTTCTTTATCGATGTGTAGTATTCCATTGTGTGAATATACCATAATTTATTTATCCATTCATCCATTGATGGACAGCTTGGTTGCTTCCAACTTTTTGCTGTTGTAAACAGTGCTGCAGTAAACATGGGTGTGCATATATCTGTTCATGTAAAGGCTCTTATTTCTCTAGGATGTATTTCAAGGAGTGGGATTGCTGGATTGTATGGTAGTTCTATTTCTAGCTTTTTAAGGAAGTGCCAAATTGATTTCCAAAGTGGTTGTACCATTTGACATTCCCACCAGCAGTGTAGAAGTGTTACAATCTCTCCACAGCCCCTCCAACATTTATTATTTTGTGTTTTTTGTATTAATGCCAGCCTTGTTGGAGTGAAATGAAATCTCACTGTAGTTTTGATTTGCATTTCTCTAATGGCTAATGATCGTTAACATTTCCTCATATATCTGTTAGCTACCTGAATGTCTTCTTTAGTGAAGTGTCTATTCATCTTTTGCCCATTTTTTAATTGGGTTATTTGTCTTTTTGCAGTTGAGTTTTTGCAGTATCATGTAGATTTTAGAGATCAGGCGCTGATCAGAAACGTCATAGCTGAAAACTTTTTCCCAGTCTGTAGGTAATCTTTTTACTCTTTTGGTGAAGTCTTTGGATGAGCATAGATGTTTGATTTTTAGGAGCTCCCAGTTATCTAGTTTTTCTTCTGTGTTCTTAATAGTGTTTTGTATACTGTTTATGCCATGTGTTAGGGCTCCTAACATAGTCCCGATTTTTTCATCCATGGTCTTTATCGTTTTAGATTTTATATTTAGGTCTTTGATCCATTTTGAGCTCATTTTTGTGCATAGAGTGTGGTATGGGTCTTGTTTCATTTTTCTGCAGGTGGATATCCAGTTATGCCAGCACCATTTGTTAAAAAGATTATCTTTTCCGCATTTAACTGTTTTGGGGCCTTTGTCAAATATCAACTGCTCATATGTGGATGGATTTATGTCTGGATTCTGAATTCTGTTCCATTGGTCCATGTATCTGTTGTTGTACCAGTACCAGGCTGTTTTGGCTATTGTGGCGGTATAATAGGTTCTAAAATCAGGTAAAGTAAGGCCTCCCACTTTGTTCTTCTTTTTCAGTAATGCCTTATTTATCCGGGGCCTCTTTCCCTTCCATATGAAGTTGATGATTTGTTTCTCCACCTCATTAAAGAATGTCATTGGGATTTGGATCGGAATTGCATTAAATGTATAGATCTCTTTTGATAGAATAGACATTTTTAAAATGTTAAGTCTACTATCCACGAGCAACGTATGTTCTTCCACTTATGTAAGTCTCTTTTGGTTTCTTGCAGAAGTGTACTGTAGTTTTCCTTGTGTAAGTCTTTTACATCTCTGGTAAGATTTATTCCTAAGTATTTTATCTTCTTGGGGGCTACTGTAAATGGCGTTGATTTGGTGGTTTCTTCTTCAATGTTCTTTTTGTTGGTGTAGGGGAATCCAACTGATTTTTGTCTGTTTATCTTGTATTCCAATACTCTGCTGAACTCTTCTATTAGTTTCAGTAGTTTTCTTGAGGATTCCTCAGGGATTTCTGTGTATAAGATCATGTCATCTGCAAATAGAGATACTTCTACTTCTTCCTTGCCAGTCTGGATGCACTTTATTTCTTTATCTAGTCTAATTGCTCTGGCTAGGACCTCCAGCACAATGTTAAATAAGAGTGGTGATAAAGGGCATCCTTGTCTGGTACCCGATCTCAATGGGAATGTTTTCAGGCTCTCTCCATTTAGGGTGATGTTGGCTGTTGGCATTGTATACATGCCCTTTATTATATTGAGAAATTTTCCTTCTATTCCTATTTTGCTGAGAGTTTTTCTCATGAATGAGTGTTGAACTTTTTCAAATGCCTTTTCTGCATCATTTGATAAAATCATGTGATTCTTGTCTTTTGTTTTATTTATGTGGTGGATTACATTAATTGTTTTTCTAATGTTGAACCATCCCTGCATACCTGGTATGAATCCCACTTGTTCATGGTGAATTATTTTTTTGATATGTTGTCGAATTCTATTGGCTAGAATTTTGTTGAAGATTTTTGCATCTACATTCATGAGGGATATAGGTCTATAATTTTCTTTTCTTGTGGTGTCTTTACCTGGTTTTGGTATCAGGGATATGGTGGCTTCATAGAATGAGTTTGGTAGTATTCCGTCCTTTTCTATGCTCTGAAATACCTTTAGTAGTAGTGGTGTTAACTCTTCTCTGAAAGTTTGGTAGAACTCTGCAGTGAAGCCATCCAGACCAGGGCTTTTTTTTGGCGGGGGGCGGGGGGGTGGCGGGGGAGTTTTTTGATTACCTTTTCAATCTCTTCTTTTGTTATGGGTCTATTTAGTTGTTCTACCTGTTTGTGTTAGTTTAGGTAGGTAGTGTGTTTCTAGGAATTCATCCATTTCTTCTAGGTTTTCAAGTTTGTTAGGGTACAATTTTTCATAGAAACCTGATATGAGTCTTTTAATTTCGGTTGGGTCTGTTGTAATATCGCCATCTCATATCTTATTCAGGTTTTTCTTCCTCGCCTGCTTTTCTTTTGTCAGTTTGGCCAGTGGTTTATCAATTTTGTTGATTTTTTCAAAAAACCAGCTTTTGGTCTTGTTAATTCTTTCAATTGTTTTTCTGTTTTCTATTTCATTTAATTTAACACTAATTTTTATTAGTTGTTTTCTTCTGGTGCCTCTGGGTTTCTTTTGTTGCTCTCTATTTCTTCAAGCTGTAGGGATAATTCTTTGATTTTGGCCCTTTCTTCTTTTTCGATGTGTGCATTTATAGATATAAATTGGCCTGTGAGCACCGCTTTTGCTGTATCCCAAAGGTTCTGATAGGAAGTGTTTTCATTCTCATTGGATTCTCTGAATTTCTTTATTCCATCCTTAACGTCTTCTATAACCCAGTCTTTTTTAAGCAGGGTATTGTTCAGTTTCCAAGTGTTTGATTTCTTTTCCCTGCTTTTCCTGTTATTGATTTCCACTTTTATGACCTTATGGTCAGAGAAGATGCTTTGTAATATCTCAATGTTTTGGATTCTGCTCAGGCTTGCTTTATGACCTAATATGTGGTTTATGATAGGAACATATTTACATATTTTTTATTTAGTGTCTATTGTGTATTACCGCTATGCTGCATATCACATATATGAATTGGAGCAACATACTTCTTAAACTCCTGAAACTTTCATCTAATAAAACATTCAGATATGTAGATACATAATTAAATTAAAATGCAATATATATAGATTCCACTAACAGTATGTCATGTTGCATGCCATTTCATGATAAATTCAAAAATTTGCCATTATTGAAGCTGTTTACAGTCCAGTGCACACTGGTAAATCTAGGGAGAGTGTATACATGAGTAATGCTTGGCCTGAAATGTTGTGAGGAGGTTGGAGGCCATTCAAAGTGGGAACAGTTTGTAGAAAATTGTGGCAGCACTAGTTTGCAGTGTTGCGTTTTCATAGAACATAGGAGATGACGTGTCTTTTCCAAGATCATGCAACTGTTACATGGTAGACCTTGGGTTCATGTTCAGTTCTCCTTTCATAGCATTCTTTCTCTACAGTTGCAATGTCCAGGCTCTGCCTGACACATTGCTTTGAGTGCCTTTAATAAAGTGGCACAAAACTAATTGCCCCTCCCTCAAATGGAGGCACAGAACAAATCATCTTTGATATTCTTAATTCCAATCCTCATTTCTCTGGGGAAGAAAGGTCTCTTCATTGGCAAATTACAACAGCTGTGATCATGGAATTAACATCAAAAGAAAAATCAAATACCATTGAAAGAAAAATGCACCAATTTATGCTGGGTTTCAGCTCTTTTGGGGGGCATTTAAGCTTAATGATCTTTATAATTTCCTAGAAGCTGGATAGACTGCCTTCTAAAATCTGCCTTTGCTTGGGAATTCATCTCTCTGCCTTCATTCTAAAATTTGAAAGGAAAACCAGCCAACTTGGTGCATTCTGATATGTAAATTAATCCATGACTAAATAATAAGGGAAGCTCAATTTATACTCAAACTATTATCACTGTTGGACTCAGATTGAACTATTGTAAATTTATGAGTGAATAACCTTTGAACAAGAATGAGCTCATCAACTCAGACCTTTTATCATTTTTCTGAGAATGGCTGGAAGGTACAGTATCTTGTTCAAAATTGATGGTCTTATTTTGGATAATTTTTATAATTGTGGTTGGAAACAGTGAATGTCACTGATTTTCTCTGTAGAAGAGAGGACAATCCAGTTGAAAACGGGGGCTAGAAACTTAAAGCTGCATTTGAATATCAAGGAGAGGTAGGGGCAATGGGGTTTGGATTGGTATAGCTGGAGTTCTTTCAGGTCTTCCCTTGGCATCACTAGCAGGAGAGTAGGTTACTCTCTTTCCCATTGTAAATAAGCACAGCTAACCCATTGACTGCTTATTATAATTGTACATATACTTCCAGTGATCCAATGAGAGACGGCGCTCATTGATTCAATGACATCATACCAGCAAACTGAGGCTCACCCTCTCCCTGGTTTCTCACTCTTCATCTGTGTAGAGAGAGTAGCAGAATCCTCCAACTTTTGTCTTTGCTCAAGGCCGATTGGACATTTTCAAAATGAGAAACTTGTTGCAGTAACTGATTTCTTAATCAACCGTTTTCCCCCAACGAAGAAATACTACCTAAGAATACTAGACTGACAAGTCTGCAAACTAGAACTGTCTGTTGAATTTATCTACAAACCTTGGCTATAGGAGAAATCATCTTGAGCGTAGCAATTTAAGGCTCAAGAAACTCTCAGCCAATTACCTGTCTCTGATTGAATCTGGCCATCTCTGTAGGAAACAAATAGAGGTCCTCTCCAATTCGCATACATTTTGCATTCTTAATATAAAAAAAGACTGTACCTACTGGTTATACTTTATATTCAGATGTGCCTTTAAAATCTCTAATCTAATTATCTTTGGGAAAGAATATTTCCTCCCTATTAATTAAGAGAAATGAAACAATAGTTGGAATTAAGTATTAGAATATCTTTTTTTTTTTTTTCCACCTGCCTACAAACTGGGTATCAAAACAAAGCCCTGCTCAGGGACCAATTGAGAATTAACCAAATCCATAGTCAAGAGAGATGGAAATCAATCTTCCTAGTTATAGAATTTCAAAAGAAGAAAATGAAAAATGCTTTCTCCTACTTTTATGCTACCAGCCATCAATTGTGCTGGTGACTTGGCCTTCAGTATCCTGATCTCATCAGTAGGCACCAATCTAAAATGAAGTACATTTAAATAAATAATAATAAACCTTAGAAATGCGGAATAATAGTGGTGTCAACAAAAGAAATAAAGAACAACAGAGTACTTAAATGATCATGGGAGAAAGGACATCAACTATGATAGTTGGTTGGTCCTCACAGGTTTACGGTGCAGGAAAAATTTAATAATTAAAAAAATTATGACATATAATTTTACGTGAAGAAACATAGAGATAACTCCTTTGGGTGAGGGCTTGGGAGCCTATTTTTGCCTTTTTGACTGCTTCTAGTTTTTCACTGTTGGCTGAAATCCATTGGCTTGTTTACTATTGCTGAAAATAAAATCCGAAATGACACTCCTGCTTTTTTTAAGTGTGCCCTCAGCCCCTATATTCTCTGGTCAGTATCAGCTTTATAGTTCTTAGCAATGATGCCTCAGCCATGATAGACACATTAAAGAGGCTTGTCTTGTCTTCATCCAGATGTTCCTCAATTTAGAATCCATCAAACACATTGAGTGCAAGAGGCCTGACAGCACTGGAATAGGCAAAGGCTAGATACCATGTTCTGAATTTCATTTAGTAGTAGGGATTACAACTTTGGAACTAATCACTGAGAAAATAGTTCGTTCAATCCAGACAGCAGACCAGTCCTGCAGGCACAAAATAGGGCATTACATTTTGAAAATGAAATGATAAAATTTGTAAAGTTGGAGTTTACTACATTCAAAGACATAGAAGACATTTGATGGGTAGGGGTTAATAATGACTATGGGATACTTTGGGAATTGGAAGGCAGAAGCATGAAACAAAGTAACAAGAACAATGTGCTTTTTTAGCTGTTGTTGTTAGTGAAACTTCTTAAAATATATCTAACCTCCCTTGGACCCCAGGAATGGAGCACTGTATAAAGACAGTAATGTGTACAACTATGATTTACTAAGGGAGTTTTTTTTTTTTGCTTTTGTTCTTATACTAGACATAAAGCTAAGGGCTTTGTATAATATGCTAGTGCTAACATTTAAACAGCAAGTATTACATTCCCATTTTACAGATGAAGACAACACATTTCATAATATGCATGCATAGATTCTATCACATGTATTTAAAGATTCAATCTCATTATTTGGGGGCACATAGAGATTCGTAAAATGCCTTACAAATGCTGATAAACATCATGCTAAGTGAGCATATAATACTGAAAGTAACATTTACTGAAGGTGTTTATGTAGTATGTGATGAGTTACAATCTTAGCACTTGAGCCTTTCCTAGACTTGCTTTTGGGGGGAAAATTGCTTTGGATTTCAAGTTCACATATAATCCCATGTTCCTCAGCCTGTGGCTGGAAGTCTGCCTTTTTTCTCGAGTATTGAGAGTCTCTTTGTCTCTAGACTTACTCTGGCACTCTCCCCTGTACCCGAGTATGTTTTACTCTCTGCCACGAATTAGGATTACTTAGGCTCATGAATATTTTCCCCATTAGACTGTGACATCTTAGAAAGGAGACTGTATGCCGTTTATCTCTGAGTCACACAAAATGTTCTGCACAGTGTAATTGGAATTCAATAAAAGCTTGTGGAATGGGATGGGAAGCAAACATGCCATATTTCTTTCAAGTCTCTCACTTTCTCTCTCTCTCTCTCCTTCTATTTTGACCAGTGGTCTCTTTATAGAAAGAGAAATTGTACCCAATTTTAGTGGAGTGCTAGAAGACTGTAGGGGAAAGAGGAAAACAAAACAAAAAACTTCCAAACAGCCAAAAGAATGATTGTGTTTAAGTATATGCACTTCAAATTGGATTTTAAAATTTGAAATATAAACCTGTAACCTGACCCTACAAATGCCAGTAAATTTCCGTTAGTCCTTAAATTAGCCCAAACCAGATTTGGCCTGCCCCACATGTGCAGAAGGGCCAGCTGTGATCACTAATTGACCTCAACAGCGGACACAGCAACAGGAGGAATGAATCAAAAGGAAAATCATCACCGGACCCATTCCAAAGCTAGAGGTCATACAAGAACCACATCGCCTGCTGTTTCCTGGCCGCCATTTAGAATTTTGCCTCCCCAGCACACCTGCATGGCAGCCATCTTGCTGCCCAAATCACATATAAGCCCTGCTTGGAGGAGCCAGATCTGAGGAACTTCCTCCTTGCTCCTTGTTCTGCACATTGCAATGAAGTTACTTTCTCAAAGACTGGCATCCACATTGGCATGTCTGAGCATGCTGGATAAAGACACACCTTCTAGGTTTTGATAATAAACCTTACATTGGCTGCTTTGCCGCACAGAATTGAGTAGCTATGAAGCAATGAAAATGGAGACTATATGTTGGTGGGGTGCTTGCAAGGGACAGTTACCTCGATGCACTATAGTCAGATATATTTAAAAGTTTTAGTTCTATCCTTGGTTACTCAGTGGCAGACTATTGCTCACTGTCCCTTCTAAGTTAGTCGTAGCTGAAGCCAAGTCTCCATGGATTGTTTCTACAGAGGTGAATCCAAGAGAAAACAAAAGAGGGAGAAGGTACCATCTAGGGTTCCTCAAGTCCCCCAGATACTGATTCAATTTCCTCCTAAAGGCCAGCTGTGTCACCTTCCTTTAGGTTCCAGAAGACACCGTTGCGTCTTTCCAAGGTATCCTTTTCACTCTCATAAGCTATTTTGGATGTTGTCTATTACTTTAAAAAAAAAGTCCACCTAATATACATGGTAAACTGCATGGTTCAGATCATGCTTGAAATAGGAATTCAGAGACAAAAAGGTCTATACCAAACACCTCAGAGAATAAGTGAGAAGAGTTGGTCAAGGACTTAGGAATATTCACATAACCATAGCAAGAAAGAAAGCATTGCAGGGGATGAGAGTAACATGATCAAAGGCAAAGAGACTGAAGCCTACCTGGTTTACCCAGACATTTTATGATATAAATGTCATTATTCGTCTATGTGAACTCCAGGAATGTACATAATTGTTGGAGAGTGTGATTAGAGGTCTAGTGACACAGTGGTTAGCGTTTGACAGCTAACCAAAAGGTCGGTGGTTTAAATCCACCAGCCACTCCTTGAAAACCCTATGGGACAGTTCTACTCTGTCCTATAGGATTGCTTTGAGTAGGAATCGACTCAAATAATTGTTTTGTTTGTTTGTTTGTTTTGTGATTGTTTTCAGTCATCAGAGCAACAGTGGGGCCATGCTTCCTCTGACTGCTCTAGGGGAAGATCCTTTCTCTAGAGGAGACAGAGAAAGTATGGCCCCACTGGTGCTTGGGATTCAGACTTCCAGCCTCCAGAACTGTGAGACAATTAATTTCTGTTCTTTAAAGCCACATACTTGATGTTATTTTATTACAACAGCCCTGGGAAACTAAAACATGGACATTGCACTTGATAATCATTTATTCACTTGGAAAATTTTCTCCTCTCAGAATGGACCCAAATTTGGTAAAATGACCTCTAAACATGGAAGAAGATACTTATATAATTAAATGGTCACTCAGAGGAACTTCCACTTTACTATGATTGTCACTGATAACAGTGATGTCCACCTAAACTATATATAGAGCGTGCTACTGATTTGTCATTATTAAATCAATAATACAGCTGAATTACAGTAGATGAAACAAAACAATGCCATTTTGAAATTTTTCCACATTTTCACTTCAATCCTCTCGTGGAAGGGAAAGGAAAACCTGGTATTTATTGAGTAACAACTACGTGCAAGGGGCAGTGGTTAAGAGCTCACACTACTGACCAAAAGGTCACCAGTTCAGATCCACCAGCTGCTCCTTGGAAATCCTATGGGGCAGTTCAACTCTGTTCTGTAGGGTCACCATGAGTCGGAATCAATTCGAAGGCAACAGGTTTTAACTATGTGCAAATACTGAACTAAGTATATTTAGGGCATGTTCATTGACAAGAACTCAGTCACGTGATTATTCTCAGCTTCATGGGAGGATGGGAAATACAGTGTTTAGCTGAGAGACACTGGGTTAGGGTAGGGAATAAGGGAAGAATGGATAACTTAAGGGACAATTAACAATTTGATGTAGTGAACCATTGAAGATTCTTACTCAAAAAAGTAATGTGATTAGACTTATATTTTAGGGAAAAACTCATTATCATTTCAAGATATATTTAATTATGTAAACACAATTGAAAGTAAAAATAATTTATATTATTAATTACTAATTTCAATATTTGGATCCACACTCAACAGCCATGGAAGCGGCAGTCAAGAAATCAAAAGATGCATTGCATTTGGTAAATCTGGTGCAAAGGACCTCTTTAAAGCATTGAAGAGCAAAGATGTCACCTTGAGGACTTAGGTGGGCCTGACCCAAGCCATGGTATTTTCAATTGCATCAAATGCATGTGAAAGCTGAACAATGAATAAGGAAGACCAAAGAAGAATTGATGCCTTTGAATTGTGGTGTTGGCGAAGAGTAATGAATATACCACGGACTGCCAAAAGAATGAATAAATCTGTCTTGGAAGAAGTACAACCAGAGTGCTCCTTAGAAGCAAGGATGGCAAGACTGCGTCTTACATACTTTGGACATGTTGTCAGGAGGGATCAGTCCCTGGAGAAGAACATCATGCTTGCCGGAGTACAAAGTCAGCAGAAAAGAGGAAGACCCTCAACGAGGTGGATTGACACAGTGGCTGCAGCAATAAGCTCAAGCATAGCCATGATTGTGAGGATGGCTCAGGGCTGGGTGGTGTTTTGTTCTGTTGTGCATGGGGTCACTATAAGTCGGAACTGACTCGATGGCACCTGACAACAACAGCAACTTGAATATTATCAAGATAAAGTATGTCATTCGGACAATAAATGTTTGTACAGTCAAGGACTTTCACTGAAGTTTTGCTGGAGAGGGTGAACCTGGAACAAAGGCATGAACAGTAGGCAGGATTTGAAGGGACAGAACAGCATGGTGAGCAGACTGCTTTTCTTTTAACAAAACAGGACAACCTTGAATGTAGCTGTAGCCCATTTCAACTACAACGTATTCTTGCTTAGTATTTACAGGGGTCAGTTTCTTCCAAGTTGCAGGTGACGAATGTCGATCAATAGGAGTTCTTCAATGAAGAGGATTTTTACTTTAGGGTGGGGTGCAGGGATGAGAAAGGGTATTTGAATTGAATTGTGTCTGAGGACCCATTCCAACTATGACCCATGCATTTATGTAGCTGATGGAGAGAGTAAAATTAATTTTTGACTGGATGAGGAATAAAGAAGATATGCTTTTCTCTAAATTGTATCTCTGAAGATACGTTTTTCAATATTCTGAAGCAGCATGCTGACATAGATTCTGTACCTATGTGAAAGCCTCTTTCCTCCTCTAGTTGTAGTTAGTTGCCTTCAAGTCAATTCTGATTTTTGGTGACCCCATGTTAACAGAGTAGAACTGCTCTGTAAAGGTTTCAAAGCTTCCTTTCAGAGGCTTGTCTTCCAAGGTGTCTGTGGGTGGGTTTGAACTGCTTACCTTTTGGTTAGTGGTCCAGTGCTTAGCCACGTGCACCACCCAGGGATTCCTTTCTCCTCTGATGGTAGATGTTATTTACTAAGAGTCTTTTGAGAGTGAAGTACTGTATCTCATTTAATTTTCACCATCACCCTAATGCCCAGGCATGTTACCATTGCCATTTTATAGGTGAGAAAACAGAGACCCAGAAAGGTTAAGCGGATCGTCTTAAGTCACATTGTGGTGATTAGTTTCAACACGGGCTCTGGCCTCTGCCTTTCAATACGGAGGAAGGTCTTATTGAAAAAGACAATTGTTTCCTTACTTTATCAGGAGCTGCTACCACAATCTGTGTTCTGCTAATTTCCTTGAGCACATTACTACATTTCAAAGCCTTCTTTTCAGTTGGATGTGGTCATGTGATAGAGTTCTAGCCACTGTACTGTGAGCAAAGCAACAGAAAGACTTTTGGGCTTGGCCTGCAAAATAGCCTCTGAAGTATATGCCTCCATATTCTTCTCACTCTGTGGCTGATGGGAACCCATGCAACGCTTAAGAAAATGTTGAAAGCCACATGTTGAAGTGAAAGACTCTATGCAGCCATTTTCAGGAGGGAGCCTGCTATAACCGTTCCTAAATTGTTCATGTTCTAGTGGATGTGACCTGGAATTTTGATCCATGTAGATTTTTAGTCATTAAGTTGGCAGGGAGGCCATAACCACCATACACAAGATGTATTTCATAAACTTCATGGAGAATGAATGCAGACATTCCTGCCTGGAAGAGCAAGATTTCTCTGTGTCATCAGAGCACATGAAGCATCATCTCGTCAGAAGCAGTCAGCAATCACTTTGTGTAAATGAAGAACACTTAGGGCTTAAGGAAATTCATCATTATCCACATGGCTATACCCCCTATACAGGTTTCTCAATGTTTGGAGGATGCTTTCACTCCCAGAGGAACAGTGATAACTATTAATATTGAGATGTTCACTAGCAACTGAACATGTTTAATAAGAATTTAGTGTCTATTACATGTGGGGAGCTGAGGTAAGTGGCTAAGAGTTCTGCATTGGTGATATCCTTAAATCCCATTCACAGCCCTGTGAAATCCTCTTATAAACAGAAAAAAAAAAAAAAAGAAAGAAAGCGCAGAGAAGCTAAGTACTCAGTGAGTTAGTAGAGAGATGGGATGTAAACCCAGCAGTTTTGTGCCAGAGCCCACACTTTTAATCCCCACGCTTTTCTGCCACCTGCCAAGGATGAAGTGAATAGTCAAGCAGTAGAGAAAACATGTCCACCCCTCACACATCTTCACCTTTACAAAGAGCATGGTTGTTATCACACAGCCTCTATGCACACGTGGCTCCCCACTCTTAGCCAGTTATTGATTCCTCTCTCCTGTGGGGAACACATTCAAAGATGTTCCTCCAGACTGAGAGATGCTGTGAAGAGAGCCTTGAAATCACCTGGATTTATCTCACTGGCTGCCTCCTCCAGGAATAGAGGAGTGCTCATCTTAACTTTGTGTTAGGGTATAAGGAAAAGGCATTATGTTACCATATGTCTAGATACTTTCTGTTTGGACTTCAGAAAAAAGGGCAAAATCTTTTTCTTGGCTTTCAGGGCCCCCACCCATCTGACCTTCTTTAACCTTTCCAATATAATTCTCGACACCCCCATCATACATCACGTTCTGCAATCTTGTCTAGCTCAACAAAAGGCCAGGTACTCTAAGTGACATTTTGATGAAATAGGTACACGTGGGTACTAAAAAGTCTATTAGAGAGTAAGAGGACAAGCATATTTATTGAATGTTAATTATGTGTTTGTTTGACTTCGAGTCTAACTCTTTCAGAATTTATTAACCTATATATAAAATACTGAATAAAAAACCCAGTTACCATCTTGCAGATTCTGATTCAGGGACCCTCACGTGTGTCAGAGCAGAACTGTGCTCCGTGGGGTTTTCAATGGCTGATTTTTCAGAAGTAGATCACCTGACATTTCTTCTGAGACACCTCTGGCTTGGCTCAAACTTCCAACTTTTTGGTCAGCTGTCAAGCACGTTACCTGTTTTCACCACTCAAGGACAAAATATTGAGCAGTGGTTTGTTATCTCCTACAAAACAAATTTGTGCAGTATCAAGGGGTTTTCTTAGCATTTGCATGTCTCTAGAAGAGCAGGCCAACACCACAATTCAAAGGCATCGATTCTTCTTCAGTCTTCCTTATTGTCCAGCCTTTACATGCATATGATGCAACTGAAAATACCACGGCTTGGGTCAGGTGAAGAATATTCCATGGACTGCCAAAAGAATGAACAAATCTGTCTTGGAAGAAGTACAACCAGAATGCTCCTTGGAAGCAAGAATGGCGAAACTGTGTCTTACATGCTTTGGACATATTGTCAGGAGGGATCAGTCCCTGGAGAAGGACATCATGCTTGGCAAAGTACAGGGTCGGTGGAAAAGAGGAAGGCCCTCAACGAGGTGGATTGACACAGTGGCTGCAACAAAAGAGTTCAAGTGTAACGATTGTGAGGATGGCACAGGACCGGGCAGTGTTTTGTTCTGTCGTGCATAGAGTCTCCGTGAGTCAGAACCAACTCAACGGCACCTAACAACAACAACAGAAGAACAGGGGATTGAGACTCAGGCAATCCTGGTGTCATGAGGAAGATTTAGTATTTGTCCTAGGTTATGGGAGAACTAACAATGAACTAAAAGTAAACATTCTTATTTTGCTACTTTCAAACATTATTCAGCTATATATGAAAGCATATACATGAGATCATCATAGACTTTTAAAGTCCTGAAATATTTATAATGCATGCCAGAGGCAGATGACATATGGTACAGTGAAAACTGTGAGAGCCGGAACTTGACCGGACTGCCTTGTTTGTCTAGGTCTTGCAAGTTTCCACATTTAGCAGAATGCAGTCTTACCAGTTTTCTCTCTTTCATTGTAGTGGAAAATACTTGAGTTTTCCTTCTCTGACAGGTTTCCACCCTTACGGTTTCCAGCTTTCACAGGTTTTACTGTAGATTCATCCAACAGTTTAGTAAATTATGGATAAAAAGGCTCAAATTGATGCTTTCAAGTCATCGTGTCAGAGCAAACAGACCTTACCTTAATAGTAGTCCTTTATCTTGAGATTTTTATTTTTATTCTAAAAGAAGTTTTCTACTCACATTTTCAAAGGCAGAACTAAATCTAGGTTGTAATGCTTTTTCACAGCCGTTCAAACATATGCTGTCTTTTGACTGTATCATTTCTTTACAGAGAAGATTATTCCT
This sequence comes from Loxodonta africana, assembly GCF_030014295.1. Classification (NCBI taxonomy): domain Eukaryota; kingdom Metazoa; phylum Chordata; class Mammalia; order Proboscidea; family Elephantidae; genus Loxodonta; species Loxodonta africana. Next base: position 26,096,903 of record NC_087357.1, read on the forward strand.
GCTGTTCTTTACAGAGTATGGCTACCCCATAAAAGGATATTTCTGAGAACCTATTTGCTAAATGAATAAAATATTTTCTACTGTGAATTTCACAAAGCCCCGAGCAACGCCCCTACTGTTGTGGTGTCTCAGTGAAAAGGTTGGCTACATCGATAAATTCTTAGTTTCTGGGAAATAACAAGTACATGGTTATAGGCATTGCTGAAATTGGGGCATATCAGGAGCCTTTCCCTTGTCGATTACTGAAACTGCTTTTACTTTTATGTTTTATTCATTTGCACTTTAAAGTACATTGCCTCTGCTACTTCTTTCTCTCATGATTCCACAAATATTTTTGTTTTGTTTCTCTTTCTTACAATATCCATAGCTTACAGATGGTTAATAGATTTTTTTTTTAATTATTGAAAATAATTTCTGAAACTTTCTAATTGTATTCTGGTACCATTTTAGGGGCTAAAGATAGAAGGATGAGGGAGAAAAAAAAAAGAAACAAAAATAGTTTCTTCCATCATGGCAATGTTGTGGAAGTGATATCTCTTAGTTAAATCATTAAGCGAAACCAATGGGTAGTTCCTGAACTCCTGGCATAAAACAGAGATTGGCATTTTTTTTTTTTCAGTAAAATGCCAGATAGTAAATATTTTAGGCTTTGCAGGCCATGTTATCTGCCACAATTACTTAACTCTGTCATTGTAGCATGAAAGAGGCCATAGAAAATCAATAATGAATGAGCATGGCTGTGTTCTAATAAAACGTTATTTACAAAAACAGGCATCAGACTGTATTTTGCCAATACCTTGGTATAAAAGAAAAAAAGGCAGATGAAAGATGGTCAGAGGAGGGAAATAATGAGTATAGGGTAATAAGAATTCTCACTTTTTGATCACTTACTGTATGCCAATCATTGCTAAACTGATACATCTGTTCTTAAAGAATTGGCCATTGGCAATCAGCTCCAAATAGATACTCATCATTGCATGCACTACAAGACTATTATTTCAACTGCCATTTATTCGTAGGTACCTTCTAAAGTATCCAAAGCATTCTAACAAGTCTCTGAGCCTATTACTCTTATGTATAGCCAGTTAAACTGAGAAAGGTCTCTAACTGCTTGCCATCCAATTAAATAAAATAAAGATGTAGGACCGACATTACCTAACTTCAGGACTTACTGTAAAGTTGCAGTTATCAAGACAGTGTGCTATTGGTGAACTAACTGATCAATGGAAAGAATAGTAAGCTCCAAAATACACCTACATAAATGTATTCAACTAGTAATATTTGAAAGGAGCAAAGACAATTCAATGGAGAAAAGATAATCTTTCCAGCAAATGGTGTTGGAACAATTGGATGTCCATGTATATAAAAATAAATCTAGAAATGAGCCTTCCATTTTTCACAAAAAGTAGCTCAAAATGTATCATAGGCCTAAATATGAAATGCAAAACTATTAAAATTGTAGAAGCTCGCATAGCTATTATTATTGTTGTTATTGTTTTGTTACAAATATTGCTTCTTCACCATTCTTTATCTCTTCTCCTTCCTGAACTCCAATTACACATATTTTGTACCTTTGATGTATCCCACATACGTATATTGCATTTATTTTTACGTTTTTTCTTTGTTTTATTTTACAGTATCTAATGATCTGTCTTGAAGTTCATTAATCTTTCTACTGTTTTCAAACCCATCCTATGAGTTCTTAATCCTAGACATTTTATTATAAATTCTACAAAGTCCATTTTATTCCCTTTTTTGACTTATTTCTCTGTTGACACTCTATTTTTAAAATATTTTTCTGTTCTCTATATTTACTTAGTATGTGAATTATAGTTATTTTAGTATCCTTGTCTGCTAAATTCAACCCCTATAACCTGTTAGTCTGTTTCTACTGTTTTCATGATTACTAAACATCTTATTTACCTGTCTCTTCAGGTATCTTTGGTTTTTAATTATACACACAACATGTATATAAAAAAAGTAGATATGAATATGACTTTATTTTCCCCCAGAAAAGTTTGAATATTATTTTCATAGAAAGATATGATGAGACACTGATCACTTCAATCAGAATTTGCACAGGGTCAGGGCTGTGTTCCAACTTTCATTAGACATAGTGTGTCCCTGATTTAAAATGTCTCAAATACGAGATTTCTTATATGTTTATTATCATCCTTTCTTCACCCTCACCTGGGTCTTTGTCTTCTAAGCATTAAAAGATCATAGAAGATTTCACTCTGCATTTGCAGTCCAGCTTGCTAAGCTCTCGTGCCATTTATTACTGAGTAAAAATCCTACAGAGAAAAATTGGCCATACTTTCAGGATTCATTGGGAGTATTATTTTAATTTTTACTGTCAACATTTGTTGCAGTTATCACAAGTTCCACTATTTTTTTCTTAATAAAAATTCTCTCCTTTTGATATACATAATCTTTAGTCCATGCCAAAAAAACAAAACAAAACAAAACAAAAAAACACTGCCATCAAATTGATTCCCACTCATAGTGGCCCTATAGGGCAGAATAGAATTACTCCATTTGGTTTTGAAGGCTGTAAAGCTTTGCAGAAGTAGACTGCCACATCTTTCTCCACAGAGCAGCTGGTGGGTTTAAACCCCCAACGTTTCGGTTAGGAGCCAAGCACTTAAACACTGTACCACTGGGGTTCTTAGTCCATTTCCAGATTCTGAAAATATACTTGGGGAAGAAAACACCTGCCAATCTCAGCTCACTTAGGTAGGGCTCTCTAGACTCTGATATTTCAGTTCGTTCCATTTCCTAAGCTCTCTGATGTCTTTAAAAACATGAAATTTTTGTTTTATCTAGTTTTTCTATTTGCTGTGGTGAGACTGATGATCTGCCAGTGCCTGTTATTTCTGCCTGGAAGTTAAGAATGCTATTATTATGTTTCACTTCTTTGTTGATTACAGAAGCTATTCTTTAAAAATCTGAAATGATCATATAAGCAATGTATAATAGTTGAAATGTACATGAAGAAATTAGATTAATTGGGGAGTGGGCTGAAATAGTAGTATCTCTGCGTTTTCTCTGTAAGTCTATGACCTTAGATACATGTCTTTTTATTCTATAAATGCAGGTAATTCCTTCCCCTGAATTTTTGCAGAGCACCTGGAAGATTTATAAAATTAGAAGAACAAAACAAAAACAGAAATTGTTTAGCCCTCTGAAGAGACAAGAGTTATGTAATGTCAGGCAGTATTGTTTTTATTGCCAAGTGGTTCATGAAGTGGAATGACCTTTTACAACCTTCTTATGAACTGGGTAAATAATCTTAGCCCAATAATTCAAATAAGGGGACTTATGTCCTTTTCTTCAGCCAGTTTAATTTAGTGTGTGAGCAGCGATATAATGATAGGTTCTGGTCTATTCCAGAATTTGTTGATGTTTGTCACTATTTTATAGCACCACTTGGGCAAGTATGAGAAGAACCAGCATCTGTAACACCTAGTTTTCTCTCTCTTTTCTTTACAAGTGATCTAAAATAGAAAATACCTTCCCAAATGGTATTCAAGAGGAGTCTGCATTTTGAGAGCTAATTAAGTTATTGTTCTAATTATGAGACATATAATGAGTGCTAAAGCCAAGCATTCATCAAGGAAGAGAAGACTTAAAAGTGAGAGAAAAGGAAAAAAGAGAATGACATTGCCCTAACCAACACTCTAGGGTTATATAGGCAGATCCTATATCATATTCCAAAACACTATCTGTTCAAAACAGCAGAAAATTTGAATGTAAACTGCAGATTTTTTTTCTTCAGCTTAAAGTAACATGCTTTCTCATTAGCTTCCAGACTTGATTATTCAAAGAAATTAAAAGTTATCCAAAGTGCTTATAAGAGTGCCCATATCATAGTCAATGTTCAATACGTATAGCTATTATGACTTAATTAAGAGAAGTGTTATAAAACAGTTAAAATTGTTAAGAGTCAGACTGATTGCTTTCGTACCTGATTTCTCCACTAACTAGCTATAACCTCATTTATAATAGGGACAATATTGACCCTTGCCTAGATAATGTTTTCAGCATATTAATCGAGACGGTATATGTAAAACATTAGCATAGTTCCTGGTATACAGTAAAGATGTGTTTAACATTAGTTAATAGTCATTGTAGTGGGTAGAGTTGCTATAAGGATTTCCTTAAGTCAATTAGTATTACTTATTAAACTCCCTGGTGGTGTAGTGGTTAAGTGCTATGGCTGCTAACCAAAGGGTCAGCAGTTCGAATCCGCCAGGAGCTCCTTGGAAACTCTATGGGGCAGTTCTACTCTGTCCTATAGGGTCGCTATGAGTCAGAATTGACTTGACAGCACTGGGGTTTTGGGTTTTATTAAACTACAGTGAGTCAGGCATTGTGGAGGCACCAGAAAAAAACAAGATGAATGATATGACAAGACCCTTCTCCCCATGAAACTTACTATTGGTGGAAAAGATAGACCAAGGACTGTCAAAAAAAAATTGCATATTGTAATAAATCCTATGCCATAACAAAAATGAGGTTGAAATAGAAAATATCAGAGGGGGATGGGTAGATAAGGTGGCAGCAATGGGTAACCTACAAACATGTCATCCAGGTCTTGATCCCATCAGTAAGTCTGTAGCAAGTATCTTTCTCTTGCCTAAGGTTCTACAACAGGTTAGTGACAGAGCATCCAATACTAGACTATGTTTGTCAACCATGTGGACAGCTCATTCCAAGGCACACGGATGAAGTGACAGAAGGTAATTGTTGAACCATGCCTTGTTCAGTGTATTTATTCAACTAACAGAATCACAATACCTATCTTTTGAATCAATGACTGAGTGACATCCAATTTTCAGTTGTTCTTTTTGCCAAATGCTGGTGTCATTGGTAATCAAACAAAAAACAAAAACAAAAGCAAAAAACAAACCACAGCTCCTTCTCTCATGGAGCTTTTCACTTTGTCTTCATGATTTCAAAGGGGGAAACAAGATAAGCCCACAAAACAGAGTATGGCTGCTGGCAAAGTGGTCTCCTCCTACTCCTCCTTAAAGGGATAAATACAGGTAGATAGGGTTCAAAAAGAGTGCTGGAGGGCAATGGTTAGGTAGGAAGCTGCTAACTGAAAGGTTGAAGGTTGGAACCTACCCAGTGGCTCCTGGTAGAAAGACCTGGCAATCTGCTTCCATAAAGATACAGCCCAGGAAACCCTGTGGGCAGTTCTACTCTGTTATATAGGGTCGCTATGAGTCTGAATCAACTCCACAGGCAACATTTTCTTTTCTTTTTTTGGTTTGTGAGTCAAAAAAGGAGCCTTGCTGGCGCAGTGGTTAAGGGCTTGTCTGCTAACTTAAAAGTCGGTAGTTCAACCTACCTAGCCGCTCTGCAGGAGAAAGATGTAGAAAGATGTGTCAGTCTGCTCTCTTAAAGATTACGGTCTTGGAAACTCATAGTGCAGTTCTACTCTGTCCTTTAAGGTCGCTATGAGTCAGAATTGACTCAATGGCAGTGGGTTTGGTATGGGTTTTAGTATGAGTCAAAAAAAGACTGGATACCACACAACAACAAAGGTAGGGTTCAGACAAAATAATTAAAGGGAGCAGGGACGGATTACCCATTAAGCAAGGTATGCTCGGTCTTAGTTGTACTTATTTACTCATCTGTGGTGCACAATTTCACCTGTTTCTGACCACATCAAAGATGTGCTGAAACCCATGTGAAATTGTGTACTACAGAGGAGTAACTAAGCATAATTAAGCTCCTGCGTACCATGTTTCCTGGTTAATCCGCCCCTGAAAGGGAGCAAAGCATAGTGACCGACGAATAAAACCGGAGTACACATGCGTGATTGTACCTACTCTCATGAGCATTATTAACATTAATTTTTGCTGCTCCTTTTCCAGTTTTTTTTTTTTCCAGAGCCTTCCCCAGGCCAGATGAGAGTCTGGTCAAGGTACCCAATCCTTGAAAACTGAGATGGCAGAGCACAGCCTCTCTCCACCTGACACTGTGACGGCTCTGGGAGCCCGCGGCCGGCCACCCCGTGGGAGGGGCGCGCGGATTGGGCGCGGGGACCGGCAGCCGCGGGGGCGCAGAGTGGGCGCTGGCGGCTGAGCCTCGGGTCCCGCAGCCCCAGCGAGCAGCACAGCCCGGAGTCCCCCCATGACCCGTGACTTCAGTTCGGCTCCACCCCAGCTCTACGATGCTTCTCCGTCCGAACCGCGCTCGGCACAAGCCCAGCCCAGCCCCGCCAGCGGCCGCCACCTGCCCGCCGCCGCCTGCCCCGCCGCGACCCAACTCGCATGGAGCTGGGGTCCTGAGCGCCTGCCGCACGCCAGGCCCACTCCGCCGCCTCTGGGCCAGGACCCCTCTCGGACCCTCTCCACTCCGCGGGCGCCTGCGGCAGCGGCTCCTGCTGCCTCCAGCCGAACCCTGGCTCCTGTCCTCATTGGGCCCTGCCCATAAGGGGCTCCAGTCACCAGGGGTCGCGAGGCAGGGCGCCTGTCACGCCCGTGCCACCTTCTGGGCAACACCAGTGTTACAGTTTCTGAGGCTCCAAAGGAGATTAAAGGGGGCAGATCAGAAGGTGAGTGGGCAAGCACATATACAGCAGCCCTGAAGAGTGCTCTTGAAGCAGCAGGTCAGCAGGATCTTGAGCTCCAGCTGGAGACCTGACAAGGCCACTCATCCCTTTGGGATACAGGAGTTGAGGCGACTTTATATGCAATCAAATCCTGGTCGACTTATTAGCTAACACAGCAGAAGAACTTGGGAAACTGTGATGGTGCTGGGGGAATGTTGGCTAGATGATCTTTTGGAGAGCGGGGTATGCACTGTTGGAGAAAAGAGGTGCATGGGCGTCTGGACTTGGGAGGTGTTGCAAACTTTCTCCCATCTCCTGAGAAGCTGAGCTCAAGCTGCACACACGTCCCCTGGACAGAATTTTCCAAACATATCCCTACTCACTGACACCTTGGTTACAGTGTGTGGAGTTGAAGACCAGACCAAAGGGAAAGAGGGAGAAGGTCCTGTTATAAAGTGTCTGGGATGCCATAGTGAAAGGGTTAAATTTTCAGGTAGCCTGCATTAGGCGCCTTTAATGTATTCCTTGTTTTTTGAGAACCCATCAATGCTCTTTTCAGGGTAGGACACCCCAGTATCTTCTATAAGACACTGTGCATGCATGTGTATTGAGAACTGGAATGAGCTGAGAGACCAGTCCTAGGAAGATCAGATATCCAGTAACAACAAGCCTTAATCTTCCTCCATGTCTGCCTCCTCTAGTGAAGAGCACAAATAAAGAGTTACCTTCCCCTTTATAGAGGAAGGAGAGAAATTACTAGTTTACAGGAGGCTGACACTGGGGTTTGAGGGTGGGCTTCTACTGGAAACATAGCAGATACTTAAGGGTGAAAGTTACTGATTTTGGCTCTGCCTAGGTGGGTTTTAGAGTTTCAGGACAATTCTACATGCCTGGCATCTGAGGGAACTGTTACAGTGTAAGCTGAACCCGAAAACTAATTTGCCCAAAGAATAAGGGAACAGCTTTGATTGCAGTATCTCAAGAGCATTTCAAAAGTGTACTAGGGTCTCCAGACTGTTACAAAGCAGTCAAGAGACCATGGAAACCAAACCAAGGATGGCTAAAAATAAAATAAGTGTTGGAAATTCAATCAAGACATTGAATCTTTTTTATCATTTGTTCTGTTCATTAATTATCCAACCTAGTAGCTTTGCAATGCTTTCACATGTAATTTAATTACCAGAAACCTTCCCAGAGAAAAAAGAGAGAGGTTCACCTAAATAAAAAAAAACTTTAAAATAGGTTGTGCTTATTTCTCTATTTTTAATAATAAATGCCATGAATATTTAAAAATAATTGTCTATATGTCATGAATTCCCATAGTACACAGATACAGACTACATTTGAGCAAATCATAACAAGGAATTTAACATTGCTGCTTATGCCATGAGAACATGTGAAAGATTTTCTCTACTATTCAGCCTTCATTACATGGACTGTGATTTTGAAGTGGTTCTCAAAACTGCCTTAATCCAGTAAAAGAAGCAGAAATTCTTTCCTTCCAGACACTGAAGACTTTTGCCTTCACTTCGTGTATTACCTATTGTAGTTTTCATGTCATGACTGCTATAACTAGTCCTCCACTTAGAACTTGCATCTTCTCAAACTGAATAACTTTCCTTCTGCTTTAATGATTACGTAAAGAATCTGCCTTAAAAGGGAAGTTTTAAAAACAAACATGGAGTTATTGTTGGACCAGGAAGCAAAGGTCTTTGAAACAAAATTGTTAATTGTTTATTCCACCTGCTCATATGACTGCATTCTACCCCAATCGGTGTTTCCCTTTGCAGGCCGTGTATCAGTAGAGATCGAAGAACAATCCTGTCAGATATTACTTTCCACAGTGATGGAAATATTCCTCTGTTTTGTCCAGTACAGTAACTTCTAGCCACATATGGTTATTGATCATTTGAAATGTGGCTAGTGCAACAAAAGAACTAGTTTTTTTGTTTGTTTTATTTAATTTTAATTAACTTAAAGTGTGAATAGCCATGTGTGCCCAGGGGCTATCATATAGGACAGTGCAGTCATATAGTAACCCTTATTTACTGCCTTCATCTGACGGCCATACACAAGATCAGCATGATCTGTACAAGTCCTTGCTGAGTGAGCCTAAAGCCCGATGCACTGCTGTTCATGAGGAAAAGTGACAAAGCCAACTATGCCATAATAGAGGCTGTCCTCAAATTTTATATCATCTCTATGGTCACCTATATATTCCCCTACCTTTCTATTGTGGCTGAGGCAGTGCCCAGCTGCTTATCAGCCCTGTACCATCTGGCTGTCTCTTTGAAGCTCTGGGACAGAGTCTGGTTATCCAGATTCCCAGAAATGTCTGTTAGACTAGAGCAGCCACCCTACCTCTCTGAGTCCACTGGGCTGGATTCTTTTTGAGAGGTGAGAACGTCCAAAAGTTTTTGAGTCAGGAAGGCTTTCAGAAGTGATGAAACCCAGTGTATTCTAAGTGTGGTACATATAATGCTACGATATTGATATGATTTCTGGCAGCACAATGATGTACTTTGATGTACTATTTATTTTAATTTGATTGGTTAAATGAGTTCATATTTGCATGGTAAACAACCAGAACAAAAATAATGAGAATGTTCACACATTGCAAAGACTATAACCAATGTCACAAAACAATTTGTTTAGAAATTGTTAAGTGGGAGCCTAAACTGCTGTATAAAACTTCACTGAAAATACAATAAAATATTATTAAAAGACGTAAATTTAAAAAATTATATTTGCAAGGTATATCTTTCTCTATTCCTTTCTTCCCATCCTTTCTATATTCTCATATTTAAGGTATATCACTTTTACTCAGATGAAAAATTCCCAAGCCAAATATTACCTAAGAAAATAACATTTAATGCAGAAATATTAAATCAAGGATGAAGAATTGAACTTCTCCTCTGGATTTTTTTTTTTAATTGCTTCTTTACTATTAGAATCCATATTTAGATGCAATGAGGTAGAAGGCTGGGTACTTGTCTGGATGTCTGTTTCATTTGGCTTTTGTGCTCATTGTGGCCATATTACCAGGAGTAGGGGAGAGGGCCCTGGAAACAGTGGGGAAATGGGGAACCTTTCCTGGATCCCTGGAAAAAAAACATCGGAAAGGTTTCAGCCCATTTGTTTTTGGTGATATTACCTAAATGCACACAGCGATACTGTCTGGGAAATGGCATGAGAAAAATGAATCAGGTTTAAAAGTACTTTTATCATTTGAAAAATATATTCTAGCTTGAAAGTGTCTTTGACTCACTTCCTTTACAGCAGACTAAAATCATTCTATCATCTACCAATCTGTCTATCTGTCTGTCTATCTATCTATCAATATATCTATCCATTATAACTTTCTGCAATGATGGAAATATTCCTCTGCTTTGTCCCGTACAGTATCTATCACATCCTTACTATCTGGTGGCCTGTAAAACAAAACTGGATACATACACCTGATGGAGTCAGGGATGAAGGAAAGAGCTAGAGGCTTTGGCTGGAGCCTGGGACTGCCAGAGAGACATGTGGATACTGCTGTGCAAATCAGTCCTCTTTGTTCCCAGTCCCCATGACAATCTAGCTCGGTTCTTTTTTTTTTTTTAAGCAGGTCCTACAATTCAACTCTGAGTACTTGATTTGATCTGGGCATATTTGATGGAGCTATAAAGAAATACATTATCACTCTTTCCCTAGAGCTCATCATCTGGTTGGGGAGATAAGTTGGCTGGGTCTTTGAACAGTGGAAGAGTAAGAATAGTTGATTTAATTAAGTTTAATTATATTTCTTAGGCCAAGTCTCTGGGGCACTGTCCCTAGATGAGGTGGACCTCATCGACTTAGTCACTTAATACAAGAAAATCAACTGGGGCTGCCATAAATTCCTACCACCTTGTTCAAATACCACAGGTGTATGTTCCCAGAAAAGATCATTGGACATAAATGTTTATTCCCCAGCAGGTGGTAGTTTCATGTTAAATAAGGCAGGCTTACAGAAACTGTTTTAAAAGCTTCTACTTCAGTCTCGCAAGGGTCAGCCTGCTCCCTGTTTTCTGTGGCTGTCCTGGGCCTTGGTGAGGCAAAGGATTAATTTGTTTAAGTAAATAAATGAAAGCATGAGAATGGATGACTACTCTTAAATTGCTTCATTTCCTCTCACACCTCACTTTGTCACAGTCATCTTTCGTACCAGAATCTTGGACAGGAACCTAGGGTTGGAGGTGAAAGCCAGGGAAAGGAACAAGACCTGTGTATAATGAGGGAGGAGAGATAGGATGTGTGGCTGATTGTGATCGCTTTGACAGATGACCCAGGGCAATGACTTTTCATGTTCTACTTCCCACTGAAGATAGGACTGTGGCTAATGGAGAATCTAATTAAAAATTGGGCTTAACCGACTAGGTGGGAACTACAGCTTAGTCATTGAATGGATAAACAGTAACAACCTACAACTAAAACTGTTAGGGCTGTTTAGGTACTTATATGAACTTTATTTCATATCTTAATTATATCTAAATACCATAAATTATCCTTCATGTTTCAGGGACTGTGGGTGCAGAGCGCGATACGCATTGACAAGGCAGCGTCCTCAGGGTGTCTGTCTAGTAAATCCCTTTTCTCCTCGAAACCAGGAGTTGGGCTATAGCTGTAGTTCACTTTGGCAAAAACAGATGTCTGTTTTACTTTGACTTGAACTTACAAATGCCTACCTGATGGTTTTAGGAACAGTATCTTCCATGAAACAAATTACTCACTGAAGTCAACGACTATGTGTCAGAGGCTGGCTGAGTTTTCCATCACACTGGGCCACCCCGTGCAGTTTGCACTTCATTTTACTTTTGTGAACACAAGCTTATTTCAACTTAAAACAAATTTGTTCTGGTTTTAGTTTTTCATTGGAACAACTGGCATTTCCGGGATCCCTCCACAGCCTTCAGAAGGTAAAGTAGAGGCAAAACGTCAGAGCTTACTCTGCTTTCTTAAGCCCAGCATTACTGTTATAAAACAAGTTTGTAGCAATCACTAAAATTATATGAAAGGCGGTAAAGCAGCTGATTACTATGGAGCCAGGATTATCCAGTTTATGAGGTCTGTGTAATTAATTATTAAAGGGTAAGACATTTGCAGAAATTGTAAAAGCATTCTGTTAAGGTCAAGGTGGTTGACTCAAGTTTAAACAGCTTCAGCCTTTGTCTTGATTCTAGAACCCTCTATTCCATGTTGAAGGATGAAGCGATGGACGGTTTGCTGTATGGTAACTACACCAGATTCTAAAAACTCCTCTACTCTTCATCCAAACCCGGTTCCTTAATTATAGACTCAACTTCCTGAGGTATTTCAGTCTGTCAAAGAGAGAAATTGATGCAGATATCTTGCTTTGATTTGGGGGCTTTCTTACTCAAAAAACAAATATTCCCTTTAAAGAAATTCTAGGACAAAATTAATCCTGCCAGCAAGTTTTTCTTTCACCCAAAGTTGCAAATCCTTTCTGTCTTGTTTGAAGCCTGGCTATCTGAATTTGAATTTCAAAAGATACAGCCTGGTGGAGGGCCAGAGACCATCTGTAACCTGATGTCTTTTGATCTCAGTAAAGGGGGAGGGCAGGGTTCAAGCAATCTTGTTAGGATTAGCCAATGGTTGATCTATATTTCTTCCTTTTCTTCTCTTTGTAAACCTCATCGTACCTAGCATCTTTGAGCCATTTGCTTTTTCTGGAATCAGGATAATTCTCCTTATATGTCATTGTAGAATGAATCGTGTCCCACAAAAATGTGTGTCAGTTTGGCTAGGCCACAATCCCTGGTATTGTGTGATTGTCCACCATTTTGTTGCCTGATGTGATCTGCCTTTGTGTTATAAATCCTACATCTATGATGTTAATGAGGCATGATTAGAGGCCATTATGTTAATGAGGCAGGACTCAGTCTACAAGGTTAGGTTGTATCTTGAGGCAATCTCTTTTGAGATATAAAAGAGAGTAGTGAGCAGGGAGACAGGGATCCTCAATACCACCAAGCAAGAAGAGGCAAAGAGAATGGCATGTCCTTTGGACCCAGGGTCCCTGTGCTGAGAAGTTCCTAGATTGGGGAAGATTGATGATGGGAACCTTTCCCCAAAGCCAACAGAGAAAGAAAGCCTTCCCATGAAGTTGGTACCCTGAATTTGGACTTCTAGCTTCCTAGACTGTGAGGAAATAAATTTCTCTTTGTTAAAGCCATTCACTTGTGGTATTTCTGTTATAGCAGTACTAGATTTAGATAACTAAGACGCACATATAGAATAACTGTTCACAATAAACCTTGCGTTCAAATTTCATTGAGTTGTGATTTTTTTTTTAATAAGTCACACCCTCTTAAATTGTATACTTTGCTCAGGTTCTGATGTACACCAGAATTGAAAGGGGGACCTGGCCCCAGATCCTGTTTCTGCTGTTTACCAGCTCTGTGACGTGGAATCAGTTGCTTAACCTCTCTGAGTTTCTGTCTTCCCAAACGTAAAAAATGAGAATGCTACTACCCACTCTTCAGATGGTTGTGAGGATGTCATAGGATATGAGGGTAGCTGACACTGGGAGTACCTGGCTCACGGTAGGTACACGGTGATTACAGGTTGAAGAATCTCTGTGTAAAAATAAAATAAATAAAAAAACCCAGAGTCCTTTTAGGCAGTTGCTTCAAGTAAAGAGGTCTCATACCTACTAACAATATATGTCTTCTTTTGGTATAAAAAGTGCAAAAGGCAGCCAGGCACACAAGTCTGTTTGCAGATAATTACAATTAGGAGTGAAGGTTTCCTCCATAGTCATTCTTTCTTAATAGTGTTGTAGAGAAACAACTTTCATCCAAGCCTCCTGCAACAAAAAGATTTTTATTATGACATATCAGAAAACAAAATGGGAAATTGGCTGCAAGCACTTAGGCTATAAATAGACCAAAATCCAAAGAAGTACAATCTATAAGTGCTTTTTATACAAATTTGACAGGTGCTGATTCATAATGAGTAAATCATGTACAGACTATGATTGGTTAAAGCAAAAAACATGAAACTAAGATCATGATTGGGTGACATTTTCTTGTTTTTCTTTTCTACCAATTTGTTCTCTTGGCTCAGGAGTCCCGAGTCTGTCATATGAAGGTTATTTTTTATTTTTATATGGGCTATGTATGATATTGTATAGATCTTTAACTCACTTCCTGGGGTAAATTGTTACTTAGTTTTGGTGTGCACACCCACTGTCCACTGAGCCAGTTGGACACCCTGTCCTACTCCTTTCATGTCGTTTTCTATGGTTTTAAGCTTTTCAGATTCTGACAAACAAGTTGGCCTTTTGTAGTTATGGCCTGCTGGTGTTGTTGTTGTTAGGTGCCTGTCAAGTTGCTTCTGACTCATAGCAACCCTATGTACAACAGGACGAAACACTGTCCCGTCGTGTGCCATCCCTCATGATCATTGCTATACTTGAGCCTATTGTTGCAGCCACTGTGTCAATCCATCTTGTTGAAGGTCTTCCTCTTTTTGCTGACCCTCTACTTTGCCAAGCATGACATCCTTCTTCAGGGACCAATCCCTCCTGATAGCATGTCCAAAGAATATGAGACAATGTCTTGCCATCTAAGGAGCATTCAGGCTGTACTTCTTCAAGACAGATTTGTTCGCACTTCTGTATTCCATGGTATATTCAATATTCTTTGCCAACTCCACAATTCAAAGGCATCAATTCTTCTTCGGTCTTCCTTATTCATTGTCCAGCTTGATATAACTATTTAAAAGCAACTTATTTAAAGTAAGGAAATTATCTTTCTTTTTCTCCTTCCAAATATACCTGATTCCAACTTGCTGTGTAGGTAGAAGAAAGGTTCACAGGAAGTTCTCAGTTATATTTTTAAGGAGGACAGAGAAGAATGCAAGTGATACTTCAAACTGGCTATATGTATTTTGATCTACTAGAGATCAGTTGAAGCCCTGGTGGTGCAGTGGTTAAGAGCTATGGCTGCTAACCAAAAGGTTGACAGTTTGAATCCACCAACCACTCTTTGGAAACACTATGGGACAGTTCTACTCCATTCTATAGTGTCGCTATGAGTCGGAATCAACTTGATGGCAACGTGTAATGGTAAAGAGATTGAATTGTTGGATGTCTTATGTTCACAATTGCTCTTATTTCTAATATGTCCCATAAGACTGGTCTTGAAGAAAGATTCCTCCTTGAATGGTTAGATACATCACAATCATGTTATTCATCTGTTACCCTTCCACAAGTCTGGGGACCTCCTTTTTGGGACTTAGCAGTTGTCTCCTCTATAATAGCTAGAAGGCTTCCCTACGAAGCTATGAATTGCAGCCGATTTGTAGTTTAAACAGACCATAACTCATGTGTGACTGCAACTGCAATGTTTGCTCACTAGACTATTAAGCCTGTCACTTCCCAAGGCAAACTTCACGGCAAAGTTTGATTTAATTGGCCAAGCCCAAGAAACAGAAGTTTCCAGGTGCATGATGCCTGAAGCTTCCTGCTTGGACCTGCCTTGGCTTGGCATTTATTAAGTTCAAGAGAAATAAGCTAGGCAAGATAGCCCCATAAATGTTGAGAACCAGAGGAAAACGGTAATTTTGAAAGAGCACAGAAGGAAGATTGGGTGATAAAAACGTAGCTCAAAGAAATGGGCTTCCTCACTTTTATATAAATGAGACAAATTTTAGGATGGAAAAAGTAGGCACTAGGATAAAGTTAGAGAGTAACCCCAGGGGTGGAGGGTGGTGGTATAGCTTTATTAATTTTTTTCTCTTTATCCTTGTTAAATTTTATATTCAATGAAGTGAGTTTTCAAACAGGGTTTCAAATATGGGTTAAAATTCTTCAAAATCCCAGTTACTGATTTCTGGAGTACCATTTCTCCCTCTCCTAAAACCTTTCTTCCATGAAATGTGAGTTACTGAGAGATTTAATCCCCTACCTCCTAAACCCTCATTTCCTTCTCAATTTCTACTTCTCCAGATGTTTTCTTTCTTTTTTGGTTTGTTTTATTTTTAAAAGAGAAATTGCTCATTTTTAAGTGTTCGTAACTGACCAACATGTGAACAGCTGTGTAGTTTAATAACACAATCCATGACCCGAATTTGGCCCACGGGCTCCAGATTATGGCCTCAAATTAGATTGCGGAAGTCCCTTGGTGGTGTAAATAGTTAACAAACTTGGCTGCTAGCCAAAAGATTAGAGGTCTGAGTTCACCCAGAGGTGCCACAAAAGAAAGATCTGGCAATCTACTTCTGAAAAATAAGCCATTGAAAATCCTGTGGAGGACAGTTGTACTCTGACATACATAGGGTAGCCAAGAGTTGGAATTGACTGAACAGCAACTAGTTATGATTGCTCCAGTTGGAACCCCTCCTCTAAATCTCCTCTTTTTGAATCTTAACCAACCATTCCATGCTATTATCATGTAATTTTTAAAAAAAATTTTGTTGTTGTCATTGAGAATATACATAGCAAAACGTACCCCAGTTCAACAATTCCTACATGTACAATTTGGTGGCACTGATTACATTCTTCAAGTTGTATAACCATTCTCACCCTCTTTCTTCTGAGTTGTTCTTCACCCATTAACAATAAACTCACTGCCTCCTAAGTTTCCTGTCTAATCTTTTCAGTTGCTGTTGTCAATTTGATCTCATATAGATAGATCTTGAAAGAGTATAATGCTCAAGGCAGATATTCTTTACTAGTTAAGCTAAACTATGTTTTGTTTTAAAAAGACTTCAGGGGATATTTTTGGTTGAAGGTTTAAAGATTATCTGAGGGCAATAGTTTCAGGGATTCATCCAGTCTCCATGGGCTCCAGAAAGCCTGGAGTCTGTGAGAATTTGAAATTTTGGTCTGTATTTTCCTGCTTTTGATCAAGGATTCTTCTACAGAATCTTTGATCAAAATGTTCAGTAATTTTTGTGGTTATGAGGGGGGGAGGGAGGGTGGAAGAGGGTTATTTGCTGATTAGTTAGTAGATAAGAACTACTTTAGGTGAAGGGAAGGACAATACTCAATACAGGGAAGGTCAACTCAACTGGACTGGACCAAAAGCAAAGAACTTTCTGGGATAAACTGAATGCTTCAAATGTCAGCAGAGCAAGGGCAGGGGTTTGGGGACTATGGCTTAAGGGGATTTCTAAGTCAATTGGCAAAATAACTCTATTATGAAAACATTCTGCATCCCACTTTGAAATGTGGCATCTGGGGTCTTAAATGCTAACAAGCGGCCATCTAAGATGCACCAATTGGTCTCAACCCACCTGGATCAAAGGAGAATGAAGAACACCAAGGCCACACGATAACTATAAGCCCAAGAGAGAGAAAGGGCCACATGAACCAGAGCCTTACATCATCCTGAGACCAGAAGAACTAGATGGTGCCCGGCCACAACCGATAACTGCCCTGACAGGGAGCACAACAGAGAACCCCTGAGGGAGCAGGAGATCAGTGGGATGCAGACCCCAAATTCTCATAAGAAGACCAGACTTAATGGTCTGACTGAGACTAGAGGAATCTTGGTGGTCATGGTCCCCAAACCTTCTGTTGGCCCAGGACAGAAACCATTCCCGAAGACAACTCATCAGACATGGAAGGGACTGGACAATGGGTTGGAGAGAGATGCTGACGAAGACTGAGCTACTTGTATCAGGTGGACACTTGAGACTGTGTTGGCATCTCCTGTCTGGAGGGGAGATAGGAGGATAGAGAGGGTTAGAAACTGGCAAAATTGTCACGAGAGACTGGAAGGAGGGAGTGGGCTGACTCATTAAGGTGAGAGTAAGTGAGAGTATGTAGTAAGGTGTATATAAGCTTATATATGACAGACTGACTTGATTTGTAAACGTTCACTTAAAGCTCAATAAAAATTATTTAAAAAAAAAAAAGTTTTTTTTACCAAGAAAGTGAAAAGGGAACCTACAGACTGGGAAAAAATCTTTGGCAATGACATATCTGATAAGGGTCTAATCTCTAAAATACATAGAAAACTTTAACAATTCAACGAAAAAGCCCAATCAAAAAATGGACAAAAGAGATGAACAGACATTTCACCAAAGAGAACATTCAGGTGGCCTACAAATAAATGAAAAGATGCTCGCGATCATTAGCCATTCCACCAAACAAAAAATCTGTTGCCCTTGAGTGGATTTTGACTCATAATGACTCTGTAGAACAGAACAGAACTGCCCCATAGGGTTTCCAAGGAGCAGCTGGTAGAACTGAACTGCTGATCTTTTTGGTTAGCAGCTGAGCTCTTAACTAGAGAGATGCAAATCAAAACTGCAATGAAATACCATCTTACCCCTGCAAAAATGGCACTGATCAAAAAAACAAAACAACAAATGCTGGCGAGGCTGTGTGGGGATTGGAACTGTCATACACTGCTGGTGGGATTGTAAAATGGTACAATCACTATGGAAAACAGTATGGTGCTTTCTCAAAAAGCTAAAAATACCTTATGATCCAGCAATCTCACTCCCAGGTTTATATCCGAGAGATAAAAGAGCAGTGACACGAATAGACATAGGCACATCTGTATTCATTGCAGCATTGTTCACAATAGCAAAAAGATGGAAACAAGTACCCATGAACAGACAAATGGATAAACAAATTGTGGTACGTACATACAATGGAATACTGCGCAGCTATAAAGAACAATGAGGAGTCCCTGAAATGTAACATGGACGAATCTGGAAGACATTATGCTGAGTGAAATAAGTCAATCACAAAAGGACAAATACTGTATGGTCTCACTTTTACAAAAGATCAAGAATAGATATACGCACAGAAAGCAATGTTCTTTGATGGTTACCAGGGATGGGGGCAGGGGGATCACTTTCTAGATAGTAGACACTTGCTATTTTTGGTGACTGGAAAGGCAATACCCAATAAGTCTGCACAACTTGTTCAAGGTAAACGAAAACACTAAGAAGTATGCAAGTGTAAGGGACAATGTTGGTAAATGCTATAACGTACAATTTTGCAACAACATTAACAACAACAAAAAATGTGTATGGTTCCATAGGTAGATATAAGTACATATATGTGTATAGGAATGCATGTGTGAGTATATAGGTAGGTATACATATATACATGTTTATGTGTACTGCATATGTATTCATATATATAATAAACCACATAAGAGGCATAGTTACAGATACTTGCTAGACATAACTAAACACCAGGGGGAACTGGTTTACTGGGTTTGAAGGCTGAGAACCATAGTCTGGTGGGACCACTCAGTCATTTGGCATAACATAGTTCATAATGATAATGTTCTACATCCTAATTTGGTGATTAGCATCTCGGGTCTTAAAAGCTTGTGAGCAGCCATCTAAGATACAACTATTGGTATCTACTTATCTGGAGTAAAAGTGGATGAAGGAAACCGAAGACTCAAAGAAGAAACTAGTCCACAAGACTAATAGCCCACATGAACCATGGCGTCATCTAGCCTGAGACCAGAAGAACTAGACGGTGCCCAGCTACCACTATCAACTGTTCTGACCAGAGACACAGTAGAAAATTTCAGGTAGAAAGGGAGAAAAATGTAGAACAAAACTCAAGTTCTTAAAAAAAGACCAGACTTATTGGAGAGATAGAGACTAGAGGAACTTCTGAGAGTACTGCCCTAAGATACCCTTTAAACTTGGAACTGAAACCACTCTCAGTGCTCACCTTTCGACCAAATAATAGATTGGCTTATAAAATAAACAATATTACCCATGAATACTGTGCCCCCTTTAATAATCAATTATATGAGATCAAACAGTCAGCATTTACCCTGAAACAAAGATGAGATGCTAAGAAGGGGCAGGGAAGCTAGGTTAATGAAAACAGAACAAACAGAATGGAAATAATGAGAATGTTGACACATTGTGAAAAATACAATCAATGTCATGGAACAAGTTGTATTAAAACTGTTGAATGGGAATCTAATTTCCTATGTGAACTTTTACCTAAAAAAAAAATAAAAAAACTTTGCTACCCTGAGACCAGAAGAACTAGATGGTGCCCAGCTACCACTTACCTATGATTTTAATCAAGACCACAATGCATAGACCTTGATAGAATGGGAAAAGAAGCAGTAAAGAACCTCAAATTCCTAAAACAAAAACAGACCTACTGGACTGGTTCAGACCGATGGACTCCCAGAGGCTATTGCCCTGAGATACTCTTCAAACCTTATACCAAAACAGACCCCCTGTGGTCACCTTACATGTAGTTAAATAACAGATTGGCTTATAAAATAAAGAATACCACCTATAAGTACTGTGCTCCTTTAAAACATCACCTACATGAGCCCAAAGGCCAACAATTTAAAGCTAAGATGAGAATGTAAAGGGGCAGAGAAATTAGATTAATGAAAATGGAACAACCAGAACAGAAATAATGAAAATGTTCATGTATTGTGGAGAATGTAACCAATGTCACTGAACAGCATGTGTAGATATTGTTGAATGGGTACCTAAACTGCTGTGTAAGCCTTCACTGAAAACACAATAAAATATTTAAAAAAAAAAATGTTCAGTAATAGTAACCAGGCACCATCCAGCTCTTCTGGTCTCATGGCAAAGGAGGCAGTTGCTCACAGACACAATTAGCCACACATTCCGTATCCTTCTATTCCTGACTCCTTCTTCCTCTGTTGATCCAGGTGAATAGAGACCAATTGTTGTGCCTTGAATGACTGCTTACAAGCTTTTAAGACCCCAGGCACTACACAATGAGCTAGAAGGTAGAACAGAAGCACTAAACACATTACTAGGCCAATTATCTGGGATGTCCGATGAAACCATGACCCTAACTCTCCAAACCAAGGTATCAAACCCCATGAGATTTTTGTTTGTACA
This sequence comes from Loxodonta africana, assembly GCF_030014295.1. NCBI lineage: Eukaryota > Metazoa > Chordata > Mammalia > Proboscidea > Elephantidae > Loxodonta > Loxodonta africana. The sequence continues at coordinate 26,117,343 of NC_087357.1, forward strand.
TAGGAGCCTCAGCAGCTACTTTTTGTTGTTGTTGTTGTAAATATATCTATCACACAATTTTTGCCAGCTCATCTTTTTACAGGTGTACAACTTATTGACAACAATTCCAATAATCAGTTGTGTAAGCCTGCCCTTAATCAATGTGATTATTTCTATCACTGTCAACCCCCCTCGCCTTAGTCATTTAATGCTCCTGTAACAGAAATACCACAAGTGGATGGCTTTAACAAAGGGAAATTTACTTTCTCACAGTCTAGTAGGCTAGAAGTCTAAACTCAAGGCTTCAGCTCCAGGGGAAAGCTTTCTCTCTGTGTCAGCTCTAGAGGAAGATCCTTCTCATCAGCCTTCCCCTGGACTAGGAGCTTCTCTGCACAGGAAACCCTGGGTCCAAAGGATGCACTCTGCTTCTGCTGCTTCTTTCTTGGTGATATGAGGTCCCCCAACTCTCTGCTTGCTTCCCTTTCCTTTTTATCTCTTGAGAGATAAAAGGTGGTGCAGGCCACACTCCAGGGAAAGTCTCTGTACATTGGATCAGGAATGTGACCTGGGTAAGAGTGTTATAGTCTCACCCAAATCCTCTTTAACATAAAATTACAACCACAAAATTGAGGACAACTACACAATACTGGAAATCATGGCCCAGCCAAACTGATACACATTTTTTGGGAGACATAATTCAACCCATGACAACCCTTTTCTCCTCTGTCCCACACCTGGTAACCAGTAATAAACGTTTTAAAGTATTGCCAAGGAGAATAGTAGCTCTTTGGGGACCAAGACTAGATATCTCACAGGGTCTGACATATAGAAGATACTCTATAAATACTCACTTATTGATGGAATTGAAAAACAAAATATTTAACATATTTATAGAATAATGGGTCGCTGTGAGCCGGAATCGACTCGACGGCACTGGGTTTGGTTTTTTTTTTTTTTTTTACAGAATAATGGTTCAAGTGTGCAGAACTGAATCTAAGTTCCAACAGTCACTAGCTCCATGATGTGGGGCAAAGAGTCCAACTTCTCTAAGCTCCAATTCTTTCATTTGTAAAATGAGAGATCAGAATAGCACCTACCTCAGAGGGTTTTTGTGAGGATTAAGGGAAGTGCAGTGTTGAGTGTCAGGTCAGACCTCTTTGGGTAGGTTAGCTTGAGCATCACAAGGACAAAGGTTTCCCTATCTGAACTTCCTTTCATAGTTGCAAGTGCAGTTTGAAAAAATGAAAAATGGCCTCTGGAGGCTCCTGTTTAATTTAGCAGCCCGTAAACGGTCCTGAGTCAGCCAGCAAGAGTTTTAACACTGCAATTACAGTCACTCACTGTGTTTTTCCATTTTATGCTCATTCAGGGTTTGCAAGATCCCCAGAGGCAAGTTTACATTTTGCTCAGATTCTTAGTCTCATACAGTCCTGAAAAGAGTTGGGGAAAATGGGCTTAATCCTCAGAATTGTTTCTTCACTTGCAGTTTACAAGGAATTTAAGAAAATAACGGGGTCACTGAATTGTTGCAATTTGATTTGCATAATGAAGAGCATCCCCAAGCTTGAATCCCAGGTTTAGCTACCAATGACCTTACCTGTTTTTTTGATCCTACCTTTAAAGGACAAAGCTCTTCTAAAACAGGGATCAGTAAATTTTTACTGTGAAGGGCCAATCACTAAATATTTCATGCTTTACAAGCCATGCATGTGTGTTGAGACCGTCTATGGTGAGAATTTTGAAGAAGGCAGCTCAAAAATAATCATTACACCCTCACCCATCTCATGTTTTGTCTTACAGCTTAAAGGTAGGGTAGTAGAACTATACAAACCAAAGCATGGGAAAAAGAAAAAGAGCCTCTGTTATCATGGGAAAATATTAAGCTTCCCAAGCATCTTAGTTACTTAGTGCTGCTGTAACACAAATACCACAAGTGTTGGGCTTTAAAGAACAGAAACTAATTTTTTTTTCACAGTTTAGGGCACAAAAGTCTGAATTTAGGGTATGGCTTCAGAGGGAAGTCCTCCCTTATCTATTTCAGCTTCTTATAAAACCAAAACCAAACCCATTGCCACTGGGTCAGTTCCAACTCACAGAACAGATACTCACTCATATGAGATAGAGCTGCCCCATAGGGTTTCCAAGAGCGGCTGGTGGATTCAAGCTGCTGACCTTTTGGTTAACAGCTATGCTCTTAACCACTGTGCCACCAGGGCTCCACAGCTGCCAGCAATCCTTGTAGATGTACCTGTCTCTATCATGTTTTCCTCTTGACATATGTGTATCTCTGTGCCCATTCTGATCTTCTTGTAACTCACAATTGATTAGGTTTAGAATTTACTCTACTTGGGTATGACTTAATTAACATAACAAAGAAAAAACTATTTCCGAACAGGATCACATTTATAGGTATAGGGCCCAGGACTTCAATACATATTTTGGGGGGGGGGGTGGGTGGGATACAATTCAATCCATAACAGATGCATTAAAACTGAACTCCTAGAGTGAAATCTTTGGGTACCAGTGGATGAACTAACCTATGGTTGTAACGCGAAAGGGTGTCTGCACTTTTCTTGCTCTGTGGAGTGCGGTCTCAGGTCTGGTATTAACTGCAAGAAATGGTCCCTGCTTTCTTGTGAAGATAGTGCTCATTAATTAAAACGTAATTCTCTATGTGGTTATAAAAATTAAATTTCCAAGACATAATACATTGTGAAGCATAGTTATCCCGATTCTAAAAATTCAGTATACAGCATTTCTATGTTCTTTGAAACTAAGTCCCTTTTGGAGTCTTTTAATATGATCTGTTTGCCCTTTCTTCAAGGAACATCATGCTTCGCTTAGAGCACTTAGGCTGTAAGGTCGTTGCTTCTGTTTCAGCCTCTTGGCTGTATCAGTCAATACGAACAAACTGCTTTGTTGAGTACCTACTTGGTACAATTGGTGGGAGAGGAAGATATGGAAGAAAATGTGGTCTTACATTGAAGAACTGAAATTTATTAAGGCACCCCTGTGATCACATGGAACAGCTCAGAACTGTACCAGATATGGCTCTTATTTGCAGGCAAAAATTATTACCTATCTTTAGGGAAGAAAAAACAGCAGGGGGATGTATTTTTAGGAGAATATTCATGGCCTTGGAGGTCCAGTAGTAGGAACCAAAGCTAAGGTCCTATCGCAGGTATAGTCTGGTTTGCACAGTTTCTCTCATTGTGCTGAATTGGCCCTTCAGCCGTTTTCCTCTGTCTAGCATCTCTTATCGAAGATAAGACCTGGGAATAAGAAGTCACCTGCAGGGAGAGGGAGGAGGCAGCTTTCTGTGTTATAGCAGCTTTGACTTTGACTTTCACCTAAGGAAGGAGGCAGTGGGAGCAGATGCTGGAACTTTTGCTAAGATCTAGCCCCATTGTGGTATTCTCCCACACAGGACAAAGAAGTGCAAATAAGAACAGGTTTGAGAAGGTGTTCAATTCTGGACAGACGAAAATTATATCTCACTGAAATAAATGAAAAAACAATCACTTTTAGATTTCTGTATATACCCAAAATTTTGTTTATATAATACAGAGGTTTCTAAAAGTCGTATATACATTGAATCATATTTCAGCTGTGAAAGGGAATTACTCATTTAAAAAAGCTAGAGCTCAGTTGCATTCTTTCAAAAGCTATTCAGGCAAAAAGAAAAAAAAAGCCTCAAATCGATCTTGTTTAAAAGATGGAATTATGCAACGACGATTTTCTGTAATAAGGGCCTTTTGCATGTGTCACTGAGCTTCCCTGGGGAAGAGAATTCTGAACACAGGAGGCATTCTCTTTGAATAGGTCATGATGGAAGATCCCATTACAGATTCCATTTCTTCATCCAACGATCATCTCTTCAGAACTGGGCACCCTGGGACGTGTTTTCTTTCTTTTTTTTCTACCCCTGTGGGTTCTGTTTCACCAGTGGGTTCTTTAGGGAAGGAAAGGAGTGTATATATGATTTTTCTTTTAACTTTTCTCTACTCAGTTCTCACAGCCAGATGCTGCATATATGCTGCTGAAAACAGAATCAAAACCTACTACACAAGATATTTTTGCAACAGTAGACACTATTTTGCCTCCAGCCTGGACTGACTCTGACTTTTCTTTATTTCCTTTAGGCACTGTAATGAAGCTAATTCATTCTCATTCTCTCACTGTGTGTGTGTGTATGTGTCTAACTCTCACACTCTTCCTCTGTAACAACTACTTCTTCCTGCCTCATGAGGTCTCTTTGATGACCACAGACTACAGTCCATCCTTCTCTTCCTAGAATTCCATTGGCACCCTGTGCCTGAGGACAAAGTCTCATACTTGAATTCATGCTGCCTTGCTCTGTTCTCTTGTCCTTTCTCAGTGTAAGTCACAGGTCTCCCCCCAACCTAGACTTGCTTTGTAAAATAGGAAACAAAGAAAATAGCACCTACCATACAGGGTGACTGGATAAGTTCAAAAGTAAAAGTTTCTAATATAATCGACATAGTGCCTAGAACAGAGCAATCACTCAGTAGGAGGAAGACATTCCTCACACACCATTTCTTGCTTCTGGAAGGCTCTCGTCCTTTGGCTCACAACATGGCTCTCTCTGGTCTCCTCCTTTCTCAGTGATATGTCTTTGCCTCCTTTTCAGTCACTACCATGTTCTCTCTCTCTGCTTGTCTCCCTGTCCTCTGTTTGTCCTTGGTCATGGCAGTTTGCTCTAGCTTGTTGAGGAGAAGAAAACTGGTATAATTATTTAACCTCTTTGGCTGGGAGCCCTGGTGGTGCAGTGGTTAAGAGCTAGGCCACTGACCAAAAGATCAGCAGTTCGAATCCACTATCTGCTCCTTGGAAACTCTATGGGACAGTTCTACTCTGTTCTGTAGGGTCACTATGAGTCAGAATCAACTCGACAGCAATGGATTTCTGGTTTCGGTATAAACCCTGAAGTAGGCTCTGTAGTGGGTATCATAGAAACAAGAAAAGGTTCTTTGCCTGCCCTGAAGTCATATAAAGCTGAGTTGAGGGAGATCACATGCACACTTAAGCATGGTTGAGAACATCATCAGACCAGGAAATAAACAGATGCAGATGAATACGATGCCCTACGGCTGGTGAGAGGTGAGGGGACATAGCGTAGTGAATGCCCATCCACTCTCCATAATGGAGGATGGGTGTACACAGGATTAGGGGCTCATAGGCTGGGAGATACAGGAACCGGCAAAGAGAAGAGGAAAACCATGCCTTTTTCTCATCTATCTCAGAGACAATGCTCCATACTTGAAGCTCCACACCATAGAAGCTTAGCTCTTCGTTTGGAATCTAGAAACTCACACACTGTAAGAAAAAGCAGTTTCTAAGGACTTCTTCTGTGACAGGCTTTGTGCTAAAGGTTTTACATGCCATTTCCTTATTTGACCAAATTTTCACAGCAACTTCATGAGATAGGTGATTTTTGTCCTTATTTTTATAGATGGAAATGTAAGGGCCAGAGAAAAGAAGTAACTAGACTTTGAATTTTAGTCTGTCAGACACATGATCCCCCTCATGCTTTCATACTGGGTTCTTTTATACTCATATTCTGGGAGATGTTGTCTGTCAGTGTGTTCTCTGTTTCCAAGCTAACGTGAAGGTTAGTTTGGTGTGTGTATGTGTGCATGTGTGTACTTGTGGTTGCATGCCTATGTATACTATTTTATGAGTGTTTTAAAGAAAAGAGACATGTTCTTTTCATCTCAGCTTTTGGCTAGGAAAGGAAATTTCCTTGGAGTGGTTTGAGTACCTCTCAAAGAAAAAAATCAAGATCTGTTCCTTAGCCCTCCCGGGGGAGTTCTGGTCTCTTGCTTCATATTTTATAGGAACTCAGCCTACAGTTTATGAACTTCATCTTCTCAGTAGGCAAGAAAAGAGCACTGGCTTATTTTAATTAATTCCCTCCTCACCCCCACACTTTCAAGGGTGAGGAATGAGAAGGCATTAAGGGGATTATAGTCACAAGCCAAGAAGGGACCGTGGAAAATTGGAAACTTCTTAGTCAAGATCACTTTCCTCTCACGTGTGCTGACTTCTCATCTCTTCAGCATTTCAGTGAGACCCTCACTGGCACGATTTTATTTCACAACTAGCCGTGAAGACCCTGGCAGGGAGATACTGATTGTGTTCCTAAAACCTCACTAGAATTAAAAATTCCTTTTAATGGCTTTTCTTATCAGGTCAATGTGAAACCAAAGTCAGATAATAGCAGTAAAAAGAAATGGACTTTCTTTGGAATGTGGATTTGGAGGCCAGAGAGAGCTTAGTGAACCCTGCTTTGGCATTTACTCAGTCTGAGAATGGTTTAAATCCCCCAGTCAATCTCTCTGAGCATCAGTTTTCTCATCTGTAACTTTTGATTATAATATTTACTTCATAATATTTTGGAGATGATAAAGTGAAATAAGTGCTTAAGTGACTAGTACCTAGCACTTACTCGAGGCCCATTACCAAACAAACCCATTGCCGTGGCGTGAATTCAGATTCATAGCAACCCTACAGGGCAGGATAGAATTGCTCATAGGGTTTCCAAGGAGTGACTGATGGATTTGAACTGCTGACCTTTTGGTTAGCAGCTGAGTTCTTAGCCACTGCACCACTGGGACTCCCAGTGCCCAATAGTGATAATTAATATTAATAACTATATCTCGCATATGTACTTACTCTTATAATTTACAAGGCACATTGGCAGCATGTCATTTTGTCTTTACCAGAGAGAGGCATACCTAGCTTTATGTGCCCAAATAAATCACACGTAAGATGGCTGATGGATTTAGATTCTTAATACGGTGATCTTTCTGTGATAACACCAGGGGAGGGGAAACCCTTAGCCCTTAGACTCCGAGCTGAATCTAAACACCACACTTGAGGGAGATCTGCTAACCTTGCAAGACAAAACAGCCTTTTACTGTAATCAAGGTGTCAATCAGGACAGCAGTTTCATCTGAGGTTCAACTGGTAAAAGATCTGTTTCTAAATGCACATGGTTGTTGGCAACATTTAATTCTCCGCAAACTGCCAGACTGAAGCACTCATTTTCTGGCTGACTCTTGGCCAGAGGCCACCCTCAGCTCCTTCCCAACATGGCTTCTTGCTTCCTCAAAGCCAGCCAGAGAGAACATCTCCTTCAAAGCCAGCCAGAGAGAACATCTCCTATTAGAATGGGGATTACAATCTTATGTAATGTATACACGTATACAGAATTGTTTACACTGTCACCTTTGCCATATTCTAGTAGTTGGAATCTGCTCACAAGTCTTGCCTACCCTCAAGGGAAGATATTCACAAGGGTGTGAATACCAGGAAGTAAGGATCATGGAGGTTTCCCTCAAATCTCAGTGCCATAGCTATTAAATTGTTAAGTTTTAGAAACTTATCTTGATTTTAACAAGAATGCATTGAATAGTTCTATGTATTGAGATCTTCTCTAAACGTGGTGGAGGCCACAGAGATGACCACACCCCAATATGTTTTTGAGAAGCTTGCAACCTAGAAGAGAGGATAAGATGTAAATATGTAACTCTAAAGTAAAGCACATAGGACAAGAATCAACAAACAGCAGTGATGGTTGGAAAGGGGATGGATTCCTTCTGACACTTAGAAGAACACTTTTTAACAGAGATAATAAAATGAGATTTTACAACGCAATTGTGAAAATGAACCAAATAAATTTTAATATAACCTTGAGAAGTTAGGTTTGATTCCAAATATTGTCATTCAAAAAGTTGGAGGACATTCTCTTTTCTGAAGGTTAATGAATAGATATATTGATAGCTAAGAGGATTGTTACACAGATGAAATGAGGTGTTGCCAGGTGGTTGAAGAGGAACTTCCTGCCAGGCTACGGTCCTAGGAGACAAGGAAAGTCCTATGAGACAAGGAAATTAGATAGCAGTGGCAGTACAAAGGCCTTTATGAATATCTGAGGAAGTTGTTTAAATCCATAGTCTAGGTATTCATAATCCTCACACACAGAAGTTAGCATCCCTGGAAAGTGTACACAGATGAAATGATCTCCACAGTTTAGATTTAAGATGTGGGCTGACCCCACGTTAGTCTCAGAGTAGTGGCTTTGCTACTTTCACCAAGAAATGAAGTTAGTTTCCTTTTGAAGAGGCACCTTTTATCATCTGGTGCATTCCAGAAAATGGCAGTTTGTGTTAAGAAGCTGTGATTTGCCAGGGAAAAATATAAAGATATTATTTTCCTAAAATGTTTTTTCCCATGAATATTTCTCCATGAAAGGAATACGTCAGTTATCAAAGTTGGAACTGCCAACCTTCTCATAGTAGTTGAGCGCATAATCATTTGCACCACCCAGGGACTCCTAGAGCTTTATAAAATTTTTATTTTTTATTTTTCAACAATTTAAAAGTTACAGAAAAGTTGCAAGAATAATATGCATACACAAACCAGCCCTATACTTTGCACCTAGGTTCTGCAAGCATTGATGTTTACCACCTTTTTCTTTATAATACTCTAAATCCCTCATATAGAATATACTTACTTATATAATATTTTTGTCTACTTAAGAGTAAGTTACAGACATGATATTTCACAGCCCTGAATACATCAGTGTGTATTCTTTACATCGAAGTGCATTTTTCTATACTTCCACAACAAAACCATCAAAATCAAGAAATTAATATTGACACAGAACTACCATATAATTCACAAATTCCACTTAAAATTTTGCCAACTTTACCAATAGTGTCCTGTTTAGAAATGATCCAGTCCTGGATAATATATTACATTTAGTTGTCATGGGTTTTTAGTCTCGTTGGAATGGTTTCTCTGTTTTTCCTTCTTTTATGATCTTGACTTTTTTTTTTTTAATTACAGGCAAATTATTTTGTAAAATGTTCCTCAGTCCTCTATTTGGGTGTTCTCATGGTTGGACATAAGTTGTGGGTTTTTTGTCCAAAATACCATAGACATGATGTTGTGTTGTTCTCGGATCCTATGTGGTACTACTCCATATGGATTTGTCCCATTATTAATGCTACATCACTGTCTCTTGGTTGATGTGTCTACCACATTTCTCCTCTATAAAATCCTTGTATTTCCCCTTTAAAGTTAGTAAGTATGTTGTGGGATATACTTTGAAACTGTGAAATACCTCTTTGTTCATTACAGTTTATCCACTAGTTTTGCTACTCATTGATTTTTCTTCCCTGAATGAATTATTACTGTGAAGAGTATCAAATTGTTATTTTTCTAATAGCATCATTCCTCCTACCGTTTTTATTTTGCATTCTCCTCTAAAGAAGAGTTTTCTCTCCTCCCTACTTATTTAATCATGTTTTATTTATATCAGTATGAACTTAACGGATTTTTATTTAATGGGGTTTAATCTGTTATTAGGAGTCCCTGGTTGATGCAAATGGCTAAGCACTTGGCTACTAACTGAAAAGGTGGCCATTCAAATCCACCCAAACCTGCCCTGGAAGACAGCTCTGACGATCTACTTCCAGAAGGTCAGAGCCATTGAAAACCCTGAAGAGAGTAGTTCTAATCTGAAACAAATGGGGTCACCATCCAAATGGAGTAGGAATTGACTTGATGGCCACTGGTATGGTTTTTTTATTTTTATACTGCTAGGTGCTCTAAGGAAAGGCACGTTGTGATTATAAATGGAGGGAAATGACACAGTCTATCTGACATCAGAAGCTTGAATTTTAATTCAGCACAAGGAAGATACTTAGGGGAAAGTTTTGTTTTTAATAAGAACGTAACATAGAACATTAGAGAAATAAGGCAATATGCCCAATCTGCTAAGTGTGAACTTAGCCACTATTATCATTTAATTCCAAACTTTTATTAATTCAAAGAGGTTTCACCATTTGCAATCATTTTTTGCAATCATAGTTTAATATAATTCTGGGTTTCTAGCAGACATGTGCCATTATTTTTGGCTGGCCTGAGTCTGAACCGTCTTGTCTTTGGAAAGTCCCTTTTGAGAGATGCCCTCCCCTTACATGAGTTAGCAATGCCAGGTCCTTCTCTCCTTCCTCTCTTGCAGCCAGGATGCTACCTATGAACAACCAGATTTGCCTATGTTCAGCCTGAATCAGAAGCTGATGATGTGAAGAGGCAGGGGCTGCACAGGATCTATCCTGGTGAGGATGGCAGTGATGGCTTCATTCAGGCCCCACGGCTGCAGATGCTGTGATTCCAAGGCAGCAACTGGGCTCTAGTGTTGGTGCTGCCAGCAGTACAAGCTGGGGTGTCGGAGTCAGAGACTCACCAGGGATTTCTTCTAGTTCTTTGGTATGTTTTAGGGTATGTATTCTTTTTGTTTGTTTGTTTATTTATTATTATTGTACTTCAGATGAAGGTTTATAGAACAAACTAGCTTCTCATTAAACAATTTATACACATACTGTTTGTGACATTGGTTACCAACCCCACAACATGTCAACACTCTCCCTTCACAACCTTGGGTTCCTTATTATAGGGCATGTATTCTTGGCTGTGTAAGTTCTAATTCTGCAGCTCTCCTTGAGATTCTTTAAACTGCCAATGTTGGTTTTATAAATTCCTTTTTAAAACTACCCATCATTGGTCTATAGTTCTTGAAAATAAGAACTCTGGCTGTTACAACCTTCTGTTATTTTTTTAAAAAGAAGATGTTATAACCAAATTTCAAGCTGCTATGTAGTACTTAACTATACTGTAGTTAGTTGAATGGATATAATATTTAATTGAGTGGATATAGCTTAATAGAGGAAAGATCAATCGTTAGAAAAGGACATCATATTTGGTAAAGTAGAGGGCCAAAGAAAACAAGGGAAACCCTCAATGAGATGAATTGACATGATAGCCACAACAATGGCCTTAAGCATACTAGTAATGATCATGAAGATGGCACAGGACTGGACAACGTTCGTCCTGTAATACATAGGGTCGCCATGAGTCAGAGCCAACTCAACAGCAATAGCAATAAGAAAAATTTAATAGTTAAATTCATTCTCCCACTGTTAGAAAAGTAGGTTATTTTTAAATACGAATATTTCTGTGTATGTCTGTTCCCTCCACCTCAGTTTTAGTTTTCCTATAATAATCACCAGAAATTTGTTTATAGGGTCAAAGGGTATAGACACTTGCCACCACACTTTATGCTGGCAAAGAATTTTCATGAAGGGCTTTTTCTGATTTTAATGCTGAGAGCAGAGTCGGCTGCTAACCAAAAGGTCACCAGTTTGAATCCACCAGCCTCTCCTTGGAAACCCTACGGGGCAGTTCTACTCTATCCCGCAGGACTGCTATGAGTCAGAATTGACTCGATGGCAATGGGTATAGCAGAGTGTAAGATTTTCAACTTTATTATATTCTTTTTTGTATGGAATATTACATTTAAAATATACACTTCCTAATATGAAAAATAAAATACCTTACTGTTTAAAGAAAGAAAGAAAAAAAAAAACCTTGCGTTGAGTCGATTCTGACTCATAGCAACCCTATAGAAAAGAGTAGAATTGCCTCATAGAGTTTCCAAGAAGTGCCTGGTGGATTCAAACTGCTGACCTTTTGGATAGCAGCCATACTTTTTTTTTTATATGAACACTTTGTTTACAAAAAAGATGGCCTTGCAGAACAGTGCAAAAAGGACTATTTGTAAATAAACATTGCATTTGCATATGTGTTTTGGAAAAGAGTAAATCTTTTTTTTTTTAATTTTTATTGTGCTTTTAGTGAAAGTTTACAAATCAAGTCAGACTCTCATATAAAAATTTATAAACACCTTGCTATATATTCCTAATTGCTCTCCCCCTAATGAGACAGCACACTCCTTCCCTCCACTCTCTTTTCGTGTCCATTTGGGGACAGATTCTGATCCACTCTATCCTCTCATCCCACCTTCAGACAGAAGATGCCAACGTAGTCTCATGTGTCTACTTGTCACTTTCCATCACATAGTCCAGTCTCATCCCTGTGTGAAGAGTTGGCTCTGGGAATGTTTCCTGTCTTGGGCTAACAGAAGGTCCAGGGACCATGACCACCAGGATCATTCCAGTCTCAATGAGACCATTAAGTCTGATCTTTTTATATGAATTTGGAGTCTGCATCCCACTGCTCTCCTGCTCCCTCAGGGGTTCTCTGTTGTGTTCCCTGTCAGGGCAGTCATCGGTTGTAGCTGGGTACCCTCTAGCTCTTCTGGTCTCAGGCTAATGTAGCCTCTGGTTTATATGGTCCTTTCTGTCTGTTGGGCTCATAATTACCTTGTGTCTTTAGTGTTCTTCATTTTCCTTTGCTCCAGGTGGGTTGAGACCAATTGATCCATTTTACGTGGCTGTTAGCTAGCATTTAAGACCCCAGACACCTCTCTCCAAAGTGGGATGCAGAATGTTTTCTTAATAGGTTTTATTATGCTAATTGACTTAGATGTCCCCTGAAACCATGGTCCCCAAACCCCCACCCTTGCTACCATGCCCTTTGAAGCGTTGTTTATCCAAGTTTTAGTCCAGTTGTGCTGACCTCTCCTGTACTGTGTGTTGTCTTTCCCTTCACTTAAAATAGTTATTATCTATATCTAATTCCGCCACTTGTCTGTCAGTTTGTCTTACTGTAGGGGTTTGTCTGTTGCTGTGATGCTGGAAGCTATGCCACCAGTATTCAGATGCTTCCAGACTAAGACAGACTTGGAAGAAGGACCTGGCAGTCTACTTCTGAAAAGCATTAGCCAGTGAAAACCTTATGAATAGCAGCAGAACATTGTTTTATATAGTGCTGGAAGATGAGCCCCCCAGGTGGGAAGGCACTCAAAAGATGACTGGGGAAGACCTGCCTCCTCAAAGTAGAGTCTACCTTAATGACATAGATGGAATAAGCTTTCAGGACCTTCATTTGCTGGTGTGGCGCAACTCAGAATGAGAAGAAACAGCTGCAAACATCCATTAATAATCGGAACCTGGAATAATCGGAACAAAGTATGAATCTAGGAAAATTGGAAATCATCAAAAATGAAATGGAACGCATAAACATCGATATCCTAGGCATTAGTGAGCTGAAATGGACTGGTATTGGCCATTTTGAATTGGACAATCATATAGTCTACTATGCTGGAAATGACAACTTGAAGAGGAATGGTGTTGCATTCACTATCAAAAAGAACGTTTCAACATCTATCCTGAAGTACAACACTGTCAGTGATAGGACAATATCCATATGCCTACAAGGAAGACCAGTAATAAGACTATTATTCAAATTTACACACCAACCACTAGGGCCAAAGATGAAGAAATAGAAGATTTTTATCAGCTGCTGCAGTCTGAAATTGATAGAACATGCAATCAAGATGCATTGATAATTCCTGGCGATTGGAATATGAAAGTTGGAAACAAAGAAGAAGGATCAGTACTTGACGATAAAAACAATGCAGGAGATCGAATGATAGAATTTTGCAAGACCAACGACTTCTTCATTGCAAATACCTTCTTTCACCAGCATAAACGTCGACTATATACATGGACCTCGCCGGATGGAACACACAGAAATCAAATTGACTACATCTGTGGAAAGAGGCAATGGAAAAGCTCGATATCATCGGTCAGAACAAGGCCAGGGGCTGACTGTGGAACAGACCATCAATTGCTCATATGCAAGTTCAAGCTGAAACTGAAGAAAATTGGAGCAACTCCACGAGAGCCAAAATATGACCTTGAGTATATCACACCTGAATTTAGACACTATCTGAAGAATAGATATGATGCATGAACACCAGTGACCAAAGACCAGGTGAGTTGTGGAATGACATCAAGGACATCATACATGAAGAAAGTAAGAGGTCATTGAAAAGACAGGAAAGAAAGAAAAGACCAAGATGGATGTCAGAGGAGACTCTGAAACTTGCTCTTGAACGTTGAGCAGCTAAAGCAAAAGGAAGAATTGATGAAGTAAAAGAACTGAACAGAACATTTCAAAGGGCCTCTAGAGAAGACAAAGTATTATAATGACATGAGCAAAGAGCTGGAGATTGAAAACCAAAACGGAAGAACAGGCTCGGGGTTTCTCAAGGTGAAAGAACTGAAGAAAAAATTCAAGCCTCGGTTTGCAAAAGAGAAGGATTCTGTGGGTAAAATATTAAAAGGCACAGGAAGCATCAAAAGAAGATGGAAGGAATACACAGAGTCATTATACCAAAAAGAATTAGTCAATGTTCAAACATTTCAAGAGGTGGCATATGATCAGGAACCGATTGTACTGAAGGAAGATGTCTAAGCCGCTCTGAAGGCATTGGTGAAAAACAAGGCTCCAGGAATGGATGGAATATCAATTGAGATGTTCCAACAAACAGATGCAGTGCTGGATGTGCTCACTGGTCTATGCCAAGAATATGAAGGACAGCTTCCTGGCCAACTGACTGGAAGAGATCCATAATTATGCCTATTTCCAAGAAAGGTGATCCAACCGAATGTGGAAATTATGGAACAATATCATTAATATCACATGCAAGCAAAATTTTGCTGAAGATCATTCAAAAATGGCTGCAGCAGTATATCGACAGGGAGATGCCAGAAATTCAGGCTGATTTCAGAAGAGGACATGGAACCAGGGATATCACTGCAGATGTCAGATGGATCCTGGCTGAAAGCAGAGAATACCAGAAGGATGTTTACCTGTGTTTTACTGACTACACAAAGGCATTCAACTGTGTGGGTCATAACAAATTATGGATAACATTATGAAAAATGGGAATTCCAGAACACTTAATTGTGCTCATGAGGAACCTTTACATGGATCAAGAGGCAGTTGTTGGGACAGAACAAGGGGATACTGATTGGTTTAAAGTCAGTAAAGTTGTGCGTCAGGGTTGTATTCTTTCACCATACCTATATTTGTTCAGCATACAGATTAAATAAAAAAATAAAAAATAAATTTATTTTTTATTTTTTTATTTAATCTGTATGCTGAACAAATAATACTATGAGATGGACTATCTGAAGAAGAACGGGGCATCAGGATTGGAGGAAGACTCATTAACAACCTGCATTATGCAGATAACACAATCTTCCTTGCTGAAAGTGAAGAGGACTTGAAGCACTTACTAATGAAGATCAAAGACCACAGCCTTCAGTATGGATTCCACCTCTACATAAAGAAAACCAAAATCCTCACAACTGGACCAATGAGCAACATCATGATAAACGGAGAAAAGATTGAAGTTGTCAAGGATTTCATTTTACTTGGATCCACAATCAACACCTATGGAAGCAGCAGTCAAGAAATCAAAAGACGCATTGCATTAGGCAAATCTGCTGCAAAGGACCTCTTAAAAGTGTTGAAGAGCAAAGATGTCACCCTGAAGACTAAGGTGCGCCTGATCCAAGCCATGGTATTTTCAATCACATCATATGCATGTGAAAGCTGGACAATGAATAAGGAAGACCGAAGAAGAATTGTCTGACTCCTTTGAATTGTGGTGTTGGTGAAGAATATTGAATATCCCATGGACTGCCAAAAGAACGAACAAATCTGTCTTAGAGGAAGTACAGCTAGAATACTCCTTAGAGGCAAGGATGGAGAGACTGGGTCTTACACACTTTGGGCATGTTGTCAGGAGGAATCAGTCTCTGGAGAAGGACATCATGCTTGGCAGAGTGCAGGGTCAGTGGAAAAGAGGAAGACCCTCAATGAGGTGGATTGACACAGTGGCTGCAACAATGAGCTCAAGCATAACAAGGATTGTAAGGATGGTTCCGGATTGGGCAGTGTTTTGTTCTGTTGTGCATAGGGTCGCTATGAGTCGGAACTGACTCGACGGCACCTAACAACAACAACACTATCTAATTAGTGAAAACCCCTCTTCCTCCCTCCCTCTCTCCCTTCCACCTGTCCTAACCATCAAAGAATATTCTTTTCTCTGTTTAAACTATTTCTCGAGTTCTTATAATAGTGGTCTTATACAATATTTGTCCTTCTGCAACTGACTAATTTCACTCAGCATAATGCCTTCCAGATGCCTCCATGTTATGAAATGTTTCACAGATTCCTCATTGTTCTTTATCAATGCGTAATACTCCATTGTGTGAATATATCATAATTTATCCATTCATCCTTTGATGGGCATCTTGGTTGCTTCCATCTTTTTGCTATTGTAAACAGTGCTGAAATGAACATGAGTGTGCATATATCTGTTCGTGTAAAGGCTCTTATTTCTCTAGGATATATTCCAAGGAGTAGAATTGCTGGATTGTGTGGTAATTCTATTTCTAGCATTTTAAGGAAGTGCCAAATGGATTTCCAAAGTTATTGTACCATTTTACATTCTCACCAGCAGTGTATAAATGTTCCAGTCTCTCCACAACCTCTCTAACATTTATTATTTTGTGTTTTTTGGATTAATGCCAGCCTTGTTAGAGTGAGATGGAATCTCATTGTAGTTTTGATTTGCATTTCCCTAATGGCAGTGGTTTTTTTTTTTTTTTTAAATGGCTAATGATTGTGAGCATTTCCTCATGTAACTGTTAGCTACCTGAATGTCCTCTTTAGTGAAATGTCTGTTCTTATTCTTTGGCCATTTTTTAATTGGGTTATTTGTCTTTTCGTTGTTGAGTTTTTGTAGTATCATGTAGATTTTAGAGATCAGAGGCTGATCAGAAATGTCATAGTAAAGAACTTTTTCCCAGCCTGTAGGTAATCTTTTTATTCTTTTGGTGAAGTCTTTGGATGAGCATAGGTGTTTGATTTTTAGGAGCTCCTAGTTTTCTGGTTTCTCTTCTGCATTGTTACTAATGTTTCGTACACTGTTTATGCCATGCGTTAGGGCTCCTAACATTGTCTCTTTTTTCTTCCATGATCTTTATTGTTTTAGATTTTATATTTAGGTCTTTGATCGATTTTGAGTTCGTTTTTGTGCATGGAGTGAGGTATGGGTCTTTTTTCATTTTCCTGCAGGTGGATATCCAGTTATGCCAGCACCATTTGTTGAAAAGACTGTCCTTTCCCCATTTAACTGTTTTGGGGCCTTTGTCAAATATCAACCGCTTATATGTGGATGGATTTATGTTTGGATTCTCAATTCTGTTCCATTGGTCTATGTATGTGTTGTTGTACCAGTGCCAGGCTGTTTTGACTATTGTGGTGGTATGATAGGTTCTAAAATCAGTTAGAGTGAGGCCTCCCACTTTGTTCTTCTTTTTCAGTAATGCCTTATTTATCCGGGGCCTCTTTCCCTTCCATGTGAAGTTGGTGATTTGTTTCTCCAACTCATTAAAAAATGTCATTGGAATTTGGATCAGAATTGCATTAAATATATAGATTGCTTTTGGTAGAATAGACATTTTTACAACGTTAAGTCTTCCTATCCACGAGCAAGGTATGTTTTTCCACTTCTGTAGGTTTCTTTTGGTTTCCTGCAGAAGTGTTTTGTAGTTTTCTTTGTATAAGTCTTTTACATCTCTGGTAAGATTTATTCCTAAGTATTTTATCTTCTTGGGGGCTCCTGTAAATGGCATTGATTTGCTGATTTCCTCTTCGATGTTCTTTGTGTTGGTGTACAGGAATCTAACTGATTTTTGTATGTTTATCTTGTATCTTGATACTCTGCTGAACTCTTCTATTAGTTTCAGTAGTTTTCTTGAGGATTCCTTAGGGTTTTCTGTGTATAAGGTCATGTCATCTGCAAATAGAGATACTTTTACTTCTTCCTTGCCATTCTGGATGATCTTTATTTCTTTATCTAGCCTAATTGCTCTGGCTAGGACCTCCAGCACAATGTTGAATAAAAGTGGTGATAAAGGGCATCCTTGTCTGGTTCCCGATCTCAAAGGGAATGCTTTCAGACTCTCTCCATTTAGGATGATGTTGGTAATTGGCTTTGTATAAATGCCCTTTATTATGTTGAGGAATTTTTCTTCTATTCCTATTTTGCTGAGAGTTTTTATCATGAATAAGTGTGGAACTTTGTCAAATGCCTTCTCTGCATCAATTGATAAAATCATGTGATTCTTGTCTTCCGTTTTATTTATATGATGGATTACATTAATTGTTTTTCTAATGTTGAACCATCCCTGCATACGTGGTATGAATCCCACTTGGTCATGGTGAATCATTTTTTTGATATGTTGTTGAATTCTATTGGCTTGAGTTTTGTTCAGGATTTTTGCACCCAGGTTTATGAGGGATATAGGTCTGTAATTTTCTTTTTTTTTTTGTTGTGTCTTTACCTGGTTTTGGTATCAGAGATATGCTGGCTTCATAGAATGAATTTGGGAGTATTTTGTCTTTTTCTATCCTCTGAAATTCCTTTAATAGTAGTGGTGTTAACTCTTCTCTGAAAGTTTGGTAGAACTCTGCAGTGAAGCCTTCCGGACCAGGGCTTTTTTTTGTTGGGAGTTTTTTGATTACCTTTTCAATCTCTTCTTTTGTTATGGGTCTATTTAGTTGTTCTACCTCTATTTGTGTTAGTTTAGGTAGGTAGTGTGTTTCTAGGAATTCATCCATTTCTTCTAGGTTTTCAAGTTTGTTAGGGTACAATTTTTCATAGAAACCTGATATGAGTCTTTTAATTTCATTTGGGTCTGTTGTAATATCGGCCATCTCATTTCTTATTTGGGTTATTTGCTTCCTCTCCTGATTTTCTTTTGTCAGTTCGTCCAATGGTTTATCAATTTTGTTGATTTTTTCAAAGAACCAGCTTTTGGTCTTGTCAACTCTTTCAATTGTGTTTTCTGTTCTCTATTTCATTTAGTTCTGCTCTAATTTTTTATTTGTTTTCTTCTGGTGCCAGAGTGTTTCTTTTGTTCCTCTCTTTCTATTTGTTCAAGTTGTAGGGATAATTCTCTGATTTTGACCCTTTCTTCTTTTTGGATGTGTGCATTTATTGATATAAATTGACCTCTGAGCACTACTTTTGCTGTGTCCCAAAGGTTCTGATAGGAAGTGTTTTCATTCTCATTGGATTCTCTGAATTTCTTTATTCCATCCTTAGTGTCTTCTATAATCCAGTCTTTTTTGAGCAGGGTATTGTTCAGTTTCCAAGAGTTTGATTTCTTTCCCTGCTTTTTCTGTTATTGATTTTTACTTTTATGGCTTTGTGGTCAGAGAAGATGCTTTGTAATATTTCGATGTTTTGGATTCTGCAAAGGCTTGCTTTGTGACCTAACTTATGGTCTATTCTAGAGAATTTCCCATGTGCACTAGAAAAGAAAGTATACTTGGCTGCTGTTGGGTGGAGTGTTCTGTGTATGTCGATGAGGTCATATTGTCTGATTGTGGCATTTAGATCTTCCATGTCTTTATTGAGCTTCTTTCTGGATGTCCTGTCCTTCACTGAAAGTGGTTTGCTGAAGTCTCCTACTATTATTTTGGAGCTATCTCACTTTCCAATGCTGATAGTTTGTTTTATGTATCTTGCAGCCCTGTCATTGGATGCATAAATATTTAATATGGTTATATCCTCCTGGTATATTGTCCCCTTTAATCATTATATAGTGTCCTTCCTCATCTTTTAAGATGGATTTAACTTTAAAGCCTACTTTGTTAGAAATTGATATTGCCACTCCTGCTTTTTTTTGATAGTCATTTGCTTGATATATTTTTTCCATCCTTTGAGTTTTAGTTTGTTTGTGTCTCTAAGTCTAAGGTGTGTCTCTTGTAGGCAGCATATAGAGGGATTATGTTTTTTTAATCCATTCTGGCACTCTCTGTCTCTTTATTGGTGCATTTAGTCCATTTACATTCAGCGTAATTATGGATAGGTATGGGTTTAACACTGTCATTTTGATGTCTTTTTTTGTGTGTTGTTGACAGTTTCTTTTTCCCACTTAATTTTTTGTGCTGAGTAGTTTATATATTGTCTTTTCCTCTTATTCACTGTTGTTGGTTTGTTTCTGCTGAGTCTCTATTTTTTTCTTGCATTTTATTCAATGAGTAGGAATAAAATGTGGTTACCTTAATATTTACCCTCATTTTTCTAAGTTTAACCCTAACTTTTATTTCTTTAGATCTTGTGTTCCTCTGCATATGAAAGATCTATGACTACATTTCTTAGTCCCTCTTTATTATTTTAATGTTGCCTTCTTTTAGGTAATGACATTGCTGTTTCCGTTTTGAGCATTTTTTTTATCTTGATTTATTTTTGTGATTTCTCTTTCTGGGTTAACAACTGATTGCTCTGTCCAGTGTTCTAGTCTTGGGTTGATACCCGATATTATTGATTTTCTAACCAAAGCACTCCC
The DNA here is from genome assembly GCF_030014295.1 of Loxodonta africana. Taxonomy (NCBI): domain Eukaryota; kingdom Metazoa; phylum Chordata; class Mammalia; order Proboscidea; family Elephantidae; genus Loxodonta; species Loxodonta africana. The sequence continues at coordinate 26,137,535 of NC_087357.1, forward strand.
TTTAGTATTTCTTGTAATTTCGGTTTGGTTTTTGCAAATCCCCTAAACTTCTGTTTATCTGGAAATGTCCTAATTTCACCTTCATATTTGATAGACAGTTTTGCTGGATATATGATACTTGGTAGGCAATTTTTTTTCCTTCAATGCTTTATATAAGTCATCCCATTGCCTTCTTGCCTGCATGGTTTCTGGTGAGTAGTCCAAGCTTATTCTTATTGACTCTCCTTTGTAGGTGACTTTTCGTTTATTCCCAGCTGCTTTTAAAATTCTCTATCTTTGGTTTTGGCAAGTTTGATTATAATATGTCTTGGTGACTTTCTTTTAAAATCTAACTTGTATGAAGTTTGATGAGTATCTTGGATTGGTATCTACTTATCTTTCACAATATCAGGGAAGTTTTCTGCCAACAAATCTTCAACAGTTCGCTCTGTAGTTTCTGTTATCCCTCCCTGTTCTGGTTCTCCAATCCTTGTAGGTTATTTCTCTTGATAGAGTCCCACATGATTCTTAAGATTTCTTCATTTTTTTAAACTCTTTTATCTGATTTTTCTTTAAAAATTTTGGTGCCAAGTACTTTATCTTCAAGTTCACCAATTCTGCCTTCCACTTGCTCAGTCCTGCTCCTCTGACTTTCTATTGAGTTGTCTAATTCTGTAATTTTATTGTCAATCTTCTGAATTTCTGATTGCTGTCTCTCTATGGGTTCTTGTAGCTTATTAAATTTTTTATTATGTTCTTGAATAACCTTTTTAATTTTTTCAACTCTTGGTCTGTGTGTTCCTTGGCTTGTTCTGTGTATTGCCTGATCTCCTTCCTGATGTCTTAAAGAGTTCTGTATATTAGTCTTTCGTATTCTGCATCTGATAATTATAGGAAGGCATCTTCATCCATAAGATCATTTGATTCTCTGTTTTAAGAGCTTTTTGAAGTGATCATGGTCTGTTTCTTTATGTGGTTTGATATTGACTGTTGTCTATGAGCCATCTATAAATTATTGTATTAGTTTATTTTATGTTTGCTTACTATATCCTAGTTTCTTGGGTTTTTTTGTTTTGATATGCCACAATGTGTTGCTTGAGTGAGCTAGCTTGATTATTTTCACCTTTTTAGCTCTGACGCCCTGTCACCAGATGGCTAGAGCTGTTATGAGGTATATGAGCTTATGAGTCCATTTACTTTTCTTGTGCAGATTTAGCTCAGGTGTCCAGGGTGCTGTCACCAAGTGTGTGGTACAGGCTCTGTCCTACAGTTTTAGAGAGGCAGGGTTGTTTGGTGTAGATACCAGCAACTGGTTGTAGCAGGGGATTATGCTCTGAACAATCAGAGGGCTGAGAACTGTCCCCTGAGTGTCTCTGATGAAAGTACATCCCTTTTCCCTAGAGGGTACAGGTGGTGGGTTCTGTAGACAGACCATGGGAACCCAGTCCTTTTGGTTGTAAGGACTGGGAGGTACCAGTTGTCCTTGGACCCTTGTCACGGTTGGCTGGGTGACCTGTGTGGAGCTACCAGTCTTTAGGCCCCTGATGTGGGTAGGCGAGGACCCTGTGTAATTGGCAAAAAGGTGTCGAATATCAAACACCCACCTGTCCACCACACAGCTTAAACAGGTGCAGTCTGCCAGCAAGGGCCTATTCTCCCGAAATAGGCCCATACAGGTCCATGCAGGGGGGAAAGGTATTGAAAGCCCATGGACCATTTATGCCTGGATGGGAGCCACTTCTGTCCTGAGCTCCCCCGGTTAGTGGAGCTGGCAAATTATCTTTTCCCCCTGTTGTGAATTTATTCCTTCTTTTCTAAGGCCGGGAACATGGCTCAGGGTGCTCAAATGGCCATATCTCAAGCCCAGGGAAATCAACAGCCACTGAAGCCAGCTTGGGGGCTGGGGGCACAGTAAAATATAAGCAACTACTTAATTTTTGCTGAGAGCGCATTTCTTCTCTGGTTCCAGAGGTGTAAGTAGGCTGTGCAGCTGGCTGCTTCTCCCTGAGGAAGCTGTGGCCGAACGCTACTACCAGCCTGCCACAGATGCTCCCAGGAGTGGTGCGTGAGGGTTCCCAGTAATTCAGATCTGGCAACTCCTCTCCGCTTCTGAACCATTTCTCTCTCTTCCCATGCCACTCAGTCCGTTTTCTAACTTTGTCTTTGATGTTTAGGGCTCCTAGCTCGTCACAAATATAATTGCTTCACTTGATTTTTCAGGTCTGTGCTGTAAGTGGGATCGTCGGAAGCATCTGGCTATTCCACCATCTTGGCCCCACACCACAGCAGCCATAACTCTTAACCACTACTCCACCTGGGTTTCCACCTTACTGCTTAGTTTGTACCAAATAGTTTAGTTTAGTTTTATTTTAGTCAGCATTTTTGTTAGTATATATGAGGAAGAAAGAAAAAAGTTCTGTATATTTCCTTACTGGCTGAGAATTCCATGGATTTTCTGTTCACAAAGCAAGAGCTTCTAATAGAGCACCTAAGGAAGGGATAAGTTGCAATGGGACATTTTCAACATCCTTGGATATCTTTAAATTTAGGCTGGACAACAGATGGTGGGGATGTGATAGAAAAGGGAGTCAACTGGAATAAATGCCCTTTGAATCCTTTTCACTCTAGATAATTCAACAATTCTAGTTGAGGAAGTTGCTACACAGAAACACACTATGTCTGAAAGTGCTACATTCAAAGGAGAAGACTCCTCAAGGTGACTCTTACCCCATTTTATGCATCGCCCTCGTGCCCTCTTTTGCTCTCTTCTTATTATTCTATTTTATTGCTTCCTAGAGAATGTAATCTTGATTGTATTTCTCTAATGGTCACTTTCTGATTAGCTCCCTTTATGCTCAGCCAAGTTATAACTAAGCATTTACTTTCTGTCATCTCCAGTGTCTGGGGATCTTGCTTGTTGCTCCCCAAAGCTCAATTTCTGCCAGAAAATTGCCCCCTTTGAAGGCATGTAGTAATAGGTGGAGATAAGTATGGGTGAGAATGTGGTGTGTAAGAGATTAATAATATTGGCCAGATAAAAGGTTGCTGAAACCCCTCGAGAGCTGAGCCAATTTAATAGTTTGCTTTACTTGCAAGTATTAATAACAATTTAAAGATACACATACTGCATGAAATAGGAAAGTTTGTGATTATTTTGAGCCATTTCATTTGTTTGTTTGGAATCCCTATATATAAAATGCTTAGATGTGTTTTTCCTTCTCATTCTCAGGAAGAGATTTACAAGGGCACCTGGGACGTCTCCATTTCCCCTCGGGGCCCATCGCTCTGAGAAGCCAAAACAGTGATGAGTGAGTGAGGCCATCACACAAGATTTATACTAAATAATTCATTTGCATATAACCATTTCCCTATATCATAAAGGGTGCAGTTAGGAGAGAAGTTTCAGTGGGTTCTCACAGAAAAATATTTTTATTAAAAAAATTGTGGTTGATTAGGAAAACAGAATCCTTTAGGGCTGTAATGGCCAAAGACAGGTCAACAAATCTGTATTCTAAACTCTAAATATATTTGCTTAAGCCATTCTAAAAGGACATAAAGCAGCATGATATAGTGGACTTGGCCACAGACGAGGAGTATGTAGACCTCATCCTGATTCTCTGTCTGAGTTGCTGAGTGACTGGACACGTGTCTTCATATTTCTGGGCACCAGTTTCCTCAGCTTTAAAACAAGACGCGCCTGGACTGACAGTCTCTAGAGCCATTGCCCACCCTAAAATTTTGTGAGGTGGTCATCTTTCATGTCCTAAAAATCCCTAAGCAATATAACCCCATGACTTCCCCCATTAAGCTCCTACACAACTGTGTGGGGTCAGAATACATTCTGTGTTGGTTCTAAGCAGATTACCAACCCATGGCCTTTGAGTCTATTCTAACACTAGCAACCTTATAGGGTAGAGTAGAACTGCCCCACAGAGTTTCCAAAGATTGACTAGTAGATTTGAACTGCCAACCTTTTGGTTAGCAGCAGATTTCTTAACCACTGTGCCATCAGGGCTGACTACGGGATATACATGAAATTGATCATAAGAACAATCATAGAATTTCTAAGCAGCTTTTGTCTCCATATTTAGCAATCACTCTGTTGTCAGTCAGTGACAGCACCTAATTCTTTTGTGATTGAGGAATGAAATAATATACTGGGTAATTGTGTGGGTTCTGGAATCATATGAATGAGTTGGAATCTTGGCTTGCTCACTTGCTGGACACGTGAATTTAGATATGTTATTTAACCTCTTGAGTCTTGATTTTCTCGGCTGTGACTGGGATAATAATTATAGCTACTTATACAGTAGTAGACAAAAATCAAATGAGAAAATCCTGCTAAGCATCATGCCTAGTATGCGGTGAAAATTCAGTAAATATTAACTAGCATTTTCACTCATCTTTATTGGTTATCTATTGCTAAGCAAATAATTCAAGAAGCTGGACTGCTGAAGAAGAACACAGCATCAGGATTAGAGGAAGACTCATTAACAACCTGTGATGCGCAGGTGATACAACCTTGCTTGCTGAAAGTGAAGAGGACTTGAAGCACTTACTGATGAAGATCAAAGACTACAGCTTTCAGCATGGATTATACCTCAACATAAAGAAAACAAAAATCCTCACATGGACCAATAAGCAACATGATAAACAGAAAATATTGAAGTTGTTGAAGATTTCATTTTACTTGGATCCACACTCAACACCCTTGGAAGTAGTAGCCAAGAAATCAAAAGATGCATTGCATTGGGCAAATGTGCTACAAAAGACCTCTTTAAAGTGTTGAAAAGCAAAGATGTCACTTTGAGAACTAAAATGTGCCTGACCCAAGCCATGATATTTTCAGACACCTCATATACATGTGAAAGCTGGACAATGAATAAGGAAGATGGAAGAAGAATTGATGCATTTGAATTATGTTGGTGAAGAATGTTGATTATACCATGGACTGCCAGAAAAACAAAGATATCTTCTTGGAATACATACAGCCTGAATACTCCTTAGAAGTGATGATAGTGACACTTCATCTTGCTTAGTTTGGACACGTTATCAGGAGGATACAGTCCCTGGAGAAGGACATCATGATTGGTAAATTAGAGGGTCATCGAAATAGAGGAAGACCCTCATTGAGTGGCTGCAACACTGGGCTCAAATAGCATTGATTGTGAGGATAGTGCAGGACCAGACAGTGTTTCCTTCTGTTGTCCATGGGGTCGCTATGGGTTGAAACTAACTCAACAGCACCTAACAACAACAATCTTGCTGCCTAACAAATCATTCCCAAATTTAGTGACTTAAAGCAACAATGATCTTTTTTTTTTTTCTCACAGTTTTTGTGAGTTTGAGAAGAGCCCATTTGGATGGTTCAGGCTCAAGATATCTCATGAAACTGCAGTCAAATGTTGACTGGGCTCACTTACAGAGCTGGCAGGGTTATGCTGGCAAATTAGTTTCTCTCCCCTGGGCCTCTCCACCGGGCTGCTTAAGTGTCTTTCTAACATGTCAATTGCAATCCAAAAGGCTAAGGCAGAAGCTGCAATATTAAGTCATAAAATATGACTTAGCCTCAAAAGTCACCCACTTTCACTTTTACAGTATTGTAACTGCCACACCAGGCAGTCACGATTCAGTGTTGAAGGGCATGAATTCCAGGATGTGAGGATATTAGGAGCTATCATATAGGCTGGCCACCACAGATGGCCATCTGGCACCAATGACTGACAACCTCCCCTCATGAAAAATACACTCACTACCTCTCAATAGCCTCAAACATCTCATCTCAGTACAGCATCACCTAAAACTCCAGGATCTAATCATCTCAATCAGGTCCAGGTTCAGATGAGTCTTCTCAGATACACTTCCTTGAACCTAGTCCCTGTTGATCCTAAAATCTATGAATGAAAAACACAAGCTATCTGTCCCCTAAACATACAACACACACTGGTGAGAAAGATACAAGATAACTACTGTAGACATTAGGGTAAAAACTAAGAAAATCTAAATAAGGGATGAACTTTAGTTTAAAAAAAAAATGAAGACTTGAAAAATTGGGGGAAAAAGAAACGAAGAACAAATGAAACAAATAGAAAACAAGAAGTTGGATTGTCAATTTTAACCCAGCTACATCAATAATCAAGGTATCCTACTAGTGCAATGCTTAGGCACTCAGTTGCTAGCAGAAAGGTTGGTGATTCGAATCTACCCAGTGGCTCTACAGGAAAAGGACCTGGCAATCTGATCCTATAAAGATTAACCAAAACCGGTTGCCAGTGAATCTATTTCTACTCATGGTGACCCTACAGGACAAAGTAGAACTGCTGTATGGGTTTTCCAAGGCTGAAATCTTTATCAAAGCAGACTGCCACATATTTCCCCCGGTGAGCAGCTGGTGGGCTTGAGCCGCCCACCTCGTGATTAGTAGCCAAGCGCTTTAACCATTGTGCCACTAGGGCTCCTCCCCCTTAAAGATTACAGACCAGAAAACCCTATGGGGCAGTTCTACTCTGTCACATGGTGTCGCTATGCATCAAAAACAACTAGATGGCACCTAACACCAACAACATATCAATAATTACTTTAAATTTAAATGCATAAACACGCCACTTAAAAGACAGATGTTTTCAGAATGCATAAAAAAAAAATCCAACTATATGCTCCATTTCCCTCCAAAAACTTTTTTTTGAAACTAAAGTTTATCCCTTATTTAGATTTTTTTAGTTTTTACCCTGAAGTCCTTTTCTATTCAGAATCCCATTCCATGGTATCACATTACATTTAGTAGCCATGTCTCCTTAGACTCTTCTTGGCTGTTAAAGTTTCTAAGACTTTCTTGTTTTTGATGCCTTTACAGTTTTGAGGAGTACTTGTCAGATATTTTGTAGAATATCTGGCAATTGGGATGTGTTTGATGCTTTTCTCATAAGTAGACTGGAGTTATATGTTTTAGAGAGGATGATCCTGAAACAAAGTGCCATTTTTACCACATCATATAAAAAGCACACATTATACAGACGACTTATCACTATTGGTGATAACCTTGATAACTTGGCTGAGGTAGTGTGCATCAGGATTCTGAATTATAAAGTTATTCCTTTTCGCCCTTTTCATATTGTACTTTTGGAAACGAAGCAAATATGTATAGCCCACGCTTAAGGAGCACTGAGTTATGTTCCATCGTTTTAACTGGAAAGTATCCACACAAATGTTTTAGAATTCTTCTGCACAGGAGATTTGTCTCTTATCCCCCATTTATTATTCAGTCATTTATTTATATATGTATGAACTCTTTTATTTTTGTTGCTGAATTATATTCCATTGTGTGGATGTACCACAGTTGTTTACCCACTTATGTATTGAAGGACATCTTAGTTGCTTACATTTTAAGCCAATTATTAATAAAGCTGCTATAAACATTCACATGCAGGTTTTTATGTGGACATAAAGTTTCAAATCAGTTGAATAAATACCTAGAAGCACAATGGTTGTATTGTATAGTAAGGCTAAGTTTAGAATCATAAGAAACTGCTGGAATCTTCCAAAGTGGTGGCACTGTTTTACATTGCATCATCACCGCCATTTGGTATTGTGTTTTGGACATTTGTCATTCTAATAGGTGTCTTAGCCCATTGTGTTCCAGTTGATTCCAATGCTTAGCAACCCTATAGCACAGAGCAGGACTGCCCCATGGGGTTTCCAAGGCTGTAAATCTTTACGGAAGCATACTGCCACATTTTAATCCTGCAGAGCGGCTGGTGGGTTTGAACCACTGACCATTTGTTTAGCATCCGAATGCTTTACCACAGCATCACCAGGGATCCTTCCAATAGATGTGTTGTTGTTATTGTTAGGTGACATTGAGTCAATACTCACTCATAGCAAACCCATGTACGACAGAACAAAACACTGCCCGGTACTGTGCCATCCACCCTCACAATAGTTGTTATGCTTGAGCCCACTGTTGCAGCCACTGTGTCAGTCCATCTCACTGGGGGCCTTCCTCTTTTTTGCTGCCCCTCTGCTTTACCAAGCATGATGTTCTTCTCCAGGGACTGGACCCTCCTGATAATGTGCCCAAAGTATGTGAGACAAAGTCTTGCCATCCTTGCTTCTAAGGAACATTCTGGCTGTACTTCTTCCAAGACAGATGGCAGTCCATGGTATATTCAATATTCTTCACCAACACCACAATTCAAGGCCATCAATTCTTCTTCAGTCTTCTTAATTCATTGTCCGGCTTTTGTATGCATATGAGGCAATTGAAAACACCATGGATTGGGTCAGAAGCACCTTAGTCCTTAAAGTGACATCCTTGCTTTCTAGCACTTTAAAGAGGTTTTTTTGCAGCAGATCTGTCCAATGAAATGTGTCATTTGATTTCATGACCACTGCTTCTATGGGCGTTGATTATGTATCCAAGTAAAAGGAAATTCATGGCGACTTCAGTCTTTCTCCCTTTATCATGACGTTGCTTATTGATCCAGTTGTGAGGATTTTTGTTTTCATTATGTTGAGGTGTAATTCATACACCTTATTTATCTTCATCAATAAGTACTTCAAGTCCTCTTCACTATCAACAACCAAGGTTGTGTCATCTGCATATCACAGGTTGTTAATAAGTCTTCCTCCAATCCTGATGCCAAGTTCTTCTTCATGTAGTCTAACTTCTCAGTTAATTGCTCAGCATACAGATTGAATAAGTACGGTGAAAGAATACAGCCCTGGTGCACACCTCTTCTGATTTTAAACCAAGCAGTATCTCCTTGTTCTGTCCGAATGATTGCCTCTTGATCTGTGTACATGTTCCTCATGAGCACAATTAAATGTTCTGGAATTCCCATTCTTTGTAATGTTATCCATAATTTGTTATGATCCACACAGTTGAATGCCTTTACATAGTCAAAAAAACACAGGTAAACATCCTTCTGGTACTCTCTGTTTCAGCTAAGATCCATCTGACATAAGCAGTGATACCCCTCATTCCACATCCTCTTCTGAATTCGCTTGAATTTCTGGAAGTTCCCTGTTGATGTACTGCTGCAACCGTTTTTTTAATTAGCTTCAGCAAAATTTTACTTGTGTGTGATATTATTGATACTGTTTGATAATTTCCACATTCTGTTGCAACACTTTTCTTTGGAATGGGCAATATTACGGATCTCTCCCGGTCAGTTGGCCAGGTAGCTGTCTTCCAAATTTCTCGGCATAGGCAAGCGAGCTGTTCCAGTGCTGCATCCATTTGTTGAAACATCTCAGTTGGTATTCTGTCAATTTTGGGAGCCGCCCTTTGAAATCTTCTTTTCAGCTCTTTTACTTCATCATTTCTTCCTTTCACTTTAGCTATTTTACATTCAGTAGAAAGTTTCAGTCTCTACTGACATCCATTTTGGTCTTTTCTTTCCTGACTTTTTAATGACCTCTTGCTTTCTTCATATATGATGTCCTTTCACGACTTGTCTGGTCTTTGGTCATTCATGTTTAATGAGTTAAATCTATTCTTGAAATGGTCTCTAAATTCAGGTGGAATATATTCCAAGCCATACTTAGGCTTTTGTGGACTTGTTCTAATTTTCTTCAGCCTCAACTTGAACTTTCACATGAGCAATTGGTGGTCTGTTCCACCGTCAGCCCCAGCCTTGTTCTGACTGATGATACTGAGCTTTTCCATCGTCTCTTTCCACAGATATAGTCAATTGATTCCTGTGTATTCCATCTGGCGAGGTACACATGTATAGTCACTGTTTATGCTGGTGAAAAAGCTATTCGCGGTAAATAAGTCGTTGATCTTACAAAATTCTATCATGTGATCTTCGGCATCGTTTCTATCACCAAGGTGATATTTTCCAACTACTTTTCCTTCTTTGTTTCCTGCTTTCCCATTCCAATCACCAATAATTATCAATGCATTTTGATTGCATGTTTGGTTAATTTCAGACTGCAGAAGTTGGTAATTATCTTCAGTTTCTTCATGTTTGGCATTAGCGGTTGGTGTGTAAGTTTGAATAATAGTCGTATTAATTGGTTTTCCTTGTAGGTGTATGTATATTATCCTATCAATCACCAACAACATTATACTTCAGGATAGGTCTTAAAATGCTGTTTTAGATGATGAATGCAATAACATTCCTCTTCAATTTGTCATTGCTGGCATAGTATACCATATGACTGTCTGATTCAAGATGGCCAATACCAGTCCATTTCAGCTCACTAATGCCTAGGATATCAATTTTTTGCTTTCCATTTCATTTTTGATGACTTCCGAATTTCCTAGATTTGTACTTCATACATTCTATGTTCCTATTATTAATGGATGTTTGCAGATGTTTCTTCTCATTTTGAGTCATGCCACATCGGCAAATGAAGGTCCTGGAAGCTTTTCTCCATCCACATCATTAAGGTTGACTCTACTTTGAGAAGGCAGCTTTTTCTCAGTAGTCTTTTGAGTGCCTTCCAACCTGAGGGGCTCATCTTCTGGCACTATATCAGATAATGTTCCACTGGTATTCACAAACTTCTCACTGGTTAATTTTTTCAGGAGTCAACCTCCAGGTCCTTCTTCCTAGTCTGTCTTCATCTGGAAGCTCAGCTGAAACCTGTCCACCCTGGGTGACCTTGCTGGTATTTGAAACACCTGTGGCATAGCTTCCAGCATCTCAGCAACATGCAAGCAACCACAGGTATGACAAACTGACAGAATAGATGTGTAGTAGTTGAATAAGTAAATTTTGTTCAGTCCAGTATGTCTCCAATATTGACTTATCACTTACTCTTCTTTTTTCAACTGTTCTATTGCTTGTCCTCATGTTTAGAATGTATAGTTTTAAATAATCTAGGTTGACCTTCAAATAATATTGTATTGCTTAATGTGTAGTAAACATACATCATAACAGAGTATTCTTAATTCCTCAAGACCTCTGAGTGTTCTCTAAAGGTGTGAGCTGGGAGTTGGGGATGGGGAAATGTCCCATAAACTCCCAGACAACCTGCCCCACCTATCATCCCCTAGCAGGTCTACTGGAAGACTAAGTTGCAGAAAAACACTCAGCAGATGAGCCAAGTGGGGCCTGAAGTGTGGAGGAGGCAAAATGTTTTTCTAATTTCCACAAAGCTGCCTTATAATCTAGAGTCCTGTTTCCCACATTTTAATGACCTAAGATTTCTTTCAGAAACCCTGGTGGTGTAGTGGTTAAGTGCTATAGCTACTAACCAAAAGGTCGGCAGTTTGAATCCACCAGGTGCTCCTTGAAAATCCTGTTCCTCCTCAGTTTATTTCCCTGTAAAGAATGCTCCAAAACATGCATTTACATTTTTATAAAGTACTTGTTTATTGTGGCCATATATCCCTCTTCATTTTACCAAACACATGCAGTAGATGTGAAGAGTTTATATGGATGTTCAAGCAGAGCTACAGCTTATTAATTAGACTGTCCTATAAGTAAGTTATTGGAAACCCTGGTGGCGTAGTGGTTAAGTGCTACAGCTGCTAACCAGAGGTTGGCAGTTCAAATCCTCCTGGCGCTCCTTGGAAACTCTATGGGGCAGTTCTATTCTGCCCTATAGGGTCGCTATGAGTCGAAACCGACTCAACGGCAGTGGGTTTTTTTTTTTTTTTTTTTTGGTTTTTATAAGTAACTGGGTCTCTATGAGGCAGAATCGACTCGACAGAGATGGTTTTATTTATCTATTTATTGTAAGTAACTGGTGGCAGAGAGGTTAAGAGCTATGGCTGCTAACTAAAATGGTCAGCAGTTCGAATCCACCAGTCTCTCCTTAGAAACCCTATGGGGCAGTTCTACTCTGTCTTACAGGGTTGCTATGAGTCAAAATCAACTTGATGGCAATGGGTTTTTTTTTTTTTTTTGTAAGTAACACCCCTGGTGGTGCAGTGGTTAAGCATGTGGCTGCTAACCAAAAGATCTGCAGTTGAAATCCACTAGCTGTTCCTTGGAAACCCTGTGAGGCAGTTATACTCTGTCCTATAGAGTAGCTATGAGTCAGAATCGACTTGATGGCAACGGGTTATGAATAACATCACTGTGCGTGTGTCAGTTTGTCATACTTGAGTGACAAACTCACACCTGTGAAGCGAATGGCAATCCCGCAAGCAACCATTTGGCTGAAATTGGGGAGACATTTGCACTGGCAAAACAGAAAGAGTTTCCTTAGTCTTTTACAAATGCTTGTGACCTAGGAGGACTTTCCAGAGATGGAGGCCATTATTGATGTGCATGGCGTAAGCTCTAACTCTGCTTTGCCTCAAAACACTAAAGAAGCATGTCAGAGGCTTGACTAGGTTGTATACACAGTAAATCCCCAAGACCCCCATAGTTCCTGCAGAGCTATAACAGCATCCACATTCCATATTTATTCTTGCAAAACCCATTTACTCCATCCAGACTCAACGTTTCATTCATATTTCTGTGGCCCACACCCCAGTAGGCAAATGGGAATGAGTATTAATGCTACTCGAGAGGACTTGTTTGCGGTATGCAGTGTCCTGCCTCTCTCTAAGCTTGCTGTTAATTTGTGGACTAATTCTGCCTTTGTTATCCTCAACTTCTTCCTTATCCTATTTCTAGCAGTCCAAATGTCCTTTACTTTATAACTAGAAAACATGGCCTTCCCTGAAGGGAACTCACTCCCAAACCCTGTTTTTCTTTTCTGGCTAGTATAAATGATTCATCTCACTCTCCTGCCTGATCCACCCCCACCCCACCTTCAAACAACACTGGCTGCCTCCATGTAGCCTCATCACCCAGAATTTCATTTATAACTATTATGACCTGTGTCACTCTGTCCCATTTTTATATTTTTTACTTACTAATTTGTAAATGTTTGAAATCATCCCCTTCCTGGTTCTTTCATTGAAGAACTGGTTATTTATTTCTGTGTCAGCTCCTGAATCTTCCTTTATAGTGCAGACTCTGAGAGTTAGAAAAACTGAAAGAAACCACAGGCCTAAGTTGATGTGAATGATAAAGAACTGAGCCAAGGATGGCAAAGGTGGAGAGAAAATATTGGAAGCTGCGTGTGCTAAGCTAAAAATGAGGGGTTTTGTTTTGGTTGGGTTTTGGATTTGTTTTTGGTGATCTTGAAATAAAGGAAAAGAGAAAGACAGACACTGATGATTTGTGCTACCATGAGATTGGAAACACGTATGAGAGAGATTTTGAAAAATAAATTTAAGAAATTTTGCTGAGTGGTATGAATGGGAACTCACACTGGTGTTTGTAAAGAGACTGTAGACATGGTATAGATGAATCTACAATCATTTTTGATTGTCACACTGAAGTTTCTTAAAACGTGACTTGATGCCAACACTAGAACAAAAATCTGCTTAGTTTAAAACGATCGATTTAATTGTTGGGAATTTTTCTTTGTGCTCCCATCCCTCCCCCCAATTATAGTGTGTGTTTCTGAAAAGCAAAGGCTCAGTATTTTCCACAGGACCTATCTCCTGCCTTGGATTCGCTTAGTAATTACTTCTAAACTCAATTATTTCTTATTAGTATTATTACTATTATCAAACCATCATTATCATCATTAACTAATTTATAAAAAAAAATTTATAGCGAGCATTGTGTGTCAATCCCTATGCTGAGATTAATAAATACTTGATATCATTTAATCCTCACAATCAGCCAAGGCTCCTGAGGGAATTATCACAATAATCCATGCTATGGATGACCTGTTTATGGGCTAGGTCAGTCAGAACAGGAACATCCAAAACAGGGGGCAGATGTAAGACATACCTGGAGAGCAGAATGAATAGAACTTCTGGACATAGTGCATGGGGAGCCAAGAGAGAAGTAAAGATGACATAGAACTGAATCTGTTTGGTAAGGAACATGATGTCCACTAACAGAGATTGGTACTAAGGAGCAGAGGTGGACCTGTGGAAGAAGATGGATCCAGATGGGGAAATTTTCCATTCAGTTGAATGTCTTTGTGGAAACAATCGATAGATTGTTATATATGAAGCTCTGGAGCTCAGACGAAAAGTTTGAAGAAATGTGCCACTTAGAATCGTAGGGGCAGATGAAATCATCATGACACAGAGAGAGAGCAGAGGCAGGAAAGAGGTATAAACTGAGGTAGGGCAAGAGGAGCATCAGCTGTTAGAAGGTGATAAAAATGGAGTAAAAAGAGTGAAAAGAGAGGTGGAAGGAAGCATACAGATCTGCAGCTTCATGGTATTTAAAGGAGGAATTTGATTCAAGGGAGTCTGAACACCAGCATATACCATGGATACAAGCTTTGGAGTCAGACAGACTTAGAATCTCAGCTCTTCTATTGAAGAGGTGTGTAACTTTGGGCAAGTTACTTACCTTTTTTGGAGTCTTCCTCGGTTTCTTTGTCTTCAAATTAAAGGTAAATTGCAATAAGCATATGACAGAATTGCTGTGAGCCTTGAAAGAGAAAATAATGCATGGAACATTTAACCCAGCACCTGGCACAATGGAAGCACTGAAACAATGTTTTCACACATCCATAGACAAACACACACGCGCGCGCGCTCTCGGGAAAGTTGGGGTTGTCAAAGGTGCAATACCTTAGAGAAGGATAGTAGGCTAAGTACCATACCAAAGAAGCTCAGAAATGTATATTGAATTAAGAAGATCAAAAAAAGCCTGAAGAGACATTATGGTAACTTACCAAAAGAGGCTGCTGATTCTTCTCCAGAGATTACCTTAAGCAAGCTATTTGCTATTCAGAAGCAGGTTAATTGAAGGACTCCTTGAGAGCCCATCTAGCTCTTAAATTACGGATGCTTCTACACAGGAGAGACAGGAAATAATGTCATGGAATTCCTAACACGTGTCATTCCCTCTGCAACATATACTATCTCATTTAATCTGCAAAGAGCACTAGGTCACATTCCAAAAAAAGGAAACGAAGGCTTGATATAGCCGGTTACAAAGGTATTTTCTGTAATAGTAAATGTTAGACAATGACATAAATGTTCAATAATGTAAGAAAGGCTGTATAAATAATGGTATATCCATATAACGGATCATTACACATCCATTAAAAATGCCAATTTTGAATGCAATTTAGTGCCATATGAAAACACTCAGGGTATAATAAATATTGAGTGAAAAAAATCAGGGTACCCAATTATGTGCAAGGCATGATCTCAGTTTTGTAAACGATACTCACGCTTAGCAAAGAGAATGAAATGGAGCTGAAGTACAATGCCTCTTCTCTAGAATGAGTACCAGGCCATGTGCCCTGAGCAGTGAAGATCACAGTACTCTCTGCCCTTTGGATGCTGCCTGCCTGGACTGCCATGGCTGTACAGTGTTTCTTTTCTTTTCTGATACACTTGAGATCAAAATTTTGTCAGCACCCACAGCACATGCCAGATCCCTCCTGCAAGTGTTCCCTGATCTGTTTTGATCCTTTCTTATGATTTTTTCCTTACCTTATCCTATACTTGCCCGATATATGTCCATTTATGTGCCAGCTTTTAATTTCATTTCTTAGGTAACTGTAGAAGGTCTGTACGAGCGCCATCCTTTGGAAATATGCAAGCCACAAATGCATGGTTCATATGTGATTTTACGTTTTCTAGTATCCACATTAAAACCTGTGACACTTTTAACTTGAAAAAGAAAAAAAAAAAAGGTAAAATTAATTTTAATAATGTTATTTAACCCAACACTTTAAAAATATTATTTCAACATGTAATCGATATTGCAATTAACTATGAGCTACTCTAATTCTTTGTTTTTGTACTAAGTTTCAGGCTTTGATTATTATTTTACGCTAAAAGCGAATCTCAATTTGGACTAGCCACATTTATGAGTTGGAATCAACTGGGTGGCAATGGGTTTGGTTTTTTTTAGCAGGCATGTGAAGGAGCCCTGGTGGTGCAGTGGTTAAAGCAATCAACTGCTAACTGAAAGGTTGGTGATTCGAAACCACCAGCGGCTCCACCGGAGAAAGATGTGGCAGTCTGCTTCCATAGAGATGTACACCCTCAACCCTATGAGGTAGCTATGAGGCGGAAACGACTCAAAGGCAGTGGGGTTTGGTTTGGTTTTGGTTAGCAGGCACGTGAGGTTAGTGGCTGCTGTATCGAACAGCACAGATCTATACCCAGTCCTCTTGCTTTTCATTTTTCCTTTTTAAACTCTAGCTTTGCAAGGTCTAAATTAAGGTGAAAGTCTAATTAGCACTCAATCCAAAAGTGAATAGTCAGAAAATTGTTTCCCTTAATGGAGAATTCAGCTCCCGAGCCTCTGTTAATGATTTAATTGGCAAGGGATGATATATTTGGCAGGGGAGGGGGGACAGTTTTCCATTTGTTTAATTAAATAAAGATGGAGATGAAAATTACTGATCTCTTTTGAGTTCCTCAGGCTGTAACTGCAGCAGCCTTCACTTCTCTGAAACACAGAAGATACCAGAACTCAGAAGTTAAGAAGAAAGGACAGCTACCTAAGCCAATGGCCTGGGGCCTGCAGGACATTCTCTGAGTCTGTCTTGGGGTGAGTTGCCCTTTTCCAGTGACCTTTGCAAATGGTTTAGTTGTTTGTTTGCACAGTTCTGCAAAGTGATGGAATGGTCTGCACTTTGCCAGTGGTTGCACAGGGTAGACTTTTTCTTTTCTTCTTCCCTCTTTTAACTACTTTTTCATGCACAAAATAACAATTTAGCCATAGCCATATGTCATGTCTCTCCTCTGTTATATCTCACCAGTGGGTCAAGTAGGCAACTGGAAATAAGAAGAGGTGAGCTAATTTGGTAATAAATAGTTTCCTTTGCTTCAGAGCTGCTTCGTCAAAAGCCCTGCTTTAAGCAAATCTGACATACATCTAGATATCATCATATGTCCAACATATTGACCCTTATTCTTCAGAGAATTTTCTATCAGCATCTTTTCTTATATATTACATTATATCTTCTGTCTTTTTCAACTTCATAAGGTATAAAAAAAAATATTAGGCTGTTATTTTCATACCCATTTTACAGATGAGAAAAGTGAGGCTCAGAGGTTGTAAATGACTTAGCCTGCTCTAGTCTCTCATTTTGCCAAACTCTTCTCCACACCTAGGAATGCTACATGATATAAAATCAATCCCACACTCCCGCTAAAACTAAACACTCCTGCTGGTGTCTGGCCTTTATACAAATCCCTTTATATGACCATGGGTCCCTCTATGATCTGACCCCTTGTCCCTCCCTTTAGCTGAATTTCTCACCTTTGCACACTTAAAATGCTACCCATGTGAGTCTATGAATAATCATAACTAACTCTAGTGAGGATTCCTTATATTCTACATAGTGTTGCAAGTGTTTTACATGTATTAGTTTATTCATTAAAAGCATATGAAGTAGCGAATATTCTTACCCCACTTAGTAGGTTTACTCATTATTCATTCAATGAATAGTTACTGAGTGCCTGCTCTGTACTACAGATACAGTACTGAATACGAGGTTTTATGAGAGATAACAAGAGGGATATATAAAATGCATAGAATATTAGAAGGTGCTGAGACCTCTGGGAAAAGGTAAAGCAGACATGGAGGATAAGATACTATGGTAGGATGAGGTAAGGGTTGAAAAAAACTTTTTTTTATTGACTTTAGATGAAGGTTTACAGAGTAAATTAGTTTCTCATTAAACAATACACGTATTGTTTTGTGACATTGGTTGCCAACACCATGACATGTCAACATTGTCCTCTTCTTGACTCTGTGTTCCTCATTACCAGCTTTCCTGTCTCCTCTTGCCTTTTCATCCTTGCCCCTGGGCTGGTGTGCCCATTTAGTCTCATTTTGTTTTATGGGCCTGACTAATCTTTGGTTGAAAGGTGAACCTCAGGAGTGACTTCATTACTGAGCTATAAGAATATCCAGGGGCCATATTTTTGGGGTTTCTCCTCCGGTCTCTGTCAGACAAGTAAGTCCTGTCTTTTGTTTTTGTGAGTTAGAATTTTGTTTTATATTTTTTCTACAGCTCTGTCCAGGACCCTCTATTGTGATCCCTGTCAGAGCAGTTAGTAGTGGTAGCCAGGCCCCATCTAGTTTTGCTGGACTCGGTCTGGTGGAGGCTGTGGTAGTTGTGGTCCATTAGTCCTTTGGTCTAATCTTTCCCTTGTGTCTTTGGTTTTCTTCATTCTCACTTGCTCCAGATGGGGTGGGACTAGTGGAATACCTTAGATGGTTACTCACAAGCTTTTAAGACCCCAGTCACTACTCACCAAAGTAGAGTGTAGAACATTTTCTTCATAAACTACATTATGCTAATTGAACTAGATATTCCCCGAGACCATAGTTTTCACAGCCCTCAGGCCAGTAATTTGGTCCCTTAGGGAGTTTGGATGTGTCTATGGAGCTTTCATGACCTTGCCTTGGACAAGTTGTGCTGGCTTCCCCAGTATTGTGTACTGTCTTACCCTTCACCAAAGTTACCACTTATCTATTATCTATTTAGTGTTTTTTCCTCCCCACCACTCCCCTCCCCAGTAACCATCAAAGATTGTTTCTTTTTGTATATAAATCTTTTCATGAGTCTTTATAGTAGTAGTGGTCTTATATAATATTTGTCATTTTGTGATTGACTTATTTCACTCAGCATAATGCCCTCCAGATTCAACCATGTTGTGAGATGCTTCACAGATTCATCATCGTTCTTTATGGTTGCGTAGTACCCCATTGTGTATATGTACCATAGTTTATTTATCTGTTGAAGGGCACCTAGGTTGTTTCCACCTTTTTGGTTTTGTGAACAGTGCTGGGATGAACATGGGTGTGCATATGTCTATTCGTGCGATGGCTCTTTTTGCTTTAGGATATATTCCTAGGAGTGAAATTGCTGGATCATATGGCATTTCTATTTCTAGCTTTTTAAGAAAACATCATACCATTTTCTAAAATGGCTGTAGCATTTCGCATTGCCACTAGCAGTGCATAAGTGTTCCAGTCTCCCCACAGCCTCTCCAACGTTTGTTATTTCCTGTTTTCCTTGATTTGTGAAAATAATGTCAGGGTGAGATGGTATCTCATTGTGATTTCGATTTGCATTTCTGTAATGGCGAGTGATGGTGAGCATTTCCCCCTGTGTCTATTTGCCGCTTGAATATCTTCTTTGGGGAAATGTATGTTCATATCCTTTGCCCACAAAAAACATTTTTTCTTTATTTTTCTAAGCTCTGGTACAGTCCTTTAACTTAATGTAAATATATATATATATATGATATTCACAATCTATTTTGTAGTAAAAATTAAAAGCCATTGAAAAAGAAAAACATTTCATTATTACAATATTTTACTTTCGTAGTTCATTACTGCTTCGATTTGGAATCAAAAGCCAACGTATTTTCTTCTGTGCCAAATCACCAGTTAGGTCCTGTATTTTTTTCACAGTGGTATAAAGAACACAGGAAACCCTGGTAGTGTAGTGGTTAAGTGCTACGGCTGCTAACCAAAGGGTTGGCAGTTTGAATCCGCCAGGCGCTCCTTGGAAACTCTATGGGGCAGTTCTACTCTGCCCTACAGGGTCGCTATGACTCGGAATCTACTCGACGGCACTGGGTTTGGTTTTTTTTGGTTTATAAAGAACACAGCCTTAAATACTTGAATCAGGGGGGGTAATTAGTTTTTTTTTTTTTTTAGGTTCATGCACCTTTTCAATATTTTTCTACCAGGACATTCACAAGTATTTGCACAAATGTCTAATCTGCTTCTCTCAGTCCTGAAAAAAATTGGCCTTTGGGAAATTCATTTGCTAAGGAATAATTTGGCTCATTTTCTTACATTACAATCAATTTCCAGAAATGTACCTCTAGCTTGAAATTTATTCCTCAAAACCGTGGTTTTGAAACCTGGATTCTTAGAGTTCTCTGATGTCAAAGTTTATGAAAATGAACTAGCATTGATTGGCTTAACTTTGTAATTATTTTTTTAATTCTATTGTACTTTGGGTGAAAGTTTACAGTGCAAATTAGTTTCTCATTCAAAAATTTATGCACAGATTGTTTTGTGACATTGGTTGCAATCCCTGCGCTATGTCAGCACTCTTCTCCTTTCCACCCCAGGTTCTTCATGTCCATTTGTCCAGTTTTCCTTTCTCTTCCTGCCTTCTTGTCTTTGCTTTTGGGCAGGTGTTGCCCATTTGGTCTCATATACTTGATTGAACTAAGAAGTGTGTTCCGTTATTTCTTAGGCCTGTCTAATCTTTGACTAACAGTGGCTTCAGTTCTAAGTTAAATGGATACCCAGGGGCCATAGTCTCAGGGGTCCCTCCAGTCTCTGTCAGATCAGTAAGTCTGGTCTTTTTTTTGTGTGTGTGTGTGTGTGTGAATTTGAATTTTGTTCTACATTTTTCTCCTGCTCTGTCCAGGATTCTTTACTGTGATCCCTGTCAGAGCAGTCAGTGGCGGTAGCAAGGAACCATCTTGTTCTGGGCCCAGGCTGGTGGAGGCTGTGCTTCATGTGGTCCATTAGTTCTTTGGACTAATATTTTCCTTGTGTCATTGGTTTTCTTCATTCTCCTTTACTCTGACAGGATGAAATCAATAGATGTATCTTAGATGGCCGGTTACAAGCTTTCAAGACTGCAGATGCTACTCACCAAAGTAGTATAAATTAATTTCTGGTAGTATAAATGATGGGCTATGAATTGAAGTTATTGCACTTCAGTACAAAATAGTATTGAAGACAAAATATGACAACATTGAAAGCTAGGATGGTACACGATCTTGGAGGAGATCATCCTACATATAAAACCATTTACGGCTACCCTATCCATGTTGAGAAGGACCTTTGTTTAGGAACAGTTCTGTTCCAAAATGAACCTGAAAAAAACTCATTAACACCACCAGGGGTTGAAATTTTAAATACAGAGAAATGACTTTAGAGGTTTAATCAATTTGCATAAGGTCGGCCAGTTAGTAAGAGTCAGTCTTGTCCACCTGACAAGAGAACTAGAGGCAACTCTGCGCCCTGTGCTGCAGTTTCCCTCTGATAATGAGGACGCTGAGGGTTAGAAATGTGAATTTTCTCAGGGCTTCACATCTCAACGCCTCTGTGATTCTCATGGCATGAGCCTCCATTTCATCTGCAGGTGGCCTAACAAAGGCAACTTTTTCAAGGTTCAGTTCCGCCTTCCTTTCTCTGAGTCCTGACCTAGCGCTTCCTCCTCTCGCTCCTCCTCTGCCTCCTGCCCTGACTCTCTTGTGGTCTCTGCTGAGGCTTCAGATACATCAGCTACATCATCTGATGTACTTCAGGGTACTCACTTGACTCAGGCCTTTCCCTACCTGCCTCTGAGAGGGTGTCCTTGTGGCAGAGAGAGAGGGAGATTTTTATAGCTTCAGGCTGTAGCACGAAGGAGACATTTATTCAGCGATATCTGAAGGGAGAGGATGAAGGAGCTGGGAGGACAAGCCAGGAATTTCATTGTCTAATCCCATGAAGACTGTTTATGCATTTTTAAGGGAATGATATGTTGCCTCAGTAAAGTATTACAAGAAGACAGTTTTCACTAATGCTTTTCTCTAGTATATTCAAGTAGGATTTTTTTTTTAACTTCAAAGTTCGTTTTAGGTTAAAAAAAAAATGATGTGGAAAGGGAAGTCGGCCAGTGAAACACAGTCTGCCTCCTGCGAAGGATGAGTGACCTCCTTTACAGCTGCAGTCTGGCGTGAGGACCCCCCGTGGAAGTGTTCATTTGAAAGTCTAACATTTTTTGGTCATGGGGTGGAAAAAGGGCATGAGGGAAATTCAGGAGGGGCTGGAAATAGTCTATAGTTTGTTTTCAGTGGTGGTTACCCAGGTTTATGCAGCTGAAACAACTCATTAAAATAATCTCTTAAGATCTCTCTGCATTTTATTGTAATGGCATTTATATCTCACCTTAAAACCACAGCACGGGCTTATTACGGCATATTGACTTCACAAGTGCCTCCAGCAAATGGATTCCTTACTTGGCCTCTCGCTCACCGCTCCCAACTCACCCCTGCCCCCACTCCTCATTGCCAGGGTCATCTTACCCTCTACTGGACCGTTTTCAATCTCTGGCATATGAAATGTTATGGTCAAATGCAGTCACTAATCATCTTGACAAATTTTGGAAAAATATCCAAAAATGTGAAATAGGCAATTATCCTAGATAATAAGAGCTGCCTGCTTGGAGCAGTTGCTGAGTGTTAGGTACACAACGTGTAGCAGAATCCCGTAAGTCTAGGGTGAGCATAGAGAGTGTGGGCCCTGGGTCACACTGGCTCTCCATTTTATATACTTATCATATATCGCATATCACCCTCACTATAA
Organism: Loxodonta africana; assembly: GCF_030014295.1. Classification (NCBI taxonomy): domain Eukaryota; kingdom Metazoa; phylum Chordata; class Mammalia; order Proboscidea; family Elephantidae; genus Loxodonta; species Loxodonta africana. The sequence continues at coordinate 26,159,794 of NC_087357.1, forward strand.
CCCTATAAAAACCTGTTGCTGTCGAGTCGATTCTGACTTACAGTGACCCTATAGGACAGAGTAGAACTGCCCCATAGGGTTTCCCAGGAGCACCTGGTAGATTCGAACTGCCGATCTTCAGGTTAGCAGCCATAGAACTTAACCGTTATGCCACCAGGGTTTCCATAAGCCTGTGAGCATGTATTATTAACTCCATTTTCCAAATGAGGAAACTGGGGTTTAGAAAAGCCAAGCCACTGGCTTAACTCGCGTAGCCAGCGAGGGACAGTAGAGAAATTTGGTCCAGATTTTCCCGAATTCAAAGTCTAGGCATGTAAATGTTTCTCAAAAAATTAAGGATGGCACTGACATAAACCACAATCGGACAAACTAAAACCAACGGCTGTCAGGTCGATTCCAGCTTGTGACAACCCCGTGTCTGTCAGAGTAGAACTGCACGCCATACGGTGTCCAAGGCTGTAACCCTTTGGAAGCAGATCACCAGGTCTTTCTTCAAAGGCATCTCTGAGTGGGTTTGAACCACCGACTTTTTGCACTACCCGGGGACTCCAGAACTACCATATGATTCGGCGATTTCACTCCCAGATATACACCCAGAAGATTTGAAAGCAGGGACTCAGGGAATTGTACGCCAACGTTCATTGCAGTACTATTCACGATAGCCCAAAGGTGGAAACACCCAAGTGTCCATCGACAGGTGAACGCATAAACAAAATGTGGTATATCCATTAAAAAAAAAAAAGTCCAGGCCCTTACCCGTAAACTGCAGAGACAATGGCAGTGCTCAGACCTGCGGGCTCAAATTCCTTTATCTTTGTCACTGTCACCTATTTTGATGCCTGTCTCCTGCTAAAAGCAGAATACTGCTTAGTAGAACTATTCATATCGTACCTGAGAACGATAAAGGCTCTCCCAAGGGGAATTTGATACTCTGCTGAATGTTAAGTTTAAATGTTGATTCAATTTCTTAAAGATGCTTCGTTATTTTTAATTTAACTGTCACACACCTAGGGTTTCTAATTTTCAGAATGAAATGTTTCTTTTGGTTTGTAAAATATTGATAGTATCTCAATGGGATTTTCTAATCATTTTAGACTTTAAGTAATATCATTGCTGCTGGTTTAATTTTTTTCTTGTGTTTTATCTCCAGTATCTCACTACATGTCTCCACTTCACAAGCATACCTACTCCTTTAAATGCTCCTTCCTCTTACTGTAGCAAGTGGGCCATATCCTGCTGTGGATGCCCCTTAATAAAATAAAACTTTGTTTCTTCAACAAGACAGTTTTCTCGAGAGCTTGTTTCTTAGGGTAACATTAATCTTACCTCAAGGAGTACTTGACTATGCTTCCACCTTATACATCTATAAAAGATTCGAATCATTTTACAATTACTGAGCACTGCACTCTGCTACTACTAATTACATGCTAATTAATGTTCTTCTACTTGCTCATTTATTTGGAATCATCCTTTTTCTTCATGTCAGGGCCCCTGAAAGTGTGTAAATTTCATTAATGGTTTTCATCTTGCTTATTAAATAGATGTAGAACAAAGTAGAGGTTTTGAAAATTATAGCAGAACAAAATTTGACGAAGACACAAAATTCAAGAGGGTATTATTAACCTGACTAACTAGTAATTCCAGGGAGCATCCTTCATGGCAAGATGCATCCTGAATTTCTGAATATAAATAAATCCTTTAAAGATTTACTTTAACATTGAGGTTCTGGAAAATCATGGAGAAAAGGTTAAAGGATAAAACTTAAAATGCTGGAACAATTTTTTTTTTAACTCAAAGATATGTCAGGTATTTTACGTGCTTTTATTTTATTTTATTTTTAAACAGCTCTGATCAGTGGTAGATTAGTCCGTTTTTATAGCTGAAAGGCCTGAGACTTATTATTTACATATGTTGGTTGGAGGATGGTTGGAGGATGGATTCCATGCGGGGGCATCAGCATGTAACTCAAAAGGGCATGGCAGGTTAGAGGATCTGAAGGATGATTGGAGAGTGGTCTTGGCTGAGGCCTGTGCTGCAGACAGGGCTGGCACATGCAAAGGTTCTAGGAAAGATTAAGGGTTTGGTGCCTTAGCCATTGTATATTGCAAAGATCATTCTCACCACAATATGAAGAAAAGATTAGCAAAGGTGAGAGAGGAGGATAAAAGCTTCACAGTCAGTAAAGACAGATGATAACTGAAGCTAGGAAACTGGCAGTGCAAGTAAAGTATGTATGTTTTGAGAAAGGCTTTTAAAGTAAACTGATAAGGCACATTTCTTGGTTGGATATGGATGACCAAGAATGCAGGAGAGGGAAGTGTTGAGCATGATTGTCAAGTGTTAAACCTTCAAAAACCTGAGTAGAAGGTGGAAGTTTTTGTTTTTGTTTTTTTAACAGAGATATCTGGAAAAGGAAAAAAAAAAAAAATGCCAAGGAAAGTATTGTAGGTTAGAGTGCCCAGGAAATGGAACTCTAAGGCTGAGATTTGACTGCATGATGTATACAGGGGAGTCCTCCCAGAAACCACATCTGTAAAGGAGTGAGGAAAGGGGATTTAAAGAGAGAGAAGGTAGACGGTGATATAGTTGCGACAGAGGCTTCATTCAATCTCCCGTGGCAGTGTGAGGCAAATCGAAGCAAGTATGTTAGGTCTTGGTACCACCATATTGGTACAATCGATGGATATGGCATTCCCCTTGGGAAGAAGGTATAATCTCAGGTGTATCAGTTCTCATCAGCAAATGCCAATTCCTAAGGAGGGATTCAACTGTCCACTTTCAGCAGGCAACACTCTGGGCATCTGGGAAAACAAGTGACTTGATCCTGTAGTGGATATGGGCAATATATAATAGCATCTACCACATCATACCCTTTGTACCTCTTCAATCCACTGGAAACAGCTTCTTCAGGATCCTGGTGGGACTTTTCCTGGGAAAACATTCAAAAGAAAGGTTATTGGGATGAACTATAACCCCTGTGGCTGGAGTTGGTTTTGAGCTGCAAGTTATATTTTGAATCTTTCTCCTCTGCTGCACATTCTAGCTTTTCCAGGCTCTAGATAACATCTCTGCTGGTCTAGACAGCTTACCTGGCTGGGTGACCCAAATTTACCTCCTTGAGGTATCAGAGCCCCTGATGACCATGTCCTTCTCAGATCATGTCAATTTACCATAAAAGTTTGGTAGTGGAGTACCAAGAATTGCTCCATGGGAACCCTGTAATCTTTTTTGCCCCATCATGTGACAGCAACCTAAACTATTCCTACCTGTCCCCATTGTGTAAGAACAACCCTATGTCCTTACAAAGATCAGGATCAGTTAGTCCTCCCAGATTGGTGATTCATTCCTCTCTAACGGTCTGTTGAAAAAGCAGCCTTTAGTGATTGGGCAGAGCCATAACTCAGAGTTTGCTGTGTCCTCTAGTAGAAGCTTCCCTCTCTGGAAACCACAACCTCATTTTTTCCCCTCTCCAGCTGCAGGAGATAACAGTCTCTTTTTATGCTGCCACAAAGACCTTCTGACTTTCAAACTTCATCTTAAATTTTCTTAGTCAGTAGCCTGGTTTTATAGAATAAAACAATGCTATTTACAAAACATTACTTAAGGCCGTTAAAAAGTATTAGAGCCAAATAGTTTAAACATAACTACCTAGGAATTATATATTGGACAAAATTGCATATAGATTAAACTTTAAATTTATGACTTTTTTTTGCCCTTTTGATGGCTTAAAATGTGACATATTTTATGGTTGATGTCCTATACAAAGTGCCCTCATTGTTCCATCTTGCTGAGGACAATAAACTGACCCCACAGGGTGAAATTACAAATTGATTTCTAGAGGCAGGGAAAGGATGCATTGGAGAGTGACCAAGGCTTGGAAATTAGAATGACATGGAGTTATTTCATATGATCTGAGAAACTCCTAATGTACCTGTCTCCTCTCAAAAGAGGTTACAGACAGCAGGCTTAACTTCTGAGGCGGTATGTCTGATGCCAGCATTTGATAAGTTCCAACTCAGCTTTTTCTTTGCTTGACAATATGATGAACATCTTTCCTGGAACACTCTCTCTCTTTCTCACTCTCTTGTGTGCACATGCCTACACACATGTACACACACACACACCAGGCATAACCTGTTAGTCAATTTGAGACTAGAAGCTCATATTTTGGACTTTTACACTTTAGGTGACTTTTCCTTGCGATTTTGTAAGCCAAAACTAAATTTTTGCTGATTTAGTGTCAAAGCCATAATGTGTAGCACAGTCACCATTTTAACATTGACCTCTAAAGGACAAATGATCCATTGTTATCCAAAGCCAACCCCTCGCACTTAAAACTGAAATCTTCTGCAGCCCTCCCCTTTATAATCTTCCTTTCTGTACAGTCCCTCTGTTAGCCACCCCCACCCCTTTTACTCTTAACTGAAAACTTGGCCCAGTATCTTGAACTCACTGTACACCAGCTGGCTCAACTATTAAAGGAGGAAAGTCAAACCTTTCTTCACATAACAGTTGTAAATATTAATGAGATAATGAAATCTCTTTGTCTCTGCATGGGTCTACTTCTTCTGGGCAAATCAGGGGCAGGTATTTTTAATCTTGGAGAGTGGCCTTGCATCTGAGACCAGTTCCTCCTCACACAAGAAACTTAAGAGCAGACTTAGAAAGATAGCGGCTAAGGAACTGGAGTCAGTGGGCAAAACGAACAGAGATTGATCGACAATCAACTCAAATATTAAACATTCAATCTAATAGTATTGTTAACTATAGTACTTGTTGAAAAGTGTCTCCTAGCCACCAGACTCTGCTCAGATGATGGTTAAACTTTGAGATTTCTCAGCTTCACCCCGACACATTGAATCAGAGCCAGTGGAGTTTTATTTAGAAGCTTCTCTTTGCTTCTGAAGCTCACTAAAGGTTTAAGAACCACCAGCCTAGTATCTCTGTGGTAGTTTTGTACCTATCACTGCGTATGTATCACTATGGTAGTTTTGAAAGGGGCAGAAATAAGAAACAATTCTGTTCCAGGCTTTAATGAATTTTTAGTCTTGAAAGAATAACTGACAATCCTTGCCATTCCCTACACTATTCCACCACCTATGCCTACGTCTACTGCAATGAGGTGAACAGAACCAGCTCAGGCTGGGACAGTGGTACGTATACAGGTGTTCTTTAAAGCACTTCACATAGGCTGCATTTACCTTAGAAATAAGTAAATTAGAAAAGAAACCACAGCCACGTGTGTTCTAAGAGGCACCTCAGACTCCAGCACTCAGATCAACAGGCATCAGGAAACTCACAAGAAAGAAGCCATCCCTATCAAGATCCTCCAGGGTATCACCTGCTGTGCAGGTATAAAATGAAAATTTTCCCGTGGTAGATAACATGATCTTATTAGTTCCAAGCCAATCCCTCATTAGTAATTCTCACCTTTATAGGTGCTCCAACACCTGTGAGATGGGTTTCTCTTTCACTCCTGGAGTTTTTACTGACCAGGGCTGCATTATTCATTTTTATTTTTTCATTTAATAAGAAACATGCAACAAATGGGCCCTTAAATGAGCTCTGAACCCCTCTGACCCAGACATAGAATCTTTTCTCAAAACCAAGGAGAGAGAGAAAGATTCTTCTTTCATGATGACTACAGGGATATCATAGCTGATGTCAGATGGATCCTGGCTGAAAGCAGAGAATATCAAAAGCATGTTTACCTGTATTTTATTGACTATGCAAATGCATTTGACTGTGTGGCCCATAACAAATTACGGATAATATTGCGAAGCATGGGAATTCCAGAACACTTAATTGTGCTCATGAGGAACCTTTACATAGATCAAAAGGTGGTTGTTCAGATAGAACAAGGGATACTGATTGGTTTAAAGTAAGGAAAGGTTTGTGTCAGGGTTGTATCCTTTCAGCATACCTATTCAGTTTGTATGCTGAGCAAATAATCTGAGAAGCTGGACTATATAAAAAAGAATGGGGCATGAGGATTGGAGGAAGGCTCATTAACAACCTGTGTTACACAGATAACACTTGCTGAAAGTGAAGAGGACTTGAACTACTTACTGATGAAGATCAAAGACCACAGCCTTCAGTGTGGATTTCACCTCAACATAAGGAAAACAAAATTCCTCACAAGTGGACCAATGAGCAACATCATGATAAATGGAGAAATACTGAAGTTGTCAAGGATTTCATTTTACTTGGATTCACAATCAACAGCCATGGAAGCAGCAGTCAGGAATCAAATGACACATTGCATTGGGTAAATCTTCTGCAAAGGATCTCTTCAAAGTGTTGAAGAGCAAAGATGTCACCTTGAAGACTAAGGTGTGTCCAACCCAAGCCATGGTAATTTCAATTGCATCGCATTCATGTGAAAGCTGGAGGATGAATAAGGAAGACTGAAGAAGATTTGACACCTTTGAATCGTGGTGTTGGCGAAGAATATTGAATATACCGTGGACTGCCAAAAGAACAAACAAATCTGTCTTGGAAGTAGTACAACCAGAATGCTCCTTAGAAGCAAGGATGGCGAGACTGCATCCTACATACTTTGGACATGTTGTCAGATCAGTCCCCGGAGAAGGACATCATGCTTGGCAAAGCACAGGGTCAGTGGAAAAGAGGAAGACCCTCAATGAGGTGGATTGACACAGTGGCTGCAACAATGAGCTCAAGCATAACAAGGATTGTAAGGATGGCACAGGACCGGGCAACCTTTCGTTTTGTTGTGCATAGGGTCGCTATGAGTCAGAACTGACTTGATGGCACCTAACAACAGTCTTCCACAGAGCAGCAGAGGACCTAGAGAGCTGCTGAAAAGCTCATCTGGACTACTTTGACATTTACATCATATACAGCTCCAGAGATATGTTTTCAAACACGTATGTGTACTCACACTCACCCACACACACACATTCATACTCAGAGTTACACTCAGACATCCCTACCTGTGTAAAAATCACGATAGGAAGTAAAATTTGTAACTAGACCATCTGATTCCTGGCTCTATAAAATTAAATTTAAACTTGAATTTCATTCTCTATCAGCCTATTCTCTACACTTTTACATAAAGAGAGTCAAAGATCTAAGTTATATACATATTTATATATAAATCTGCTGACATTGAGTTGATACTGACTCATAGCAACCCTATATATTCTTTAATTTGCATAGGAAGGTGTAAAGCCATTTTTGAGTCTCCCTGTGAGCTTGCCTTTTTTCTTGCTCCTTGTGCTAATCCCCTGCCTCTCTCTCTCTCTCTTTCTGCTCCTGGGGAATAAACACTCTTTTTTCTCTATCTCTTATTTCGTTTTGTTGGAAACAGCAACAATCTCTTGCCTTATTCATCAACTCCAACTTTTCTCCCAAAGGGTTCTTATATGGGTCATGTACGTAAACTATGGTTTTGTTATTTTTTATCTAAGGCCATGTTCCATCTCAACCTTCGTCTCTTTTATCTACAACCATACTTTAAATCAATATTGTTTTTATCAAAGCAAGGTGTGCATTTGGCAAACATGAATGTGTATATATACACATACACAAAGAGTTCACAGTAAAGAAAAAACAACTGTTTTTCACACCACTGTCCCCCACCCTCAATCTCACCCCTAGATGCAACCCCTATTAATCATTTCTGATTATAGTGCAGTTAACTCTTAATTCTTGATAATGTTTCTATCTCTTTATCTTGATGTATTCACTCACTCATTGTCATTATTTTATGTATTTTCTTCATCTCTTCTTCTTGCTATCGTCTAAATGTTTTTCTATCTTGATGTTGAACCCAAAGAGAGAAACTTAGTGAAAGGAAACGAGGAAATGGGACTCACTCTGCCTCCCATTCCAGTGATCAGGTCTGCTGAGGATCAAGGCCCACCCAAAGACAGCATTGCTCTGAGGCCAAAGTCACCTAATGCTCTCAGGGATGGAAGGCAATGGAAATGTGGGGGCCCACGTTTCACTATTTGTGTCTATTCATTCCATTGTAGGGTAACACGTGGAAAACTATTTGGAATTCTCTGCATGACCGACAGTCTCAGGCAAAAATTAAGTGATCTTTTAGCTGCTCGGAGACTTGCTTTGTCAATAACATGCCTTTCCTTTTCCCTATCCTCTGCCTACATCTTAACAGCCGAAACACGTATAATCAGACCTGAGATTTTACAAATGTCAAAATAAATGAGGTACAGCATAAATCTCATTGTTTTATGTTGCTGCCCTTCTGGTTGATTTTCTAAACCAATTATTCAAAAATATGCCGTATTACCTTGTCTCCTTAGGGCAATGGATGAAGCCTTAGTATAAAGGAATGCCCAAATTTCATTGGGAATTGCAAAGGAAGAGGGGCTTGTGGCTGATTGGAAATGTTGGGGGGGGAGTTTTTTTTTTTTTTTTTTTTAAGGGAAAGTGTAAAGGGCTGCTTTGGTTGTAAAGGAAAAGACTAGGAGAGACAGTACAGCAAAATATAAACTAATGAGTAATATGGAGAAAGCCAATAAAATGCCCTTTTTAACAGAAGAGATCTAATCAGAAGGAAACCAGTTTTAATTTGTATGCAAAGTTTCATTGAGCATGAATCTATAAAAGACCTACCCAGAGAATTAGTAGATAAAATGTCATATTTTAATATAATGATAATAATAATAGAAGGAGAAGAAGGAGGAGACAAGGACAACATAAAATAAGGAAAGAAGATGAATTAAGGGATATATTTGTTTCTAGACCTGCTGTAACAAATTATCACAAACTGAGACAGCCTAAAACCACAGAAATGTATTGTCTCACAATTCGGAAAGATAGAAGTCTGAAATCAAGGTGTCAGCAGGGTCAGTTTCTTTGGGAGACTCAGTCCAAAATCAAGATGCTGGCAGAGTTGGTTCTTCCAGAGGCTCTGAGAGAAAACCTGTTCATGGCTCTTCAGAGATCGATATTTATGCCTGTTCTCAAGAAAGGTGATCTAACTGAAAGCAGAAATTATCAAACAGTATCATTAACACCACTTGCAAGTAAAATTTTGCTGAAGATCATTCAAAAGCAGCTGCAGCAGTATATTGACAGGGAACTGCCAGAAATTCAAGCCAAATTCAGAAGAGGACCTGGAACCAGGGATATCATTGTTGATGTCAGATGGATCCTGGCTGAAAACAGAGAATACCAGAAGCATGTTTACTTTTGTTTTATTGACTATGCAATGGCATTCGACTGTGTGAATCATAACAAATTATGGATAACATTGTGAAGAATAGGAATTCCAGAACATTTCATTGTGCTCGTGAAGAACCTGTACACAAATCAAGAAGCAGTCATTGGAACAGAACAAGTGCATACTGCGTGATTTAAAGTCATGAAAGTGTGTGTAAACTTTCACCATACCTAGTCAAACCACTTTTTTTAGTCAATCTGTATGCTGAGCAAATAAACAGAGAAGATGGACTCTATGAAAAACAGGGCATCAAGATTGGAGGAAGATGCGTTAAGAATCTGTGATATGCCGATGACACAATCTTGCTTGCTGAAAGTGAAGAGGACTTGAAGCACTTACTGATGAAGATCAAAGAGCACAGCTTTCATTATAGATTACACCTCGACATAAAGAAAACAAAAATCCTTACAACTGGACCAATAAGCCACATCATGATAAACGGAGAAAAGATTGACGTTGTCAAGGATTTTACTTTACTTGGATTCACAATCAACACCCATGAAAGCAGCAGTCAAGAAATCAAAAGATGCATTACATTGGGCAAATCTGCTGCAAAAGACCTCTTTAAAGTGTTAAAAAGCAAAGATGTCACCTTGAAGACTAAGGCGCATCTGACCCAAGCCATGGTGTTTTCAACTGCCTCATATGCATGGGAAAGCTGGACAATGAATAAGGAAGACTGAAGAAGAATTGACACCTTTAAATTGTGGTGTTGGTGAAGAATACTGAACAAACCACGGACTGCTAAAAGAACAAACAAATTTGTCTGAAAGAAGTACAGTGAGAATGCTCCTTAGAAGCAAGGATGGGGAGACTAAGTCTCACATACTTTGGACATGTTGTCAGGAGGGTTCAGTCCCTGGAGAAGGACATCATGCTTGGTAAAGTAGAAGGTCAGCAATAAAGAAGAAGACCCTCAACAAGATGGATTGACACAGTGGCTGCAACAACGGGCTCAAGCATAACAACGATTGTGAGGATAGCGCAGGACTGGGCAGTGTTTCATTCTATTGTACATAGGGTTGCTATGAGTCGGAACTGACTTGATGGCACCTAACAACAACAAGTGGTTGCTGGCAGCCCTTGGTGTTCCTCAGCTTGTAGAGGTATCACTCCAATCTCTGTCTCCATCGCCACGTGGCATTCTCCATGTGTTATCTGTGCCTCTCCTCTTATAACACCAGTCACTGGATTATCCCCCACCCTAATCCAGTATGACCTCATTTTACCTTGATAAATCTACAAAGGTTCTGTTTCCAAAAAGGTCACATTCACAGGGACCGAGAGTTAAGGCTTTGAGCATAGCTTTTGGGAGGACACATCGAACCTTCAAGAAGTAAATAAATGGAGTAAAATTAGCCTGTTCATAAAACATTCTGTAGTAATATGGTCTTTCTTTCTTTCTGAATTTTGGAAAACTGTCAGTGGACAGCAACCACATGCTTTATACCTAGGAGACACATAGTAATATGAAATGGTAATACTGTCTATTATGTTTTATTTTGTATTCTTAGCTTTTCAGAACACTTAGATATTTGTTCCTCAATTTCAATCTTGAAAAAACTGCATTAAATAGGTGGAGTAGGAGGTTTAAAAGAGGAGAAGGAGACCCAAAGAATGTAAATGATCTTAGACTTGAACTTTCTTCTCTTTAGCTCCAAGGTCTCTAATATTTTACCTAAATGTAAAGAGTCAGGAACAAAACAAAACAACTTTGTTCTCCTTATGAACTTACTTGTTATTATTATTTATTATTGTACTTTAGATGAAGGTTTACAGAACAAACTAGCTTCTCATTAAGCAGTTAGTACACAAATTGTTTTGTGACCTTGGTTACCAACCCCACAACATGTGAACCCTTTCCCTTCTCTACCTTGGGTTCCCTATACCATCTTTCCTGTCCCCTCCTGCCTTCTAGTCCTTGCCCTGGGCTAGTGTGCCCCTTTAATCTTGTTTTGTTTTATGGGCCTATCTAATCTTTGGCTGAGGGGTGAACCTCAGGACTGACTTCATTACCAAGTTAAAAGGGAGTCCGGGGGGCATACTCTTGGGATTTCTTCAGTCTCTGTCAGTCCAGTAATTCTGACCTTTTTTTGTGAGTTAGAATTTTATTCTGTATTTTTCCCCAACTCTGCCTGGGACCCTCTGTTGTGATCCCTGTCAGAGCAGTCAGTGGTGGTAGCTGGGCACCATCTAGTTGTACTGGGCTCAGTCTGGTGGAGGCTGTGGTAGTTGTGGCCCATTAATCCTTTGGACTAATTTTTCCCTTGTGTTTTTAGTTTTCTTCATTCTCCCTTGCTCTGGGAGGGGTCAGACCAGTGGAGTATCTTAGATGGCCACTCACAAGCTTTTAAGACTCCAGACACACTTACCCAAGTAGAATGTGGAACATTTTCTTTATCAAACATTTTATTCCAATTAAGCTAGAGATCAGGGTCCCCACAGCCCTCAGCCTAGTGATTTGGTCCCTCAGGGAGTTTGGACATGTCTATGGAGCTTCCATGACCCTGCCTTGTACAAGTTGTGCTGACTTTCCCAGTATTGTGTACTGTCTTACCCTTCACAAAAGTTACCACTTATCTATTGTCTACTTAGTGTTTTCCCCCTCCTCCCCTCCCTCGTAGCCATCAAAAATTGTTTCTTTTTGTGTTTTGTAAACTTTTTCATGAGTTTTTATAGTAGTGGTCTCACACAATATTTGTTCTTTGGTGATTGACTTATTTCACTCAGCCTAATGCCCTCCAGATTCACCCATGTTGGGAGATGCTTTGCAGATTCATCATTGTTCTTCATCTTTGCATAGTACTCCATTGTGTCTACGTACCACAGTTTGCTTATTCATTCATCTGTTGATGGGCATCTAGGTCTTTTCCATGTTTTTGCTATTGTGAACAATGCAGCAGTGAATGTTGGTGTGTATATGTCTATTCATGTGATGACTCTTATTTCTCTAGGATATATTCCTAGGAGTGGGATTGCTGGATCATACGGTATTTCTATTTCTAGCTTTCTAAGGAAGCGCCATATCATTTTCCAAAATGGGTGTACCTTTTCACACTCCCACCAGCAGTGCATAAGAGTTCCAATCTCCCTGCAGTGTCTCCAACATTTGTTATTTTCTTTTTTTTGGATTCTTGCCAGTTATTCCAGGGTAAGATGGTACCTCATTGTGCTTTCGATTTGTATTTCCCTAATAGCTAGTGATCTTGAACATTTCCTCATGTGTCTGTTAAAAATAGCTGCTTGAATTTCTTTTTGGTGAAGAGCCTGTCCATTTCCTTTGCGCATTTTTGCAATTGGATTACTTGTCTTTTTGTTGTAGAGTTGTTGGATTTTCATGTAGATTTTAGAAATTAGGGCTTCACCGGATTTGTCACAGTCAAAAATTTTTTCCCAGTCTATAGGTTCTCTTTTTACTGTTTCAGTGAAATCTTTTGATGAGCATAAGTGTTTAATTTTTAGAAGATCCCAGTTACCTAGTTTATCTTCTGGAGTGTGTGTGTTGATATGGTTTGTATCCTGTAAATGCTGTGTATTAAGGCCCCTCATTGATCCTGTTTTTTCTCCTATGATCTTTATAGTTTTTCATTTTAAATTTAGGTTTTTGATCTATTTTAAATTAGTTTTTGTGTATGATGTGAGGTATGGGTCATGTTTCATTTTTTTGCAGATGGACACCCAGTTTTGCCAGCACCATCTGTTAAAAAACACTGACTTATCCCCATTTAATGGACTTTGTGACCTTGTTGAAGGCCAGGTGAGCCTAGGTGGATGGATTTACATCTGGGTTCTCAATTGTGTTCCATTGGTCAATGTATCTGTCGTTGTACTAGTACCGGGCTGTTTTGTACCATACCTGTATAGTAGGTTTGTTTATTATTTTTAAACGTAGTATTTATTGTCTTCTTTCTTGTTGGGCAATCCTGAACCCTTCCTCGTTGTTTTTGCTGTTGGGTGCCATTGAGTCAGCTCTGACTCATAGCAACTCTACCTACAACAAAGGGAAACACTGCCTGATCCTGTGTCATCCTTACAATCAGTGATATGTTTGAGCTTATTGTTGCAGCCAGTGTGTCAGTCCATCTCATTGAAGGCCTTCCTCACTAACCTTCTACTTTACCAAGCATGATATCCTTCTCCAGGTTCTGGTCCCTCATGGTAACATGTCCAAAGTGAGTGAGACAAAGTCTCATCATCCTCACTTCTGAGGAGCATTCTGGCTGTACTTTTTCCAAGACAGATTTGTTCATCCTTTTGGAAGTCCACGGTGTATTCAATGTTCTTCACCAACACTGTTATTCAAATGCATCAATTCTTCCTCCATCTTCCTTATTCATTGTCCAGTTTTCACAAGCATATGAAGCAATTGAAAATGCCATGGCTTGGGTCAGGCACACCTTAGTCCTCAAAGTGACGTCTTTGCTTTTCAACACTTTAAAGAGGTCTTTTGCAGCAGATTTTCCCAGTGCAGTACATTATTTGATTTCTTGACTGCTGCTTCCATGGGTGTTGATTGTGGATCTGAGTAAAATGAAATCCTTGACAACTTCAATCTTTTCTCTGTTTATCACGATGTTGCTTATTGGTCCAGTAAACCCTTTTTTAGATTCCTTAAAATTTCATTTCTCCATGAAATATTTTATTATCTGTCTTAAATTTTGCATGGTCCCAGAATTAAAATGAAAAGCATGGAATATACATACACACATTGCATTGTCTTCATACTATACATACATCCAAGGCAGTTATATTTGGAAATGCAATGTAGTCTAATAATTTATAACATGGGTTTTCAAATCAATCAGATCTGAATCCAATCTTCCTTTAAAAAACAAACTTGTTGCCGAAAAGTTGACTCCAACTCATAGTGACCATATAAGACAGAGTAGAACTGCCCCATAGGGTTTCCAAGGCTGTAATCTTTATGGAAGCAGACTGTCACATCTTTCTCCCACAGAGAAGCTGGTGGGTTTGAACCATGAACCTTTTGGTTAGCAGCCAAGCACTTAGCAACTCTGCCACCAGGGCTCCTTACACTGAAAATCTGTCTTAGAACTTGTGTAAGGATGGTGTTAGACAAGTACCTTATCCTCTTTATGTTTTGATTTCTAATAATGTAAAACAATGTCATCATAAAGCCTAGCTGTAGTAAACTTTTTTTTTTTTTTTCCAGTCTTTCTCCTTTAATACCATTTCATATGATTCTGATGTGGCTACCAATAAAGATACTTGCTCCCTGGACCTCAAGGTTGTCCATGGGATCCAGAATTGCCCAACCAGGAAATTTCTTCCCTAACTATGGCATTAGTTAAATAATAGGCATGCGTCCAAAGGCAAGCGAATTGGTGTTCTTCTTTGACACTTGTTAGCTAGACCAAGTAGAGGTGCCTATGTCTTACAGTTGTAGGTGACCATCACCCCTGTGTTGTAGAGGAGATAAATTCTTGAAAGGACAGGATGATGCCAGATCAAAAAGGAGAGGGAGTAAAGAGAAGAGAGGAGGGAAGAGAGAGAATAAACAAGTATACTAGACTGAATGATTGAATGTTGCCTTCCAAGTGCCTTGATCTGCTATGAGTTGCTAATTACCCCCCGCTACTTTCTTTATCTGAACTACATTGAGTTGGAGTTTTCCTATTCAAAATGGGAAGAGTTATGACTAATATAGTACCTTGTATGATTGTAGGGTTATGGTGAGCATTAAATAAATTAACACATGTAAGGTTTTTTTCCTGGCATACAGTAATCACACAGTAAATATTTGCTCTGATGAAGATGATGATGAAGATGATGCCTAATCTTTCTTTTTTTTTCTTGGAGAGTTTCCAAAAACCACTATGTAAATAATGAGTGCTCACAATTCTGGCTAAGTGGTGTGCTTCCTATTCCTGGAAGATACAGAAAGTTAGAGTTAGGGCTTGAAAAGAACTTTGAATGTCATGGGTGAATAATTGTTTTCTGTTGTCAGATCTAACCATCCCCTACTTCCTATCACTTTTATTTTCATTCGTTCTTATCGTTGTTAACTCAGATTGAAATTTCAACTCAGTCTCGGACTTGAAGAAAAGTTCAAAACCCTGCTCAGTGTGTTTCTATTTGGTGGGACAAATGCATTTGTTATCTTGTGGACACTGTGACTGTATTGTGCTGATTGCAGCTGGCTGTCATTCACGTGGATTTAAAGTCCTGGATCAAGCGGTTCACTCAGAAGTATTCTCTGTGACTGTCTTGATAAAAGGGACTCCTAAGAGTGGAGATTTTTTTAGGAAACTGAAAAAAAAAAAAAAAGGCTGTTATGCAGTGAATTCATTTAAAACTTATTCAGATCATATGCAGAGAGGGAAACTGTAATAGAAGGGTTTGGAACAATTTGGAGAAACATAGTCATCACAGGGTTATTGCTCTTGATTACTAATGATCATCATTGTCGTCATCTGTAGCCATATGATCAATGGCAATACTGTGGCTAAGTCCTAAACCCTGGATTTGGGCCATACGAGAGCATTTGCATATTGATGAGTTTATAGTCACAACAGTATTTTAGATAAGGACTTTAAGCAAAGCAGAGACCCTGCAGAAATCAGAGAAGAAATCAGCTTTGAGAACAGGATAATGAAGGACAAATTCTTAACTGCTGTTTCTTCGCTATAGATTTTACCTACTGCTTGGGCTATAGATGTATTGGGTGCTCTGGAAAATACAAGCAGCCCTGGTGGTTCAGGGTTAAGCACGTGGCTGCTAAGGAATAGGTCGGTAGTTTGAATCCACCAGCTGCTCCAAGGGAGAAAGATGTGACAGTCTGCTTCCATAAAGATTACAGCATTGGAAACCCTATGGGGGAAGTTCTACTCTGTCCTATAGGGTTGCTGGGAGTCAGAATTGACTCAACAACAACAAATTTGTTTTTTTGGTTTGTTTGTTTTCTGGAAAATACATGAGCAGTATCCCACTGAAGGGTTTTGGTTGGGTTTTATTTTACAGTTTTCCATGTCTGTGCAGAAAAGTGCCATGAACAAAATAAAATGGGACTTAGGAACCAAACAGTTGCTTTAATCTAGGTGAAAATTATCCAAACTTTTTGACTTATAAACACCTTTTACAATCATGGCAGAGAGTGGTCATCAACATCAATTTCCTTTGCCTCCTGGGCACATAGCTAGTCCTGGGAGAACTCAACCTGTAATAATATGCTGGGATTCTTTTTTGATTAATGCTCATCTCCCCCATTGTCACCTCTATGAGGACAAGAGCCATATATGTTTTTCTCACCTCCGTATCTTCAATGGAAAACCTGGTGGTGTAGTGGTTAGGAGTTTGGCAGCTAACGAAAAGATTGGCAGTTTGAATCCACCAGGTGCTTCTTGGAAACCCTATGAGGCAGCTCTAGTCTGTCCTATAGGGTCTCTGTGAGTCAGAATTTGCTTGAAGGCAACTGGTTTGTTTTGATATCTTCAATGTCAAGACAAGACTCTGACATCCTATAAGCCCTCAAAGATTTTGCACGAATTAATAGCATTTACTCTCGTCATTTTATGAATGGGTCAACTTAGGCCCAGAGTAAGAAAGTCACATCCCTCCAAGGACAGATCTGATTGCTCCTCAACCCCCGCCCCCACCCCCCACACACTATCTGTTGCTTCTGTTCTCAGGAATTCAAAACCTGGTGTGGCCCCAATCACTGGAAAGGGCCAAGGGTTTTATTCCCTGCAAAAGGGAATGAATGCTTCTCTCTTTTTAGGTGGAAAACATTGCTAAATTCAGAGTAATCCCTGGTGAGTGGTTGAAACTCTGGAAGTATCAATGTTGGTTGTACCCCTCCCCTGGCATAAGAAGCATTTCCACACAGCCTAAATCAAAAATTCAATCACATTGAACTTGGCAAAAGGATCTTAGTTGACACCAACATCCTTCGATAACGTTTGTTCACCAGCACAGCTGTGTGAAAGGAAAACCATTTAATAGGCTACTGGAATGTGCCAGGGGCCATTTGGACACCGGCATAGTTGAATTGTTTTTTTGTTTGTTTGTTTGTTTTACTAGTATCCCTTGCCTCTTCCCTGTTCTACAGCAGAAGTGATGTAGAGAATAGGGTTTGCTTCCTCTTGAATGTAAAGTTCAGAGTTTTGTGCTGAAACAGAAATATTTCTTCAGAAAAATGTTCATACTTGGGGTGTATGTTCTGTGTGTGTGTGTGTTACTGTGTGCACATGTTTCCTGTGGCTTTTCAAAATGTGTGAGCTTAGAAGTCCAAGGTTGAACTTCCAACAAAAGTAATGCCCACTTACCATCTCTACCACATTCAGGGTAAATCGTTACTTTTGGTATGGCAGAGTTAGAGAGCATAAACTCGGCAGTTAGAACTGTCTGTTTTGAATATTGGCTTCACCACTAACTAGTAGTGGGTCCTTGGGAAAATTAATGTCTTTGAACTTGACTTAGGCTTCTGCAGCTGAGGAAAAATGTAATGATGGGACCGTACTCACAGGGAGGTTATGAACTTTAAATGACCTAATACACATAGTGAGCTCTCAAATAATGCCAAATATTTCCACTCTACAGAATAATTGGCTACAACACCGCTAGCGATTCACTCACTCACATCTTTGCAGCCTCATAAGTAGACTATGAGCTCAGCAAGGGCAAGAAAGATGATGTCTTATTCACCTTTAGATTTCTAGAACCAATCGCAGTCAGCCTGAGTAGCAAATAGCCTCTTAATAAGTAATTGCTAAATCTGTGAATCAGTGAATTTAATAGATTATGATGGTTTCTGTCTTAATTATAGGCCATTAGCATTTTGCAATGGTGTTTGTTGAACTTGACAAAGAGATAAAGTATGTATATTATTACTCTGTTATCCCTATGGCTAGTTGATGTGCTGAGAGCCTTAATAAAGATGAGTAACATAGTAGTAAATTTTAAGTTGAGTTTTTTGTGTGCAGTCTGCTGATTTGCTGATGGCTGGTTTATACATTGGAGCCCTGGTGGTGCAGTGGTTAAGAGCTTGACTACCAACCAAAATGTCGGCAGTTCAAATTCTCCAGACTCTATTTGGAAACCCTATGGGGCAGTTCTACCCTGTCCTACAGGGCAGTTATGAGTCAGAATCAACTCGACAGCAAAGAGTTTGGTTTATACATTGATGGGCACTGGTTGAGCAGCAGTTTTGAGTGGTAAACAGAACATAGGCCTCAGATTAAAAAAGATATTGGTTAAAAAAAAAAAAAGTTGTTGTTCAGTTGATTCCGACTCATGGCAACCGCATGTGTTTCAGAGTAAAACTGCATTCCATAGGGCTTTCGAGGCTGTGACCCTTAGGAAGTAGATCACCAAGCCTTTCTTCCAAACCACTAACATTTCCATTAGTGGTTAAGTGCTTAACAATTTGTACCACGCAGTGACCCCTGATATTGATTTAATCTACTATAAATTAGTATTTCTCAAAAGAGGAGGAGGGTACCAGGTGCTAGTTGGAATCAACTGGTAGGACTTTTTTCTTTTTAATTACCTCTTGATGTGGCTATCTATTGGTCTATAATAAACTGCCCTAAAACTGGTGACTGTCCGTGGGATCTGACTCATAGTGACACAATGCACAACAGAATGAAACACTGCCTGGTCCTGCACCATCCTCATAATTGTTTGGCCCCAGAAAAACTCTGAGACAGAGGCCACCTGAAGTTTAGATAATAAGAAAGTGACAAACCTCATGCAGTTACTACACACCAAGCGACTACAGAGCTTCCCATATTCCCTCAGTATTCAAGTGTGAGCAGGGAGACATGCAGGTTTATGTTTCTTTCAAGCCTTCACTGTTTGGGATCTCTATTCTGTCTAGCTATCATCCATTCCCAAAACATTGTCACCTTCTGTGATATATGAGATGCTGTGTAAGGAGCAGTCCTTATCTCAACATGAACAATGGAGATCAGAAAACGAGATATAATGCTGGGGAACATATTGATACTCCCAATTTGAACATAAAACTGTTTTATTTACTTGCACAGAGGAAAAATGTGATTGATAACGTATATTTTGCCACTTCTCAGGCATTCTTTCAAAGGGATGATTTCCAATTGCAAGTGGGAAACTAATTTTAATTATTATAATTGCATGCTCCCAGCCTTGGAGGAAATCATTCAGCCTTTTGTTTCAAGAATCTTTCCATCATTTCAATAGCAGATACTGGCTCTGGGGAAATTTAAGATTAAACAAAAGAGAAAAACTACAAATAAACTGTCAAATAACAAACCCATTTTTATGACATTTTTAACATGATTTTCTTCTTCATTCCCTCTTCACCCTCATTTTATTGGTGCTCACAGCTTGTTGTTTTCTTCAAGAATTAGCTAAACAAACAACAACAAAAAACAAGACTTTCAAAAGGACAAAGTTCTTATTTTACAATTCTACCTGTAAATCGAAGCTCATGTCAGTTCTTTCCTTTGATTAACTCTGCCTCCTTGCAGTAGTTTGAACCCAACAATTTAAGCCAAGGTGCTGCCATCTCAGCTAGTCATACTGTTAAAAAAAAAAAAAAACTTTACGAAGAACATGTTAAAAAAATATCTTGAATAATGAGAATATTGCAAGTTAAGGTTAAATAATAGGGAGCAGTAGGGATTACAGAAATCTGAAGAGTGCATACCATCTACAAAGGTAGCTGCTTCTTAGTTCTAGTTGACTACTGAAGGAATTCAAGTCCATACTGTCAAATCTTTCAGTTTTTTCAAAGGTAGCTTTAAGTTCTATTACTTGAAGTCTCCCATTTTTTCTAAATGTTGGCAAATAATTAAAAAAAAAAAAAACAAACTTATGAGACCCAAAGAAAATATGTTTTTAATTCAGGTTATATCCAAAGACTTACAGCTTCTGAGTGCAGTGAGGCATAAACTCCCTAAAATGAGAATATGACTTCTGCTTCCTTTTCCTTTCACTACAGCCTCTATCAGAGTGTGGGTGCACATTAGACCTTTAATAAAGACTGATTCACTTGACAAGTCAGGAGGTTGACAGTTATCATATTGGAAAAGGTCAAAGTTCTTGCAGCCACTGATGGAAATAAACTATCACTGTGGCTTTAGATCACTGTGAGACGGAATCAACTGGAAGGCTACAGGTTTGGTTTTCTTGGTGGATTTAGATCTGTGGTTCTCAACTGGGGCTGATTTTGCTACCATAGGACGTTCGGAAATTTCTGAATACATTTTTTTTTTTTTGTCACAAATTGGGGACTGGGCTAATGGGTCACAACTACCACAGCCTCCACCAGACTGAGTCCAGCACAACTAGATGGTACCTGGGTAATACCACTGACTGCTCTGACAGGGATCATGACAGAGAGTCCCAGACAGAGATGGAGAAAAATGTAGAACAAAATTCTAACTTACAAAAAAAGACCAGGCTTACTGGTCTGACAGAGACTGGAGAAACCCTGAGAATATGGCCCCCAGGCATCCTTTTAGCTCAGTAATGAAGTCACTCCTGAGGTTCACCCTTCAGCCGAAGATTAGACAGGGCCATAAAACAAAATAAGGCTAAAGGGGCACAACAGCCCAGGGCCAAGGACTAGAAAATAGGAGTGGACAGGAAAGCTGGTAATAGGAAACCCAAGGTCAAGAAGGGGAGAATGTTTACATGTCATGGGGTTGGTAAACATTATCACAAAACAATACGTGTAGTAACTTTAATGAGAAGCTAGTTTGTTCTGTAAACCTTTATCTAAAGTACAATAAAACAAACAAACAAATTGGAGAGGGGGTTGCTTCTGGCATCTAGTGAGTAGAGGCCAGGAATGCTGTTTAACATCCTACAATGCACAATACAGACACCTTAACAAAAAAGATTCCAACTCAAAATGTCAATGGCACCAAAGCTGAGAAACTCAACTCTAAATCCTGTCTTTGTATTAAGGCTTGATTAGGACTTGTCCACCCTGCCCTTTGATGATCTGAGTACTGAAGGAAAGACACCTATTCCTGCACTCGACTTTCAAGGTGTGTCATTCATCATATTCTTATCACACATATTTAGAACCTGCTTGCCCAGGCTAGCACTGCTAAGAGCCCAGATACTTTCATCTTTCCAGAGTGGTGAGGATGATGTATAGACAGAAAGAGAGAGAGGGAGATGGATATGGATGGATGGACGGACGGATGGATGAACGGACGGTCGGACGGACGAAAGGATGCGTGGACGAATAGGTAGATAGCGACAGATACTGACCATGGAGCACTTCGATTTAAGTACATGAGAAACCCCAAGGACATAGTTGTCAATAATAATAATAAATTGTTATTTTAAGCCACTAGTCATTAGTTTGTCATTTGTCATTTAAGCTACTCATCTGTTAGTTTGTTGTACTGTGGTGGCTTGTGTGTTGCTGTGGTGTTGGAAGCTATGCCATCAGTATTTCAAATATCAGCAGAATTACCCGTAGTGTACAGGCCTGTGAGGATGATGCAGGACTGGGCAGTGTTTTGTTCTGTTGTACATAGGGTTGCTATAAGTTGGAACTGACCCCACAGTATCTAAGAGCAATAACATAATTTCTATTATATATTTCTTATTCTCAAAATAGTCATAGTGGCTCTATTTCCATGATTAAACTCTTACTGAGACAGAGTAACTTCACGAGTCACACAGTTATCTTCACCTATGCCACTAGGAAGCTGTGCAGTTCCCATACTGTATTTGTGTAGTTGCATTTTTAAACTTCAGTGGATTATTTTACAGTTATCCTGGTAAGATCTTGTTCAATAGATTAAAGACATCATTTGGTCATTTTGAAATAACTTCAGATGCTGGTTCAAGTCATCTTTTTCAATTTAGCAGGGCTGTCATCTCTAAGCAGGCAAACAGCTTTAGGAGGGGAGTACACAGAGCAGTAGGGAA
Source organism: Loxodonta africana (assembly GCF_030014295.1). Taxonomy (NCBI): domain Eukaryota; kingdom Metazoa; phylum Chordata; class Mammalia; order Proboscidea; family Elephantidae; genus Loxodonta; species Loxodonta africana. The sequence goes on from NC_087357.1 coordinate 26,181,902, forward strand.
AGGCAGGGAAAATTTGTTTTTCATATTATGGCTAAATCAAATTCAGTGATCAACAGGATATATGATAGATTGTTTGAAATGATAGGTACGACATCTCCCCGTAGGCTTCCCTTTCCGAAATGACTTTGGATCCTCCCATTAGTAATGTGGAGTTGTAACTTGTTTTTACCAATAATATTTGGCAGAGGTGACATTATGTGAATTCCAGACTCTAGGTCTTAAGAGGCCTTGAAACCCTCTTGCTGTCCTGAGATGTCCATGTAAAGAAGCCCTGACAAGCATGATTGAGGATAAGTGACCACATGGAAAGAGTGGTCCTAAAGATATGTTGAGACTGATTTGACTCCAAGAAGAGGGCCTTTATCTCCTTCTCCATATCCCATTTCCAAACACCCTCATTTCCCTTTTCAGGTGGCTTTTTTGTTTTTAGTGTTCTAGGACCAGAATTCCCATTTTTGAGATTTTCTAATAATGTCATTATTAATAATAGACCAAGGAGAAGAATGTTCTGGTTTCCCCTTGCTACCTCACACAGAATAGATTGTCACTCTCAATCAGTTCCACAGTGTGTAGTGATTCTAAAACAGTGACTGATAACAGCAGGCTTTTCTCCATTCCAGAAGATTCTTTTACTCTGGGCATTAAATCCACGGATCTCAGCTTACCTACAAATATCTGCTGTTCATTGATAGCACTGTCAGGCACTTATTTTGGCCTCTCCCTCTGTTCTGAAACCTTCTGTGTATCTGCTTGTCTTTATTTATTTATTTTTTTAATTCTGAAATAACATGCGGGAAACATTGTCCAGAAAGTATAGTTTTGCTGAAAGCAACAAACTAACTTGGTGCTTTCCCTGTGCTTGAATGGACTTCCTAATGGCTTCACCTGGGCAAGTAGCTTGGAAAGAAATGTGTTTATCTTCATTTCACCAAAAGCTAATGGACATGGGTATCCTAACATAAGTAATTAATTTGGAGAATTATTTAAGATAATGTGGGTTCAGCTGCGTCTTTCGTAAGAGCTTCTATAGTGCCTCATAGAGAAGTGATTAAATATATCCCTACTTCTCCTCTGTTCAATAAGTAGCTCCTTGAATTATTGATCAAACACATCAATCTGCTGAGGTGGCTCGGTAACTCAAAGCTACAACGGCATGAAGCAACTAAATCAGAAATAAGTAAATGAGTACTGGGTTGGATCATTAACTAGTCATATAAGTACTCTGGGCCTCAGTTTTTGCGTTGGTAAATGAAATACCTGATCTCCTCGACCCCTTCTTTTACCCCCAGGGTGTGTGATGCTTAAATAAGGCATTACGTATGAAAACACTTAGTAAGCTGAAGTGTGCAATACGCACATATTTCTATTGTCTATTACATTTGCTTTTCTTTTTATAGAATAGAATCTGATGAAGAAAGATGAAACTCATTTTGTGACTTCAAAGTAGTTTGAGTAAAAGTTAAGTGTTCATAGTTTCATAAACAAGGGAAAACTTGTTTTGGGGCAAATTGTCTCATTCCACCTCATCAGCTATAATTACTACCTTCTGAACACTTTTTTTTTTTTTTTTTGACAATATACTTCTTTTGGAGTCTGGGTCATATAATGGTTTAGCACAGCGACTCCTTATCTTGGCTGCCCATTATAATCACCTGTGACCCTTTAAAAAATTACCAAAGCCTAGTCCTCACCTGAACCAGAATCCCTGAAGATGGGGCCAAGTGCTTGTATTATTGAAATATCCTCAAGTAAAGTTGATACACAGTGAAGAATCAGTTCACTGTTTTGTGAAAAGAGCACTGGTCAGGAAACAGGCTTAGACGGCTGATATGTCAGCTCATGGCCATACAGCTCTATTTTGGAGGAAGCAACTAGGTCTCTGTTAATTTTATCCCAGTAACACATGTGCCTCCTAGATCATGAGTTACTGTGTGTCACAGGTGTGCATGGGGTCTTAGGATGCAGAAAGTTGAATGAAATTGTTGTAAGAGATCAAAAGAATCTGTAGAAATCAGGAAAGCAAAACCAGGTTTTGGGGCAACCCCAAACCAGATATTAATGAAGACTAAGGCTCCAAAGTTTTTAAAGATAATATACCAAGCCAGCAGCCCAGTCATCTGAGCACCAAGATAGGACAAGAATTAGGGGCAAAGTCTGGTTAGACCAGAAGTTCCTTATCTACAATTTTCTACCAGATGAGTGGTGACTCCAGGCATAAGATGGCTTGAGATGCAGCTTTTATAGTGTGTTTACCTGAGCAGGGCTGGCACCTCAAATCCAAATATATTTCTAATGCAAGAAAATAGCCACTTCTGCTGTTCTCTCACTGTGCTCAGAAAAGAAAAAAAAAAAGGTTTTGTGAAGTAATTAATCAAATAAGAAGATTCTGATAGGGAAGAATATAGGAGGGTCACTTTGAAATTGACAACTGCATGGGCTAAGGCCTTCCTACAGATTAGAGTTTTCTATAGCTGATTCTTCTTCACTCTTTAGTATATAAAGCATTTTACTATTTTCAGACGTTAAATTTTATTTTTACTTGTTATGGGCCTTGACATAAAACCTTCACGACCTTAATAAATCTTGTATGTGAGTGTGTTGTTCTTCAGTCTTTGGCTATATATTCAGGTGCTTTAAACTGTTATATTTAGAGTATAATGCAGTTTTATAATTTACTTCCACTAAGAAGTTATCAAAAACTTTCTTCATATAGCAATATGGACTTTAATATAATTTTTATGGTAATATATTAAATTATGTTTGTCTAACATAAATTTCTTAACTTTAAGTAAATTATGGGGTATTTAAGTTGTTGCTGTTTATTTTTATTTTTAAAAGTCATAATAAATACCCTTCGTAGGATAATGCTATTTAGCTTCCTAATGGAATCAGCTTTGCTCTTCCCTGAAGCATGCTGGGGATAGTCTCAGGCTAAGGTGCAACACTGGGAGTGGCATGACTGGGCCAGCAGCCAAGGCTGAGGAATGCCTTAGCAACAGGAAGGAAAACATCTGGGCCTAGACGTGAAGTCCCTGGGAACACTGACTGCCCAAGGACGTGGGAGAAAACCAATGAGCTTCGGTCCCAGCTAGAATGGTATATAAGCTTGTGTCCCTTGCTAGGTGGTTGGGGAGCGCTAAGCTGGTCCAGCCACTGCCCTGGGCCATGGTCCTGTAAGTAAGCTTCCCATATAAAACCGTATGTCATGATCACTAGTTCTGGAGTCTTTTTTCTGTCTCTTGGAGATGCTGCTGACCTCGGGTTCAGGTGCCGGTGGGTTGTTACCCGACACCTTTAAATACATGACTTCTTTCTTCTTTTGAATTATTTTCTAAAAATAAATTTCCAGGAATTGGATAGCTTTATTTAAATTTAGTAAGACTTTTTAAGGTAATAAGAAAAATTTTCAGATTTTTTTAAGTAGTATTTACAAGTGTCTTGTGAGAGGAGGAAGGCCTGTATTATTTGCCCCATTTTATAGGGTAGAGCAGCTCAGCCTAAAAGAGGTGATCGGCTTGCTCAAGGCCAGATGGAGAGCAGGTGGTGAGAACCTTGTCTAGAACATAAGCCTCCTTAGCTGGATTATATCATTAAACCAAGGAAAACAAAGAGATGTTTTGCTGTGCTTTGTTTTTAATTTGGGACAGTTCTATTTTTAAATGATCACTGATTATTTCTCAGTTTCTATAGTATTTCTATTACCAGATTTTGGAGGATAGGTGTGAAAGGAGAAAAGATAAATTTGGTCTATGGATTAGATGCTCATCATTGTATGCACTCATGATGTAATAAAACAAATAGTAATAGCAATAACACTATTGACTACTTCTTTGTGCTTTATATCAAGTCCCTCATTTAATTTTTACTGCCAGCTTGAGATTTTTACTGTAATAAAGCACACTTCTCAACTGAGTAAACTAAGGCCTAGAGAGATCCAGTGACGTCATAAGATTAGACATCAGTACTAGCAGAGTTAAGATCCAGAGAGCAGTCTGACTTCAAAACAGTACACTTGACACAAAATTCTACTGACTATGGATACAAAACAGTGCATATGGCTAGAACACGCCTGGGATTAAGGCAGGCAGGTTCTGAATTGTGGATTTTTATGCCCCCCCCCCCCCGCCCCCCAGTAGACAGTAAGGTTTAGTTTATCGAAATTTCACCAATACAATCATGACCCTCTGGGGTCAGCTAATGCTAAAATTACCCATTTTACCAATGATTCCAGTGTCCTGAAGGCATGAGTAATTTGCCTAGCGTGATCAACAAGCACAGCCCCACACAGTGCATTAGACCAAACTGCTTCCCATGATAAATGAGCTGAGAGCCCCAGGTTTGTGACTCAATAAAGCAAAAGTGATGCTGCTCAGCCTGTTTCAGCAGCACATTCTCATATGACTCCACTTTACCTGGTAATGAGCAATCACGATTTCCTTTAGGTGAATCTCTTTTCCTCCCTCTCCTAATGAGAGTTGGTTTCTTAATATCACTGTGCCTCTGACATGCCATCTATTATAGCGCCAGTTGTTCCTTTCTGCTCTTCTTCCAGATGGTTTCCATAATTGCTTTTGCAGATGTTGTAAGGGAACTTCAGGATTTAAGTCAGCAACAAAACTCAGCAGGTGATGAAAATTGGCTTTTTCAGGGGCTTACTCACTATGTGAAAAAAGTATATTCTTTGTGTCAACTTTTGGTATTATGGACCATGAGCCCATTTCTTAGATATTAGGAAATGTTTTCCCATTTATTTGTGATTGGGAATTGGCTGTATTGCTTGTTGGGTGACTGGAGCTATGGGAATAAGTTTGATAGGTAAGAATCATATTTTTTTAAACTAATTTCAACAAGGAAGTTTTATGTAAATATAAGTTTTGCATTTCATAAGACCTTAGAGTTTTAAAAGTATTTTGATATTAATCCTGGGAGGAAAGTCAAGCAGGTACTATTACCTCCATACTCCTGATGAGGAAACAGGCTTAGATGTCTGATATGTCGGCTCATGGCCATACAGCTCTACCTTGGAGGAAGCAACTAGGTCTCTGTTAATTTTATCCCAGTAACACATGTGTCTCCTAGATCATGAGCCACAATTGACATGCATGATCTAGACACCTCCTGCATGAAGCCCTTTCCAAAATCAAGATGATTAGGAAAACAGAAGAACTTATCTTTGAATTTCTTCAGGACTGGAGAGTACACCCTAGCATTCACAAAACAAGGCAGGGAGCAACTTTTCAGAAAAACAATCCCAAGTCTGTACAAACTCTTTCTGGTCAAGTTATAGGAATTTTTAACAAACTTTCCCCAAACTGAATGAAAACAATATTTAATTTGCTCTCATGTGTACGTTTTAGGTAAGATTCAGTTGGGGCAACTCATCTCTGTTCTACTTAGGTCGGACTGGGTGTCTCAGAAGATTGGGGTCTCTAATTATTCGAAGACTCACTTGCATATCTGTGCCTGAGCCAGGAGGACTTTAACTGCTGGGGGCTAGAATACCCAGGGATTTTTGTACATCTTTCTCTAAATGCATTTTCTATACATGTTGTTTCCACTTGGACAGTTTCAAGGTAGTCACACTTATTATATAGTAGATCAGAGCTACAAAGTCACATGGGGAGAGGGAGGGAGGGAGGGAAAGAGCCACTGACTCTATCACTTTAACTTTGTCTTAGAAGTGACATAGCTTAATTTCTTCCATAGTCATAGGCTTGTTTACATTCAAGAGGAGGTAATACAGACCCCAGGAATCAATGGATAAGTGTCAACGGTATCATGAGAAGATCATATAGATTAGGGGACAAGAATACAATCTGCCATATTCTCTTAAAGCATTTCTAATAGTTACTAACCCAGCTTCTGATTTCATATTTCTATAGTTGAGTTGATTTATTCTGTTTTTAGGTAGTTCTTAGTTAGAAAAACCTTTCTTATGAGGTGCTGTCAAAATTAGTTTCCTTCCTTTTATAATTAGTCTTAGGCCTGACTTCTTTTGTTCTTCTTTGTTTTTATTCCAGATGGGTAGTTCTGCTTGTGGTGAATTAGGAAGGATGTTGGATTTTGTCATGTTAATGTTCATTCTGTCTTCAAAATTTTACCTGAACATGCTTACTATATTAGGATAATTTTTTTCCCCTAAACCTTTTATTAAATACATCTTGACTTTCCAATAATTAAAAAGCCCAAAGCCCACATATTGATATCATGCCTGGACACCTCACTGTACCGGTCACTTTAATATATTAGTGTCCTTAGAATTCTTTACTATGTTCCAACCCTTAACTCCTCTCAACATGTCTATTACAGTGTGAAAATAGTAGTAGGTTCCGTTTCAGTGAGGGGATAGACTTTTATTTTGAGTGTTATTAGGAAACAGATTGCTGAGGGCTGACTGTTTCAGCATCATTAGTTAGCATGGTTGTTTATGTAATGATAGGGGATAAATAGATTCACAGGAGGCAAGAGTTATGAGAACTGTTTTCTAACTTCTGACCACATTGTTTTATGAGTGATGTTGATCTGAATAGGAATTTATTGTACTAAGAGAAAGCTACCAAGGTTAAAAACCCCACTGCTGTTGAGTTGATTCTGACTCATAGCGACCCTATAGGACAGAGTAGAAATGCCCCATAGAGTTTCCAAGGAGTGCCTGGCAGAACTGAACTGCTGACCTCTTGGTTAGCAGCCATAACACTTAACCACTATACCACCAGAGTTTCTGCTATTAAGGTTAGTTAAAATAAATAAATTAAATGGTAAATAAAAGCTGTATGGAATAACAGATAATATAAGGAGAAGAAAATTCTTGAAGTCCTAAAAAAAAAAAAAAAAAAGAGAGACTGAGGTGAACCAAGACTTTGATTGTTGAGTCCGACAAAAATATATCTGAGGTCCTGTTTCATGTTGAATGGTACATGCTCCCAAGCTCTGTCCTATTCAGGGATCACCTACCCCTCATGATAACTAAACGAGATACAACTCAAAAGCTATGCAGCTACATCTTGAGGGAAGGTTTCAGGGGAAATTTGGCAGAGATTTATGCAGCAGGGGAAGGACGAGATCATGAGAGAATGATTGCATTTTGAGTCTGTGTGCTAGGAAACTTCCTGAATGAAGCAGTCCTCTTTTACCTCTCATGGCCTTAGTTGGGCTCATGGAAAGTAATATCCTAAAGTTTTGGGCATCCACATTACATTAAACAATACTGTCTAATGCCATTACTACACAGAAGGAACTCAGAGAGGGAAAATTCTTTTAATTTTTTCGTATCTGTGGCAATAGGACGTGACCAAAAAGGGGAACTTCTTTGATCCTGAGCCAGAGTTGAGAACCCTTTAGATTTAACTGATAGAAGTAACCTGCATGTGTTACACCTAGTACAGAGTGCCTTGCTGTTGTTAGGTGCTGTCAAGTTGGTTCTGACTCATAGCAACACTGTGTACAACAGACGGAAACACTACCTGGTCCTGCGCCATTCTCACAATCATGGGGTAAATAATAAGGTAACCACAAAGGAGACAAACTACCCCACTCATCAAATAAAATACAAGGGAAAAATACAGACTCAGCAGAAACAAAATCAACAGCAACAAATATGAGGAAAGGACAATATATTAAGAAAGTCTACTCAGCACATAAAATCAGGTGGGAAAAAGAAACCGTCAACACAGAAAAAAAGACATCAAAATGATAGCACTAAATTCATACCTATCCATAATTACCCTGAATGTAAATGGACTAAATGCACCAATAAAGAGACAGTGGCAGAATGGATTAAAAAACAAGATGCATCTATATGCTGCCTACAAGAGACATACCTTAGACTTAGAGACACAAACAAACTAAAACTCAAGGGATGGAAAAAAATCTATCAAGCAAACAACAATCAAAAAAGACCAGGAGTGGCTATACTAATTTCTGACAAAATAGGCTTTAAAGTTAAATCCACCAGAGAGGATAAGGAAGGACACTATATAATGATTAAAGGGACAATGCACCAAGAAGATATAACTATATTAAATATTTATGCACCAATGACAGGGCTACAAGATACATAAAACAAACTCTATCAGCATTGAAAAGTGAGATAGATAGCTCCAAAATAATAGTAGGAGACTTCAACACACCACTTTCAGTGAAGGACAGGACATCCAGAAAGAAGCTCAATAAAGACATGGAAGATCTAAATGCCACAATCAACCAAATTGACCTCGTAGACATATATAGAACACTCCACCCAAAAGCAACCAACTGTACTTTCTTTTCTAGTGCACATGGAACATTCTGTAGGATAGACTACACATCAGGTCATAAAGCAAGCTTTAGCAGAATCCAAAACATTGAAATATTACAAAGCATCTTCTCTGGCCATAAGGCCATAAAAGTGGAAATCAATAACAGGAAAAGCAGGGAGAAGAAATCAAACACTTGGAAACTGAACAATACCCTGCTCAAAAAAAGACTGGATTATAGAAGACATTAAGGATGGGATAAAAAAATTTAGAGAATCCAATGAGAATGAAAACACTTCCTATCAGAATCTTTGGGACTCAGCAAAAGTGGTGCTCAGAGGCCAATTTATACCAATAAATGCGCACATCCAAAAAGAAGAAAGAGCCAAAATCAAAGAATTATCCCTACAACTTGAACAAATAGACAGAGAGCAACAAAAGAAACCCACAGGCACTGGAAGACAACAAAGAGTAAAAATTAGAGCTGAACTAAATGAAATAGAAAACAAAAAAAACAATTGAAAGAATTAACAAGACCAAAAGCTGGTTTTTTGAAAAAATCAACAAAATGGATAAACCACTGGCCAAACTGACAAAAGAAAAACAGGAGAGGAAGCAAATAACCCAAATAAGAAATGAGGTGGGCGATATTACAACAGACGCAACTGAAATGAAAAGAATCATATCAGATTACTGTGAAAAACTACACTCAAACAAATTTGAAAAACTAAAAGAAATGGAAGAATTCCTAGAAACACAGTACCTACCTAAACTAACACAAACACAGGTAGAACAACTAAATAGACCCATAACAAAAGAAGAGATTGAAAAGATAGTAAAAAAACTCCCAACAAAAAAAATCCCTGCAGAGTTCTACCAAACTTTCAGAGAAGAGTTAACACCACTACTACTCAAGGTATTTCAGGCAGTAGAAAAGGACAGAATAATACCAAACTCATTCTATGAAGCCACCATCTCCCTGATACCAAAACCAGGTAAAGACACCACAACAAAAGAAAATTATAGACTTATATCCCTCATGAACATAGATGCAAAAATCCTCAACAAAATTCTAGCCAATAGAATTCAACAACATATCAAAAAAATAATTCACCATGAACAAGTGGGATTCATACCAGGTTTTATGCAGGGATGGTTCAACATTAGAAAAACAATTAATGTAATCCACCACATAAATAAAACAAAAGACAAGAATCACATGATTTTATCAATTGATGCAGAAAAGGCATTTGACAAAGTTCAACACTCATTCATGAGAAAAACTCAGCAAAATAGGAATAGAAGTAAAATTTCTCAATATAATAAAAAGGGCATCAAAAAAAATTTTTTTTTTTTTTTATCTATACAAAGCCAACAGCCAACATCACCCTGAATGGAGAAAGCCTGAAAACATTCCCACTGAGATCGGGAACCAGACAAGGATGCCCTTTATCATCACTCTTACACGATATTGTGCTGGAAGTCCTAGCCAGAGCAATTAGGCTAGATAAAAAATAAAGTGCATCCAGATTGGCAAGGAAGAAGTCAAAGTATCTCTATTTGCAGATGACATGATCTTATATGCAGAAAACCCTAAGGAATCCTCAAGAAAACTACTGAAACTAATACAAGAGTTCAGCAGAGTATCTTACCAGAGATGTAAAAGACTTATACAAAGAAAACTACAGTACACTTCTGCAAGAAACCAAAAGAGACTTACATAAGTGGAAGAACATACCTTGCTCATGGATAGGAGGACTTAACGTTATAAAACTGTCTATTCTACCAAAAGCGATCTATACATTTAATGTAATTCCTATCAAAATTCCAAGGACGTTCTTTAAGGAGGTGGAGAAACAAATCACCAATTTCATATGGAAGGGAAAGAGGCCCCGGATAAGTAAAGAATGACTGAAAAAGAAGAATAAAGTTGGAGGCCTTACTTTACCTGATTTTACAACCTATTATACTGCCACAGTAGTCAAAACAGCCTGGTACTGGTACAACAACAGATACATGGACCAGTGGAACAGAATTGAGAATCCAGACATAAATCCATCCACACATGAGCAGTTGATATTTGACAAAGGCCCCAAAACAGTTAAATGGGGGAAAAGACAGCCTTTTTAACAAATGGTGCTGGCATTACTGGATATCCATCTGCAAAAAAAAATGAAACAAGGCCCATACCTCACTCCATGCACAAAAACGAGCTCAAAATGATCAAAGACCTAAATATAAAATCTAAAATGACAAAGATCATGGAAAAAAAAGTAGGGACAACTTTAGGAACCCTAATACATGGCATAACATTATACAAATACAAAGCATTATAAAAACTAGGTAACTGAGAGCTCCTAAAAATCAAGCACCTATACTCATCCAAAGACTTCACCAAAAGGGTAAAAAATCTACCTACAGACTGGGAAAAAGTTTTTAGCTATGACATTTCTGATCAGTGTCTGATCTCTAAAATCTACATGATACTGCAAAAACTCAACTGCAAAAAGATAAATAACCAAATTAAAAAATGGGCAAAAGATATGAATAGACACTTCACTAAAGAAGACATTCAGGTAGCTAACAGATGTATGAGGAAATGTTCACGATCATTAGCCATTAGAGAAATACAGATCAAAACTACAATGAGATTTCATCTCACTCCAACAAGGCTGGCATTAATCCAAAAAACACAAAATAATAAATGTTGGAGAGGCTGTGGAGAGATTGGAACACTTCTACACTGCTGGTGGGAATGTCAAATGGTACAACCACTTTGGAAATCGATTTGGCTCTTCCTTAAAAAGCAACTTCCATACAATCCAGCAATCCCACTCCTTGAAATATATCCTAGAGAAATAAGAGCCTTTACACGAACAGATATATGCACACCCATGTTTATTGCAGCACTGTTTACAATAGCAAAAAGTTGGAAGCAACCAAGCTGTCCATCAATGGATGAAAGGATAAATAAATTATGGTATATTCACACAATGGAATACTACGCATCGATAAAGAACAGTGAGGAATCTGTGATATATTTCATAACATGGAGGAACCTGGAACGCAATATGCTGAGTGAAATTAGTCAGTTGCAAAAGGACAAATATTGTATAAGACCACTATTATAAGAACTTGAGAAATAGTTTAAACTGAGGAGAAAACATTCTTTCGTGGTTACGAGAGGAGGGAGAGAGGGAGGGAGGGAGGGTGGGAGAGGGGTACTTACTAATTAGGTAGTAAATAAGAATTACTTTAGGTGAAGGGGAAGACAGCACAAAATACAGGGGAGGTCAGCACAATTGGACTAAACCAAAAGCAAAGAAGTTTCCTGAATAAATGGAATGCTTCGAAGGCCAGCGTAACAGGGGCAGGGGTCTGGAGACCATAGTTTCAGGAGACATCTAAGTCAATTGGCATAATAAAATCTATTAAGAAAACATTCTGCATCCCACTTTGAAGAGTGGCGTCTGGGGTCTTAAAAGCTAGCAAGTGGCCATCTAGGATGCATCAACTGGTCTCAACTCACCTGGATCAAAGGAGAATGAAGAACAGCAAGGACACACAGCGATTACGAGCCGAAGAGACAGAAAGGGCCTCATGAACCAGAGACTACATCATCCTGAGACCAGAAGAACTAGATGGTGCCTGGCCATAACCGATGACTGCCCTGACAGGGAACACAACAGAGAACCCCTGAGGGAGCAGGAGAGCAGTGGGATGCAGCCCCAAATTCTCATAAGACAAGACTTAAGACCAGACTGACTGAGACTAGAAGGACCCCAGTGGTCATGGCCCCCAGACCTTATGTTGGCCCAGGACAGGAACCATTCCCGAAGCCAACTCTTCAGACATGGATTGGACTGGACAATGGTTTGGAGAGGGATGCTGGTGAGGAGTGAGCTTCTTGGATCAGGTGGACACTTGAGACTATGTTGGAATCTCCTGCCTGGAGGGAAGATGAGAGGGTAGAGGGGGTTAGAAGCTGGCGAAATGAACAGGAAAAGAGAGAGTGGAGGCAGAGAGCGGGCTGTTTCATTAGGGGGAGAGTAATTGGGAGTTTGTAGCAAGGTGTATATGGGTTTTTGTGTGGGAGACTGACTTGATTTGTTAACTTTCACTTAAAGCACAATAAAAAAAAAAAAAAAAAGGAGAGAGTAAAAAGAGAACATACTGACTGGGAAAAAATCTTTGGCAATGACATACCTGATAAGGGTCAAACCTCTAAAATACATAGAAAACTTCAACAACTCAACAACAAAAAGACAATCCAATAAAAAAAAATGGACAAAGGACCTGAAGAGACACTTCATCAAAGAGGACATTCAGGCAGCCAACAAATACACAGAGATGCTCTAAGTCATTACCAGAGATGCAAATCAAAACTACAATGAAATACTATCTCACCTCTGCAAAAACTGCAATGATCAAAAAAACAGAAAATGGCAAATATTGGCAAGGTGGTAGGGGTATTGGAATTCTCATATACTGCTGGCGAGATTCTAAAGTGGTACAAACCCACTGCCGTTGAGCCAGTTTTGACTCATAGAAACTATGAGGCAGAGTAGAACTGCCCCCGTAGGGTTTCCAAGTCTGTAAATCTTTATGGGTGCAGACTGCCACATCTTTCTCCCATGGGGCAGCTGATGAGTTCAAACTGCAGATTTTTTGGTTCTTAGCTGAGTGCATTAACCACTGCACAACCAGGGCTCCAAGAATGGTACAACTACAATAGGAAACAGTATGGCACGTCCTTAAAAAGCTAGAGATACAAATACCTTACGATCCAACAATCTCACTCCTAGCTATATATCCTAGAGACATGAGTAGTGACACAAATAGACATATGCATGCCTATATTCGTTGCAGCATTATTCACAATAGGAAAAAGATGGAAAAACCTAAGTGCCTATCAATGGGTGAATGGATAAACAAATTGTGGTACATACATTCAATACAATATTAAACAACTATAAAGAATAATGAGTCCATGAAACATAACATAGGTGGATCTGGAGGACATTATGCTGAGTGAAATAAGTCAATCCCCAAAAGACAAATATTGTGTGGTCTCGCTATTATAAAAAAATCAAGAATAGATATACACACAGAAAGTGAGGTTCATTGATGGTTACCAGGTATGGGAGGTAGAGGGAGGAGGAATCACTTTCTAGATAGTAAACACTTGTTACTTTGGGTGATGGAAAAGGCAATCCCAAATATGGATGAAGTCAGCATAACATGTCCAAGGTAAATAAAGACACTAAGAAGTAAATAAATAAAAATTAAAAAACAAAGCTGAAGCACACAATTTTACAGCTAGAAACTGCTCAATAATCGCCTCTCCCGTGAGATGGTTTTTATCTTCATACCCTTGACTGAGGCTGTTCTCTGATTTAATGACATTGTTATCTGTGTAAATGTATGAACGACTTGGGAGTAATCATGCTTCTCCAGAAACAATGGTAATTGTCAGACTGTTCGCCAAGTGAAATGAGGTCTTAGAATGTTAATTTTTTAACATATTTCCTTTGTGTATTTTTACAAATAAAATGTCAACTTTGGGAGAATATTCCATTATTCAAGATTAATATGAAGGGGGTAAGGCATTTAAATATTTGCTTTAAATTAGCCTGAAGAATGGCAACATATGAGAATGGACTAATCTTTAATTAAGATAGGCAAAATGGTTAAAACCCTAGACTTAAGAATAAAGATGGTTTGTTTTTGGTTCTCACCCAGGTATAGTAAATTTCTTTCATACCTATGCTCATTTTCAGTCTCTGACACTTATATGCAGGCGAGAATAACCATAGCAGTTATTGAGCACTTAATATATGTCAGTTCATGAGTATATTATTTACTTGCACTTTCTTGTTTGATTTACATGATGATCCTGTGTTACTAAACTATAATTGCCTTTATTTTGCATATTAGTCCATTGAAGGATAGAGAGGTCAGCAATCTTCTCAAGATGCAAAAGGTGGTGGACATTATGCTTTGACTCACACGTATGTCACTCCAACACCCAGGCTCTTAATCCTTGCACTGTTATCTAATAGGTCCAAATAATGGAAGATATTTTAGAATCCTCTGGATGTTTTTAGAAGAGCTAGTGGGGATCTGGTTGTCCTTGAATCACTTTTAATTGATAACTGATTAGAATTTGTGCTCTCTGTTCTATATTTAGGCATCGACAGTCTCCTAAACACGTTCTGATCCACTCTTAGGATAATGATTTACCTTTTGTTTCGATGAAAATTGATTCTCATGCTTTAGCAATGGAAGCTCTTTTGCCCTTCACTGTCTCTGAATGAAATTTCCCTTTAAAGACACCTGTCAGGGTCTGCCACAGTAAATCTCCAATATTAGAAGCCAATTAAAAGGAGGAGAGAAAATGAAGGTTCTTAAGGTATGACAGTAAAACTGAGTAAATTAAGATTAAGTTGAACAAACTTTCCTTCAGCACAGCCTGTGAGATCTTACAGGGTTACTGTGGGCTCTGGTACCTCACTCAGAGCTGACCTTGACAAATAATGGGAAATAAGTGGAAGCACCATCCATGTGTTATGGGTTGAATTGTGCCCCCTAAAAATATGTGTTATAAACTCTAACCTCTATGCCTGTGGTTATAATCCCATTTGAGAATGGGTTGTCTTTGTTATGTTAATGAGACAGGGTAACTGTAGAAAAAACTGTAGGGTATGTTTTAAATCAATCTCTTTTTTATTTGGTTTTTTATTTTTTTAATTTTATTGTGATTTTGGTGAATATTTACAGAGCAAGTAAGTTTCTCATTCAAAAATTTATGCTCAAATTGTTTTGTGACATTGGTTGCAATCCTCACAATGTGTCAGTACTCACTCCCTTTCCCTTTCCATCCTGAATTTCCCATGTCCATTTTTCCTGTCCCTTTCTGCTTTCTCACCTTTGTTTTTGGACAGGTGTTGTCCATTTTGGCCTCATATAATTAACTGAACTAAGAAGCACATGCCTCATGTATGTTATTGTTTGTTTTATAGGCCTGTCTAATCTTTGGCTGAAAAGTGGACTTTGGGAGTGACTTCAGTTCTGAGTTAGCAGGGTGTCCAGGGGCTACAGTGTTGGGGGCTCCTCCAGTCTCTGTCAGTCCTGTAAGTTTGGCCTTTTTTTTGTGAATTTTAATTTTGTTCTACATTTTTCTCCTACTCTCTCCAGGACCCTCTATTGTGATCTCTGTCAGAGTCCTCAGTGGTGGTAGTTGGGAACCATGCAGTTCTGGGCTCAGGCTGGTGGAGGCTGCGGTTTATGTGATTCATTGGTCCCTTGGACTATTTTCCTTGTATCTTTGGTTTTTTTCATTCTCCTTTGCTCCAGACAGGATGGGACCAGTAGATTATTTCAGATGGTCACCTGCAAGCTTTTAAGATCTCAGATGCTACTCACCAAAGTAGGATGTAGAACATTTTCTTTATAAACTATGTTATGCCAATTGACCTACATGTCTCCCGAGACCGTGGTCCTCAGACCCAGTGTCTCCATCCCTCAAGGTGTCTGAATGTGTCTATGAAGCATTTATGACTTTGCCTCTTTGCTCTGGTGAGGTTGTTCTGATTTCCCCTATATTGTATTTTGTCTTTTCCTTCACCAAAGTTGGTACTTGTCTACTATCTAGTTAGTGATTTCCCCTCCCCTCCCTTGTAACCATCAAAGTTGTTTACAACTCTGGGATTTTATAATAGTGGTCTCATACAATATTTGTCCTTTTATTATTGACTTATTTCTCTCAGCATAATACCCTCCAGATCCATACATGTTCTAAGATGTTTCATAGATTCATCATTGTTCTTTATCGTGTAGTATTCCATTGTGTGTATGTACCATAATGTGTTAATCCATTCACCTGTTGATGGGCACTTAGGTTGTTTCCATCTTTTTGCTGTTGTGAATAATGCTGCAATGAACATGAGTGTGCATATGTCTATTTGTATGATGGCTCTTATTTCTCAAGGTTATATTCCTAGGAATGGGATTGCTGTATCATACGGTATTTCTGTTTCTATCTTTTTAAAGAGGCACATTTGGGAATTCATTGTCTTTGTTATGTTAATGAGTCAGGATTAGTGTAGGGTGTTTCTTAAATTAGTCTCTGTCGAGAAATAAAAAGAGACTAAATAAGCAAGCTAGATAAGCAGAGATGGAAGAACATTCACTGATGGTAAGTCACATGGAGATCTCTAAGGAACCAGGAAACAAGCTGAAGAGACAAAGACCTTCCCCCAGAGCCAACAGAGAAAGAAAGCCTTCCCCTAGAAACAAGCTGAAGAGACAAAGACCTTCCCCCAGAGCCAACAGAGAAAGAAAGCCTTCCCCTAGAACTAGCACCTTGAATTTGAACTTCTAGCCCCCTAAACTGTGAGAAAACAAATTTTTGTTTGTTAAAGCCATCCACTCGTGGTATTTCTGTTATAACAGCACTGGATAACCAAGACAGAATTTGGTACTGAGAAGTGGGAGTGCTGCTCTAACAAATATCTAACAATGTGGAACTGGTTTTGTAATTGGGTAATGGGTGGAGGGTGGAAGAGTTTTAAAGTGCCTAAAAGCCTAGTAGTAAAATCCTAGATTGCCTTGAAGAGACTGTTGGCAGAATTATAGGTGTCAAGGCAGTTCTGGTTAGGGCTTAGAAGGAAGTGAGGAGAGTTCTAGAGAAAGTCTCTGTCGTTTTAGAGAATACATATGGCACTGGCAACAGAATGTTGCTAGAAATTTGGACTCTAAATGTGCTTCTGGTGAGCCTGTAAAAGAAAATGAACATGTGATCGGACAGTGGAGGAAGGGTGATGCTTTTTATACAGTGGCAAAGTACTTGTCTGAATTATGTTAAAATATTTGGTGGAAGGTGGAACTTGTAAGTGATGAACTTGGATACCTAGCTGATGAAATTTCTAAGCAAGATCTTAAAGGGATTGCGTGGTTTCTTTTTGCCACTTAGAGTGAAATGTTAAAGGAAAGAGATGGACTTAAAAATGAACTGTGCAAAATGAGAACAGAACTTGAAAGATTTGGAAAATTCTGTCATACAAATTAAAGACACGTATCCTAGAATGTTCACCGAGGATGTGGCTACACTATCTTTTGTTAAAGACATTAAGCCTGTGACTGATAGATCTAACTAACTAACATAGCAGAAAACCCATTAGCTTAGACTGGAGTGGACAGAGAAAGAATGAAAGGAAAGAACACTGTCTGCCTCTTGGAATTGTATAGGCAGGAAACAGGCCAAAGGAGTTACACCTGTTGCCCTCTAAGAAAAGAGAAGGACCATCTCTGAACAGCTTGGAGATTAGCAGAACTGTTGGAAAGAGCACAGGAAATAAGACCTCTGTTCAAAGGATGAGGCCATGGTCTCTTGGATCTCAAAGGCAGCCTCTTAGGTGTCAAAGGCTCAGATCTTTGCCAATTTGATTTTGGAGTGTGAGGCTGTTGCCCTTTCTTTCCCCCTTCTTCTTTTCCTACCTTCTTACCTCTTTCCCTCCCTATCTCCGTGAAGGGTATAACAAAATGGGGAATGACTCTACACCCTGAGCTTTGTCCATTCTCCATCCAATCAAAACGCTAACTTGCCCAGAGTTGCATGTGTGACAGGTGGTAATCAGCCTTCAGATTCATATCTCTTTGGCTCTGACTTTAAGGTCTTAAATATAAGTTATAGTGACTTTAATAGCAAAAACATTTAATATATATTTACATGCATTTAATAAATGTGTAAGGCATTTCTGTAGGTGCTGGAAATACTTCATTGAACAAAACAGATGAAAAGTCAATTTTATTGGAGCTTACTATATAATAATAGTAAAGTGATAGAGATTCTTATGGATTATATGAGTAACAAATTAATACATTATTCCTCACTGGACCTCAATTTTGTCAACTGTAGAGTTAGAGGTTTTTACTATAAATTATCATTTAAATCAAGCACTCTATAACCATGAGAATTATTTTTTAAATGTCTTCTTTTTCTAGTTTTTAATCCCAACCCAATCTATCTTTAGTTCTGTTTATTTCATGGCGTTTACTAGTTTTCCATTTACGCTGTTTTATTTGTCCCTGACTATTACCGGCCATGCGTGGAAGTAAGTAGGGACAGACTTGAAAGGTGGTCAGGCCGCTACTGTGGAAGAAGTTGGCTTGGTAACAATAGCACTCTGCCAGCTTTGCTCCACCCACCTATCTCATCCTACCTGTGCCAGACTGCAGACAGCCTGCCATCTTGCTTGAGAGCTCCCTGCCATTCTCACAGATGGGCTCAGATTATGGGGTCACGATATCATGCGTCAGAATCAAATGAAGTCATTAGAAATTATTGCTGACAGCTGTTCATAGTTTGCCATAAAATGAATTGATCCACCCATCTGGGTCCCAGAAGGTACGGTGGGTCAATGTGGTTGAGTTTTTAACCCTTTAATTACTACATTTTTATTTATTTTTTAGATTTTATGTGTTTTGACTAATTATGGCATGCTGATTCAAAGACCAGTTCCGAATTTTTGATATGAGTTGCAGATTTTGAGATATACGCTCTGGTAATACAAGCTACCAATAAGGTGAGTGACACTGTGCTGTCACTGATCTGTGGCATTACAATATACCAATAAGAACTAAACAGTTTATTGTGAGAGCCTTTCCATTAGGTTACATGGGGGACCGCTGGTTTTCCAAATATGACACAGAAAAACCAAAACAAACCCATCAGGGCTCGCTAACTATCACATAGGAAAGCCATGATCATACTTGCAAGCCTTAGCTCACAGACATAAAGGGGAAAAAAAGGCAAAAGTTTACAAAACTAACACATCTAAAAAGCATCATCTAATAAAATGTTCAACCTACACAACAATGAGACTCCAACTCCAGTCTGCTGAACTTCATGCATTTCAAAAGCAACCAACTATGATGCTAAATGTATTCGCACCAGATTAACATACTACCTACGAGATATAGAGGCATAAAAAGTGGGTGGTATGCTGTTACACCAATAGTAATGAAAGAGTTTAAGCAGCATGCAAAAATCCAGACATTTCAAATATGGATTTTTTTTCTGCCCCATAAAAGCTTGGGGGATACTGGAAGGAGGATGAGAGGATTCTGGGTGTGGGTTTTTCATATGATATCTTTGCTAAAAATAGTCATTGTTGTTACTGTTAGGTGCTGCCGTGTTTGTTCTGACTGATAGTGATCCTATGTAAAACAGAATGAAGCACTGCTCAGTCCTGCACAATCATTGCTGTTTTAGCTCATTGCTGCAGCCACCGTCTACTTGAGGATCTTCCTCTTCTTCACTCAGCCTTTACTTTACCAAGGGTGATGTCCTTTTCCAGGTTCTGGTCTCTCCTGATAACCTGTCTAAAGTATGTGAGGATCCTAGTTTCTAAGGAGCATTCTGGCTGTACTACTTCCAAGACAGATTTGTTTGTTCTTCTGGCAGTCCGTGGTATATTCAATGTTCTTCACCAACACCATAATTCGAAGGCATCAATTCTTCTTTGGTCTTCCTTATTCGTTGTCCAGATTTCACGTGCATATAAGGCAATTGAAAATACCATATCTTGGGTCAGGCGCACCTTAGACCTCAAGGTGACATCTTTGCTTTTCAACACTTTAAAGAGGTCTTTTGCAGCAGATTTGCCCAATGCAATGCATCGTTTGATTTCTTGACTGCTGCTTCTATGGGCATTGATTGTAGATCTAGGTAAAATGAAATCCTTGACAACTTCAATCTTTTCTGCATTTATTGTGATGTGGCTCATTGGTCCAGTTGTGGGGATTTTTGTTTTCTTTATGGTGAGGTATAATCCATACTGAAGGCTGTAGCCTCTGATCTTCATCAGTAAGTGCTTCAAATCCTCTTCACTTTCAGCAAGCAAGCTGAAAGAATTCATCCCTGATGCACACATTTCCTGATTTTAAATCATGCAGTATTCCCTGAAAATAGTTATTAAAAAAATCCCTTTTTTCCACCATTAATTTTCAACCAACAATTTATTCATCGGTTTGAGAATGCACATTGATTTATGTTTAATATCCATTTGAAGATACATAAATTATGAATAAAATGAGGCCCCTTGCCCTTTAAGGAGCTCATGTGATTCACAGACACCCAGGTTTATAGGACTTGAGCAGTTTTGGCCATTTTAGATAGAAGTCAGGTATGTATACATGGGCATATATTAGTTTCCTGTGGCTGCCACACCAAAATACCACAAACTGGTTGGGTTTAAACAATAGAAACTTACTGTCCTGCAATTCTGGAAGCTACTAGTCTGAATACAGGGTGTTGGCAGGGCCACATTGTCTCTGAAGGCTGTAGTGGGAAGATCCTTTCTTTTTTTTGTCTTTTCTGGTAGCCCTAGTCATTCCTTGGCTTGCAGCCACAGCGTAACTCCATTATCTCAGTGCAATCTACCCTATGTTCGTCTCTCAGTGTCTCTTATTCTCTTTTATAAGGAGTCATCCAAATGGATTAAGACCCCCTAGACTCCAGTTTGACCCCAAGTTAATTAAGAAATCTTCAATGACCCTATTTCCAAACAAGATCATGCTCATGGGTAGGAGAGGTTAAGACTAAAACAGATCTTTTGGGGGTGAGACAATTCAATCCATAATGGCACATAATGTCATGAAATCTGGACTTTCAGGAATGTGCGTACAATAAAAATGGAAATATGGAAATGAAGTCCTTCTTTTTGGTGGCCAACTAAGTATAAAATATATAAAGTCTTGGTAGGAAAAGAGTGTAAAACTCACATTCATGGCCGAGTTGGTGTAAGAACAAAGGGTATTACTGGTTTAGGATTTTTGTAGACCTTGCACATTCTGGCATTTCAGACCATTTTATAAGCAGAAAAAAGAAACTTACTGATTGTTCTCACTTGTGCAAGGATGGAATTGGTTGAGTCATCTGCAGGCATATTTAGCTTTGTATTCAAAGGAACCAGATGCCCAGTACCTTCTTCCTTCCCTTGGGGAATCTAGTATATCACTAGACTGCGAATAAATAACTGGCAGTGGCAAGATAATCTCTTGATTTGTCAATAAGGGTCCAAGAACTTTACAATATGTGCGAAATGCTTCCAACTTCCTAGGAGACAAGGTAGCACATAACTACCCACCTAGGAAGCCAAATTACCCCAGTTTAGCCAGGATAGTCTTTATATAACTTATTTTTTCAGATTCCTTGCCCAATTTACCTCCAAAATTTCCCATTTGAGTGATGTAATTTCTTGTCACTGGACACATAACCAACAGATCTTCTTTGTACTCTCTCTACAATCCCAAAGCTCAAACCAAACATGGTGCTCCAGCACATTCCAGGAAGAGCTTGGGCCAACAAAGGAGAAAACTTTATAACAGACCGTCTCTGTACCTGTTCACTGTAGTTACAGTCTCCTGACAGCACAGAGGTTTTCATATACTCCAAAGTCGAGTAATGTGGTATTTGCCTTACTGCTTTAGAGAAAGGGGTGGATGAAAGGGTGATTAGGCTGAAATAAAATAATAAAGCTCAATTGCTTGTTTAAATGAAATCTCATTTCTGACACAGTAGACTATGCTATGTATTTAATAGACCATGTCTAAATATTATGTGATCATGAATAGCAAATTGCTGAAAACAACAGAATGGAACATACTTTTCCGGGTTCATAAGTATGGCTGCTTCTGGGAGAGCTGAGGCAGCAATTCCAATATGAACTGGAAAAATGCTTTCTTAAGAGGGCAGTGGAAACCCTGGTGGCGTAGTGGTTAAGTGCTATGGTTGCTAACCAAAGGGTTGGCAGTTCGAATCCACCAGGTGCTCTTTGGAAACTCTATGGGGCAGTTCTACTCTGTCCTATAGGGTTGCTATGAATCGACTCGACGGCACTGGGTTTTGGTTTGGTTTAAGAGGGCAGTAGAGTAGCTAAAAGAAAAGGACATAGAAATTACGTAGATCTGAGTTTTAATTTGTTCATCAAAAATAAATAGCTAGGTGGTCTCAGGTCTTATATTTATCAATTCAAATCTCAATTTCCTAATTCTCTGTAAAATGGGTAATAATTCCTTTCTTATAGAATTGTCTGAGGATTAAAAGAGCACAGAATAGAATCTGTGTTACCTGTTTTAATGCTGTATGTATGTGTGCATATGTATGTGTTTATGTGTGTATATTTATACACACACATATAAAGTGTCAAATAGTACACAGTGTGTGATACCCAGTTCTTCCTCTTCCTTTTGATTTTCTTTTTTGGTTTGGTTTTAGCAAAGATCTGGCTGTCCATGGAGGGCTTTATTATTTACTTGCTGTTTATAGCTTTAACATATTTATATAACTTTTCACAAAAGCCTGCATTTACTTTGTATGCTAGGACAGCCTCTCTGCTTTCTTGTTCTTTTGATTTCTCCGTTCATCAGAATTGGGGCAGAGCGCTTGTGGAATGTTTTTGAGTTTTACACTTACATGTGGATTCTTTCTCCAACAATGGATATTCATGTGTTTTCCTTGTGCATACATGAAGGAGAATTGTTTTACATTTCGAAGGCTCTTTGCTGTCTCACTTCCTTTGCTTCTCATCCTGAAATATACTTCAGGCCTTCCCTTATCCTCCTTTGTTTGAATTTCGTGCCAACCTACATCTGTGATTACTGTTATAACCACAGCAAATCCAAATATAGTTTCCAGAAAGCTTTGTTTCCTGATTTGGGAGCACCAAGTATGCTGATTTCAGAAACCAGAAGCTCCTCTCCAGTGGGAGGGCTAAATGCCAATGGCTTGGAAAGAGAATGAAGGGAAAATGGGAAAAGAATGAGCTCTCTGAGCATCTTAAAACATAAATAAATTAAAACTAAAGTTATATAAAGGGATGCTGTTTTATTTACTCTGCTTTGGAATTCAGGACAAGGTAGTCTTCGTAGAATCCTAGGGAAATGGAGATGGGAACTGACATCATCCTGTACAGAGCAGTGAGGACAGTATAAAATTTGGGTTACCTCTTCCATCTCTGGTTACAGAAAGCCTTGAGTTAAAATCCATTCTGCTGCTTTCTACCAGGGATTTCCGGCAAAGTCGTTACCCCATGAAGTCTTGGTTTTCTCATCTACAAAATGTGGATAGTAATCCCTATTTAAGTGAATTGTCGTAAGGAATAAAGGAGATAATACACGTAAAGTAACTATCGGAATTCTTGGAATATGTGCTTAGTACATTTTAGTTATCATCTGTATTATGGTTTGTTTCTTCTGTTCCAGACGCTATGTTAGTGCATTATGTATTACCTTATTTAATTCTTACAATTGGAAACCCTGGTGGTGTAGTGGTTAAGAGCCAGGGCTGCTAACCAAAAGGTCAGCAGTTCGAATCCATGAGGTGCTCCTTCGAAACCCTATGGGGCAGATCTACTCTGTCCTGTAGGGTTACTGTGAGTCAGATTGACTCGATGGCAATGGTTTTTTTTTTTTTATGCTGCTGTCCACAAACCATCCCAACTCCATCGTCCTGCAATTCTCTAACGGAGGTCTTTCTTTGTGGAATTCTGCTGACTTTGGTGTTGCCTGTGGATGGAAGAGGTGGCAAATGAAAAGATTTATACTGCTATGGAAATAACTTTGAAAATATGTCTTGCCATGAAGAGCTAAATACTATTTCATCTTAAGCATGGAGCTTTGCTAATAATCCTCTGAGTCTCTCCTAAGGTTTATGGCTATAAAAGCATTGTAAAGTAAGCTGACTCTAGATACTCATTATGTAAAGATATTGAATATTCAAAAAGATGTATAGTCTTTGAGTTAAAGGACCAAGTCACTTTTGCTTTTTAATTTTGCTTTTTAATTAGGGGCAAACACACCAATGTTATCCACGTGAATAATAACTGCCTTATTCAAAGCTAGACTTTGGTGGTGAATGTCCAAAATGCAGGTCACAAATTTGAATAAAAGCTTGTTGCTAGAAAGACTGGAGTTAATAGAGCATCGATATGTTTAATGGTCAATGGATAACTAATTTTTACCTCACACCCACTGTTGGTCATTTGTCTATTTTGAAGTGCAAACCAATATATTTACCTTATTTGAGAAAATCTTACATCTTGTAGCATTGATCTTAGATGGGCTAATTTCTGATTATTAACACAATCATTTGTGATGTTGGTATTACTGTCACTACGAAATCTCTTTTTTGGTATTTCTTTCTCTTTGCCTCTGTGAAGACTGATAAACCCTATCCACTGTGAAACGGCCTAGGTTCGCAAGCACAAAGGATTGATTATGCTATCACCTGCTAACAACACCTGTTAATGCTTGACTGAGCTCCCAACTATGGGACTGTATTTAATATTGAGATATATATATAAAATTACATGGTCTTAGTAATCCCACCTGCTTTTCGACGGCATTGGGTTTTGGGTTACAGAAAATATTTTAATCTTGGAATAAGTGTAAAATATTTTAATTGTATATAAGCAATGAATTCCCCGCATTTTAAAGGAGAAGATAGAGAATTGTCAAAAGAACAAATTCCAAACTTCCAATTAAATGTACGTGTATGTGCGTATGCATGTACACTTGTGCATGAGTGTGTTTGTGTGTGTTTAACCTCGCAGGCTTTTGTAAATGGAGGGTGTTAATTTTTTTATTTATTAAATAATGGCTTGAAAATCTTTTTCATAAACTGAGTATTAAATAATAGTTTGAAAATCTTTTTCATAAACAGAATGAAGTAGTATGATGGACTCGTCTAGTGTGTTTGTCTTTCCTTTTCTCATTTACCTTTCCTCCAGACTGGCTGGTCTACTTAACTTCCCCTGAAAAAACTTTTCACATTTGAAAGACAAAATAGGATAGAGGTTTATAATAGTACACTCTGGAGCTAGGTAGCCTAAGTTCATGCCCCAGCTCCGTGACTGGTACCTATGTGACTTTGAATAAGTTGCTTAACCTCCCTTTCCTTACCTCCAAAATATAGGTGTGTTAGCATCATTTTTTCTAGGGTTAAAAAAAAATAATAAAAAATAAATTTTTTTTTTTTTTTTTAAATATTTCAAGACTGTAAAACAATGTTGGGTACATGTTTTCCATTATTATATAAATAGACTATTAACTTGTAATAATCATGTATACTGCACCTTAGTTGAACTTCCTGGTGAACATCCCTTCTACATTCCTTTGGAATTAAATTTCCATTGAATTTCCTTTGGAGCAACTTCGCCTCCATCATGCATTGCCCATACAGTGCTGTCATTTGAAAGGCCTCCCCTCTCATAGCCAAGAGCGAATCAGTGAACCTCGTAGGCACATCAGAACTTTTCTCCCAGGAGGATGAACCTTGGGAAGAGTTACATGAGAACAGATTTGGGAAGAACAGGTTGGAGCTGATATACACCGTGGATAGTGGTCTTAAGAGGATGCCATTTCGTCTCTGCCACTAAGATCTTCATAGTTATCCTGTTCTTGCCCTTTTAAGGGACTATTTTTTTTCTTCTCTTCTAAACTATTGCCCATATCCTTTCAATAAATTCCTTTTAGCTTTACCTTAGCCAAAGTTGCTTTTCTGTTTTTGCAGTTAAGGAATCCTAACTGAACACTGACCTTAATACTTGGTACTTTGCACTTCCAACTTATCTCTATATGCAAATTTTGTGCATCCTTCACACTTCGATTTATGCTGTTTTCTAAAAATTCCTGACAATCACAGGACTCCATCACCTCTTCCATTAGGAAGATGATTATCATTTTTTTGTCTGTGCTACTTACTCAACTATCATATTTCATAAATCTTTAAATATATATTAGTTTCCTATTACTGCATAATAAGCAACTCTGAAACTTTGTGCCTTAAAAGAAAAAACATTTATTTAAATCTCAGTTCTGTAGATTGGAAAATTGGCCTTGGTTTAGCTGGGAAGCTGGTGGTATTCTGGGATCACTCATGCTTTTGTGTCCAGCTGTCAGATCAGTTGAAAGATGTTTGGTGGAGGTGGATTTTCACAGCTGGAATGGTTCATCTCTTCCATAGAGTCACTTTTTCATTTAGCAGGATACCAAGATGTTTTTATACAGTAAAAAAAAAAAAAAAGGGTTCCAAATGCAGTAAGACAGAATGAGTTCTACTACTCAAGGCCTTTTCAAGTACTTGTTAGTAATAATCCATTGACTAAATCAAGTCATATAACCAAACACAGAGTTCGTAGTGGGAAATGAACTCCATTCCTTGTAAAAGAACCTAAGTTATTGTGGCCACTCTTGCAACCTACTATACGTATACACAGACTGTTAGAACAGGAAAGTATCGAGGGTGCTTAGAGATTTATCTTCTTACATAAGAAGTGTTGGATTGATGGCTAGGTAGCCTTTGTTTGAACACTTGCGGTAACTACAAACTCACTACTTCAAGAGGAAGCTTGTTCAAATATTAAGCAACTCTAGAGATTAATATTTTTTGCACTGTCATCTTCCTTTTTTTCTAATTCCTACATGTGGGTCCTAGTTCCTGGAAGGTAGAATAAGTTTGCTCATTTTTCTACAAAACAATTCTTCAGGTATTTATGAAGAGCTTTCATGCTTGTACTTAATTTTCTCTTCCTCAAGCTAAATACATACCATTCCATTAATTATCCCTTGTAGGAGACAGTTTCCTTGTCATCCTTGTCACAGTCATTGGATGCATTCCAACTACTTCTCTTTCCAATTTATCAAATAACAGAAGAAAAGACATTACTCAAGATGTAGGCTTATCATAGCAGATTACAGAAGAACTATTACTTAACATTCAGGAACTATTTTAGCTCTGTAGTTTACGAGAAATATTTGTAGTCTACTGAATAAAGTGAAAGGGGGTGATCTAAAAATGAAGTCAAGTGAGGATTTTCTGGAATCCATTTTTAGCATACCCAAATTTCAATCTTCTCATCACTATAAATGGGAATTGGTGGGTACATGGCATCCTGGTTCCTTTACCAAATGGTCTTAATGAGCGTATTCATTGAAAAACCAATCTTAATATAAAACTAGCTTATGGATTATATAAATTAGGAAGAGATAATTTATTACCCCTGAAGGATATGCCACAACCTTCTTCAGAGCTTACTAAAATGTTGTGTATTTAAAAAAATTAATTCGTGTGTAACTTTCCAGAATTTGTCATGTATTTGTTATGTGATATGAAGTATTCCAATAATCGTTAATGTGATTTGAGATGGGAAGCTCAATATGACAGATTCATTAATGAACTATGTAAGGAGACAACTTCTGAATCCAACAAAATCCCATTGAATGTAATACACTACGAAAGGGTTACATCAAGAGGTATGTGTGGGCGAGGGTAGTCAGGCAAAGGAAACTAAAGTGGGAACTAGAATTTAGATATGCTTTTGACTATAGCTAAAGGGATGATGAGGTAGGAATGTGTACTTGGATTCCTTTCTTAAAAAAAAAAAAATCCTTTCTTAGGGAAGCAAAAAACAGCTGCATGGAATAAGCTTCTCAAAAAGTGAAACGAACTTTATTCATCAGGAAAATAAAATTCAAAAATTTGTTAGAATGTATTTTTATTATTTGTCTAGATGTTACCAAATCTAGTTCTAGCCATTAAATATAAAGGTTATAAAATTTAGTTTTGTCTTTTTCAAATATTACTTAAAGGAGGTTTTATTTTGCACTAGAATTGAAATCAACAGTTTTTTTAAATTAGTGTCTTCTGTCCTGGATATTAGACAATGTTTGGCCTTGAAGTGTAAACTTTATACAAAACTAATAGGAGGATTTAGATATTTGTGGTCCAGCTTTAATAGGCTTTGCTTATTAATGAAAGATGGACTTTTTCCAGAAAAAAAAAAGATTTTAAATATTGAAGAAATATTGTCGCCTAGACTGCAACCAGAGTGTCCTACAGTTCTCTTCGCTTTCAGTCACATTTCCTTTAAATCCCATCCAGCCAACATTCTATTTCTCCACAGGGAAGTTTTGAATCACTCCCCATCCCCTCCCTAAACTTTAAGGTAGCCTTTGTAGTGTTCTAGGTGTTCACTGAAGGTGCTGTGAGGCTGCCGCTGGAAGTGAAGAGTGATGACCACGGTGACCCCCTGTAACATACAGTGACTCAATAAGAGAAGCTCTCTTTTTAAAAAATCTATTTGATAAACTAGAATT
The DNA here is from genome assembly GCF_030014295.1 of Loxodonta africana. Taxonomy (NCBI): domain Eukaryota; kingdom Metazoa; phylum Chordata; class Mammalia; order Proboscidea; family Elephantidae; genus Loxodonta; species Loxodonta africana. The sequence continues at coordinate 26,210,296 of NC_087357.1, forward strand.
CAATATAAATTCTACTTCATCAAAATACTCAGCTGATAAAAATAGTTTGAACTGCATCCTGTGAGTTGGGACTCCTCATTGTTATTCCCCTCGTATAGTTCTAAGACCAAACTTCCACAATGTATTGTATAGATCTTTAACATAGAATTTCCTGAAGTGTATTAGAACTCCAGAGCAAATATGAATAAGTACATTTTCTTGTGAGAGGTCCCATAGTTTCTTCAGATGCTGGGAGATGCCGAAGAAATTAAATTGTGATATGTCGACCTATTTATCTTAAATGACAGGAACAAAATATTATTCTTTTCTGTATCTTTAATCTCTAACAAAATGCCCGATGTGTACACAAACTCATTCCCGTGGAGCCAATTCCAACTCATAGAGACGTTATAGGACAGATTAGAACTGCCCCATCACGTTTTCAAGACTGTAACCTTTATGGAAACAGACTGCCACAACTTTCCCCCCTGAAGCTGCTGGTGGGATCAAACTGCCGACCTTTTGGTTAGCAGCTGAGCACTTAACCACTGCTCCGCCAGGGCTCCTTGATATGTACATACTAGGAGCATAATAAATGTGGAATGAATGAAGAATAAAATTAAAGTATCATATAATGTAACTAATTTGTGGGTTTCACACACTTCACTTTAGCCTAGTATTACCAAGGAATGTATTCTCTAGTGTGAATCCCATCCATTAGTCCAAAGGCAGGATTTCTGTTTGAGTCATGGATGGTCAGTAGATGGCTGAAAATATATTCCTAAGAGTGAAGACTCTCTTGCTAAATGTAAGCATCAAGTACTTGCCCCTGAATAAGTGCAATGGCCTTACAGACAGGCTTCTGCGAAACTTGGGGTCCTCAAAAGAATCTATGAATTCAGTGCAATTCTTCCTCCCTGACAAACAAAATAAAAATAAGATTTATTTTGGGAAAGTGCAACATACTAAAACAGGAAAAAGTAAGAAATATGCTAGAATAGGCAAAATATATTTCCCCTCAAAAAAAAAAAAAAAAAAAGAAAGAAAACTATCTCCCATCAGGTATTTAAAGAGCATCATACAGTAATAAACCAATGGATATGTCCTCAGGATAGAGAGTACAAGAACTCCCCTGAGAGCCAGTCCTGAAAAAAGTAGAAATTAAGTTTGTGATAAATGGACTGGTAGGGGCTCCTCAGAAGCCTGCTGTAGAATTCCTCCTTACCTATTAATTCACACATTCTACTTGGTCCCTTTACAGTGCATTTTCAGAGACTTATTTTACATCCATTTATTCCATTTAACTTAATTTGTCACTGGCAGAAAAGCAAGAACAAGTGTTATGGAAGTTTCACTCTGCTTTTGTTCTACTTGAGAAAAACTGCAAAGGAAATCTTTTCTCACTGTTAAGATCAAGTGCTGTTATTATTAAACACTTAATATGTGCCTGGTATTGTGCTACATGGAGGTTTGCACACGTACTTAAGGTTAGTTGGTGATGGAGACAGGATTCCAGCCTATGCAATTTGACTAAAGAGGCCATTCAAGCTCTTTGCTGTGCTGCCTCCCTGGCATGTCTAATGTTGTCTGGTATCTAGGATATAGGGGATTCTGCCTGGCCAACCTTTCCTGATTTATTCAGTTACTCATGCCAGTAAGTTTTACTGTTCTCAGGGTAAGCTTTCATGTCAGATAAATGGTATCTCAGGTCTTGAGGAGCCTGGGAAACTTTAATATCATGAAGGTGCTAAATTCTACTTCTAAAGTAACAAAATATTCCAGATGGCACGGCACAGGCTCAGAGGGTTAAAGAATCCCTGTGTAAAATATAGCCCATCAGCCATTTGAAGCCAATGTAGTTTTTTCATTTGGATGCTCCATGTCCTGGACTCAAACTGCTTTATGGCATTGTAGTACACGTCCTCTTGGAAAATGGAAATAATGGCTTTTATTTTTCTTATTAAAAGAAGTCTCTCTCTCTTTCTCTCCATTCTTGTCTCTAATCCCGTATCTAACCCTGCTCTCTCTCTCTCTTTTCCTTGATGATGAAATATCTTGAGAGAGTTGTTTGTACTCACTCTCCCCAATTCCCCTCCTCTTATTCCCTCCTGAACATTTTCCAGTCACCAACGATCCTTTGAAACTTCTGTTAGCAAGGCTACCAATGACCTCTACCTTGCTGAACCTGATGATATATTCTTACCCACCTAAATTGACCTTTTAGTAATTTGACTCTACACCCCCTAAATGACTATGCACCAATCCTGTTTTGAGCCTGTTGTGCTCTTCTAATTATTAATAGCACTTGCTTTCACACACCAGTGTGTTCAAACTTGGTTGAAAAATTATGAGGTCACCCTAACTCTCAATAGAATATGACACAATCATTCCTCCATAAAACTCTCTACTTTTGCCTTCTAGGCCACATGTCTGTTTCATTTGTCTTCCACCTCCTCTCTCTCTCCTTCTTAGTGTTTGCTGACTGTTCTTCACATACTCAGCTTCATATATTGGAATGCCCTAAAAAAAGGATTCAGTAATTGGATTTCTTCTCTCTTCTAGCTACTCCTTCCTCCTGGATGATTTTATTTTACTTCTTGACTTTAAATATGCGGATAATTTCCAAGCTTCTACCAATTCAGACCCCTTCCTATAACTCTAGACTCCTGTACCTTTGTTATACTTGACATAAACCAAAACCAAAACCAAACTCATTGCCATCGAGTTGATTCCAACTCATAGTGACCTTATAGAACAGAGTAGAACTGCCTCATGGAGTTTCCAAGGAGTGGCTGATGGATTCAAACTGCTGACCTTTTTGTTAGTAGCAGAACTCTTAACCACCCCATCACCAAGACTCCACTTGACATGTTCAGTTAAATATCTAATAGGCATTTGAAAGATAATATGTTAAAAAAAATGTTTTTACCCTTCACAAATCTACCCTTTGCAAACTTGTTCATTTTGGTTAGTAGCAACTTCATTTTTTTTCCCTAGTTCTTAGCTCATAAACCTTTGAGTCAATCTAGAATTTTCTTTCTTTCCATGAAATACATGTTCTCTGTCAAGTATGTACCAGAGAAATATATCTCTACATTAACAGTGAATGTCTGGCAAACTCTATTTATGCCCATTGTCTTTTTCCATTAAAGGGACATCTATCTGGATTCTCATCCTTGGGAGTTGATGTTCAATCAGAATACACCACCTTGGCCATTCCTGTATTTAAAAATATACATATTTATGGCTATTCCCAAGAAAGGTGATCCAACCAAATGCAGAAATTATCAAACAATATCATTAATATCACATTCAAGTAAAATTTTGCTGAAGATTATTCAAAAGCAGGTGCAGCGACAGAGAACTGCCAGAAATTCAAGCCAAATTCAGGAGAGGAAATGGAACCAGAGACATCATTGCTTACATCAGATGGATCCTGGCTGAAAGCAGACAATATTAGAAAGACGTTTACCTGTGCTTTATCAACTATGCTAAGGCATTGGACTGTGTGGATCATAACAAATTATGGATAACATTGCAAAGAATGGGAATTCCAGAACACTTAATTGTGCTCATGAGGAACCTGTATATAGACCAAGCAGCAGTCATTCAAACAGTACAAGGGGATACTGTGTGGTTTAAAGTTGGGAAAGGTGTGGGTCAGGGTTGTATCCTTTCACCATACCTATTCAGTCTGTATCTTGAGCAAATAATCCAAGAAGCTGGACTATGTGAAGAAGATTGGGGCATCAGGATTAGAGGAAGACTCATTAACAACTTGTGATATGCAGATGACACAACTTGCTTGCTGAAAGTGAAGAGGACTTGAAGCACTTACTGATAAAGACCACAGCCTTCATTATGGATTACACCTCAACATAAAGAAAATAAAAATCCACACAACTGGACCAACAAGCAACATCATGATAAACAGAGAAAAGATAGAAGTTGTCAAAGATTTAATTTTACTTGGATCCACAATCAACACCCGTGAAAGTGGAAGTCAAGGAATCAAACAATGCATTGCATTGGGCAAATCTGCTGCAAAAGATCCCTTTGAAGTGTTAAAAAGCAAAGATGTCACCTTGAAGACTAAGGTGAGCCTGACCCAAGCCATGGTGTTTTCAATAACCTCGTATAAATGAGAAAGATGGATGATGAATAAGGAAGACCAAAGAAGCATTGACGCCTTTGAAGTGTGGTTGTTGGCGAAGAATACTGAATATACTGTGGACTGCCAGAAGAACAAACAAACCTGCCTTGGAAGAAGTACATCCAGGATGCTCCTTAGAAACAAGGATGTAGAGACTACATCTCACATACTTTGAACATATTATCAGGAGGAATCGGTCCCTAGAGAAGGACATCATGCTTGGTAAAGTAGAGGGTGAACAAAAAAAAAAAAAAATGATTGCGAGGATGGCACAGGACCTGGCAGTGTTTTGTTCTGTTGTACATAGGGTTGTTATGAGTTGGAATAGACTCCTCTGCACCTAACGACGACATCTTTGCACTCCATACAAAGTTTCCAATAAGGACATCTGGAACAAGGCATCACTGATTCATTCATTCGCCATGTTGTTGTTGTTAGTTGCCATCAAGTCAATTCCAACTGTGGCAACCCCACGTGTGCAGAGTATAACTGCTCCATAGAGTTTTCAAGCCTGTGATCTTTCGGTAGCACCTTGCCAAGCCTGTCTCTCGAGGTGCCTCTGGGTGGGTTCATATATACTTACATATATATATATATATATGTATGTATGTGTATATGCATATGTGTGTGTATATGTATATATATGTGCATATATATGTGTGTATATATATATATGCTATATTGGGTTTTGGGTTTATATTGTAATATATATATATATATATATATCTGTCATAAATTAGCCGAATCTCTGCACTCACCCCTGACTCTTCCTTCTATTCTGTCTTGACTGGTGGCCACCCTCATAGTCTCCAGACATTTCCATGTTCCAGGCATGTCCATGTTCTAGTGCCTAAAAGTCCCTAGATAGGGGCTGTCACGGGCTGCACTATACATAGGCTGGTATCCTTTCTGAAAGGTCAGTATTTAGGCCACTCTGACTGTAAAATATTTTGACACTTACCCCTGTTTATCCCTCTCTGGAATCAGAAGAATGAAGTGCTTTGAGCAACTATGAATAAATCACCAGTGCTAATTACCATTAGACAAACTTTTTAAGCTCTCACCAACTCACTTTTAACAAGGTGCACCTGTCAATTCATCATCTGAATGATTCATTGCCCTTGGCGATGCCTCACTATTTCTTTAAAAATAACTACGCTCTTTTGCTTCTCTATTTTTTTAAATAACTTAATTGTTTTATGACCCAACAGAATTTTCTACAGCATTACAACTTCAAATAACTATTTTCATTTATATCATTATCTTCTCTACTGCTTTGAGGAAACCTCCTCCACCTGCCACTCTTGGGTATAAAATATCAGCAGCTAAGTTGGACCCCAGTTTAGTTTCTCTATGTATTTTTTACTGTGTCTGGGAACAAAGATGATAAAGAAAGAAAACTGATGAATTTGTTTCTGAATTAAAGAAGGTTCTATTCATTAGTGCTTGGGAGCAGAGCAAGAGAGGGTCAAGAACTACGTCAATTTGGGTCTTCAAGTCATGGGGATGAGGAGGAACAATATGAAATAGTCTTCATCTGGGAAGTATCTTTATTCTCTTTACAAAGCTCCCAATAAGGACCTCTGGAACAAGGCCCCATTGATTCATGCATTTGCCATGCTGTTGTTGTTAGTTGCCATTGTTTCAATTCCAACTATGGTGACCCCATTGTGCAGAGTGGAACTGCTCCATAGAGTTTTCAAGCCTGTGACCTTTTGGCAGCAGATTGCCAGACCTTTCTCTCGGGGTGTCTCTGGGTGGGTTCAAATCTTTAACCTTTTAGTTAGTAATTGAGTACTTAACCATTTAGATCACCCAGAGACAATAAATCTGTTGTTAAAATTTGTGACCACTTCTTATAAACTTGTTTAAGCCCTTGTATATATACGCTCTTGGCAAGACTGAACAGACTTGTGGACCAATGATTTCTCCTTCAAACTGGTATCTTAAAGTATTTTTCAACATGTTTTTTTTCCTAAGAATGTTCAAGGGCCATGTGGGAAAAGGCTTAGAAATTAGAACTTGGGGCATGCATAGAATACTTGTCTGTTATCCTGAGCAGCTCAACTCTGCCAGACGTTTTGTGTACTCCTCTCAAGAAAAATCAATGAAATGTAATGTCCAGAACCACCTGCCGTAGAAGGCAGTTTGATAAATTCCTCTTGTTACTTACCAGTGCTTGCCTCCTGGGCGTCTCAGGTCCTACCTACAGTAGAACTTCCCTGGAGAGCTGTTGGAACCATAAAGACCTCACTCTGGACATTAATTTTCTCTACTCCTTTTACGTTTCCAAAAATATGATAGTAGTCAAAGGCTGTGTGAGAGCCCTTTCAGACAGATACCCAGAGAAATTGGCTGAATTAGTTTCTCACAATGGAAATTTAACCTCAACATGATTTCATTGACTGAACCTCACCTTTTTTCTTCACCATCTTATATAGTTTTAACTCTTTGATTCACGTCATTTTTCTTGCCTGAATTCAAGGAGTGGGTTGTTTTCACCTCAATAAGTATTTGCAAAAGAGAATGAAAATAGAGTTTGTGTGGAGATATTTATTATATTTAAAAAGCTCACAAACGTGAAGTGAAACACCTGATTAAAAAAAAAAAAGAATAGAAATGTATATCATTAATTTAACATGTGGGCGTTAATTAATTCAACAGATATTTATTGATATCTCTTCTGTGCTAGTTTGGGATGTAATGATAAATGAAACAGTCCCTGCCCTCAAGGAGTTTGGTGTCCAAGTGAGATCCTATTCATCTTTAATATTGAAATCATAATGACTGCCAGTGTCTATCAGCTTTCTTGCTAAGCATTAGTTCTCCCTTATGTTAAAACGCAACCCCTGATGGTACAAATTATTAACACATTCAGCAGCTAAACAAAAGGTTAGAGGTTCAAGTCCACTCAGAGATGCCTAGGAAGAGAGGCTTGGTGATCTACTTCTGAGAAAATCAGCTATCGAAAACCCTATGGTGTGCAATTCCACTCTGACACAGATGGGGTCGCCGTGAGTCACAATTAACTGGAAGGCAATTGATTTTTATATTAAAATGTTCCTTAGTCATTTTTCAACAGCATCCATTAAACATGCCTTCCAAGTGTTTCCAAATATTCTGTTCACTGAACTATGGCGCTAATTCAGACAGGATTTAATTTTACCAAAGGGATTTACACTCAGAATGTCAGAAAATAGCTGTATAAAACTGGAAGGCATGCCCATGATAGATGTCATCTAAAGTGCTCCTAATATGGGATTTACAGATACCTCTGCCTCTGCCCAGATCTCTCTGCTTTCCACCTTATTTCTCCCTACCTTATGTTTCTATTACAATACCATGGTGAGCAGACCCTGCTCATTTTCAACAGAGGGTATGTAAAGTGGTGTTCAGAGAAAACAAGTTAATAGATTAGAAAACAGTCACAAACCATATCTTGGCCATAGCCTGCATTTAAGGCATCTTCATGGAAGATATTGATTCATGTCATAATAGTTTTTGATAGTTTTTCTATAATTCTTGTTTTTGCAATGGTGTAATTATCAATGCAGTCAGATGGACAATTGTGATTTGATTTGTGACAGTGAACTTCAGCATTGAATGAAATAACTTCAGAAGCTATGGTGGACTCCCTGATACGTGTAACTCTATTTCCAGCACAGAGAAACGTGGTCTTCTCCTTAAGTGAGACTCAAACAACCCACGCAAACTGCTTTCCAGTTTCCTCAGGCTGCACTTTATTTTGTCAGCTCCTCTCTAGAATAATGCTTATTTCATCATATGAGATGAAGCACAAAAGCATTTGTGCGTCCTCAGCTACCCCTTTGATATTGTCTGGGACCTATGAGTCAATTCTGTTCCATGGCTAATCACTCAACAAGCTCTTTTTAGTCTTTAATGGAAGATGAATGGGTAGGCAGACTGGTCATTCATTCTGAGAGAAAATAGGGTTTTAAGCTAAATATAACATGGGGACACTGAGATCAGTGAGCCTTTTTTAATGTGTCCATTTTAAACCAGGCTTGCCAAAACCTTTCAAACATTATGGTAGGGGGGAACTCTGCATTGACAATAAACTCTGGATGGATCAGGTAACTTATTTAACAAGTCCTATTTTCCCCTGTACTCACTTTAAAAAAAGAACCCCATTATGATGGAAATGGGCTGGTTGAATGAGCTCCAGTTGGATCTTGTCTTCAAAAGTCATTGTATAACTACTTTGAATCTGGTCGTTTAAAGATATAACCTCCAGATACAAGTTTAAATCTGTCTCCATTGAAGAACAAGCAATTATGAATATTAAAGGGATGATTACTTCTAATAACTCCTTATCACACAGAATCATGAAATTATACCTATCTTGGGTATTTAAGATATACTGTGCATGTTTTCGTAATTATAAATATGCCCCTGCCTTTTTTCTTTGGTTTAAAGAAAATCTTTCCAGACAGCACTTATTCATTTCTTGCAATCAAATATTTAAGTTGTAATATGTTTAGGGAATATTAAAATAGCCCTAATACAGTAGAAATGTATTTTCAATATATGTGATGACAACTTTAATAGCATCAATGAAAGAATGAATGAAGGAGAAAGAATGAAAGTCCATTCTTGAAATTCTAATACCTAGTGTTTCCTATATATTTTACCCAAAGAATGAATAAGAGCACAGTTTCTAAAGTCAAGTCTCAGATCACTGAGACTTTAGCAATCGCTTGGAAACCCTGGTGGCATAGTGGTAAAGTGCTACAGCTGCTAACCAGAAGGTCAGCAGTTCAAATCCACCAGGCACTCCTTGGAAACTCTACAGGGCAGTTTTACTCTATCCTATAGGGTCACTATGAGTCAGAATCGACTCAACGGCAGTGGGTTTGTTTTTTTTTTTTTTTTATCTGCTTCTGGCATTTTCTTCACTTCCTCCTCCACTGCCTCTTCTGTAGCCTCTACCTCCTCTACTTTATTTTTTATGGCTTGACAGTAACACAAGCTTCTTTTCTTCTTTATATTCAACGTTACTTGATTTTTTTTTTTTTTCCAGAACCAGGGCACTGGTAGTCTTATTTTGAAGAAAGCTAGATCACTTTGCCTTTGGTCATCATGTCAAAGTCCAGTGACTTAGAGATTGTTTGAGCAAAGTAATAAGTTCTCTGGGGTCCTTGAGGTAGTAGACCCAGCTGTAGCAGGTATAGCTCTTTCTCAGTTTGATTTGATCTCTCTGAGTTGCCAGCAGCCAAATTAGTCTTAAATATCAAGTAAAGTGATACACAGCCCTCCTCTATTTTGAGGAGACCAGGGAAAATTAGTACAGGCACCATCTATTGGGTAAGAGAACTACTGGAACCAAGGGAAAATGTAACAAATCCTGACAAAGGCTTCTACTGAAACTGTACTTTGCATATCTCTATCCCTCATCTCACTTGGATGATCTTTTACCCTGTGGAATGGTGTAGCTAGTGAGCTTTTTAAATGAATCATGCTAAATTAGGAAAGCATTCTACTCTCTATTAAAACATGGTCAAAGCCCAGGCTTCTGCCTTGGTAATTAAACCCTAATGCAAAATATTCATTATTGTAACAGTCCATTAATTACTTGTGCCTACAAGTCAGTGACTGTTGATATCCGGGGACTGGCTTCCAAGTTCTTTACTGTGGTCCTACGTTAACATAACACCTTCTATCCAAGGAACCACTGAGCATGGTGAAAACTTTAGCCCTATCACTATCCATGAATTTCTAGAGTTGTGCATGAGACGCACCCTGAGATGAATTATGCTGGGTTTCAACTTGTCAAGAATTTATTTTAATAATCACTTACTTTACAAATAAAAGAAACAGTGAAACAATTACTATTGCGATAAGTCACCTGTCTCCGCAGGATATTTGCATAACCTCTAATTGAATTTTACTCTCTGAGTGGAATAACGTGATGGTAGAGAAAAGCTACCAGAATAGCACAAAGGCATAATTAATTGGCATATTTATGCATTCAATTTGCAGTGCCTTATTTTGCTTTGTTGACTGTTACTTTGTAATAATCCTTCTGTTGTTTAATGTCCATGTGTGTATTTCCACAGCCATGTTGTAAGCTCTGAAAAACATCTTTATTCTGTCTCAGTGTCTAAAAATCTCCACAAGTGTCCAGAACCTGATAGAAGCACAAAACTTAGGGAAATAGGAAGTCAAAGTTAATGTGCAAAAGTGGGCTGACATAGAAATATACAGGGAGAATAGATGATATTCATGCAGAGCTTGATGTAAGAGGAAAGAGTAAAAAGGTGGTAAAGAAAAGGCAGTAGGGTGATTTATCGGTATATCTTCTTGTCTATACCTCATTGTGGTTTTCTGGACTAGCCCAGGTTAGCACACACTGCCACATCTTAGGTCTGAGAATATAATGCATTTCAAAGTTTAGTATACACGCATTTTTCACATTTTTGTTGTTGTTAGGTGCCATCCACTTGGTTCTGACTCACAGTGACCCGATATACAACAGAACAAAACGCTGTCCAGTCCTATACCATCCTCACAATCATTGCTATGTTTGAGGCCATCGTTGTAGCCACTGTGTCAGTCTTTCTCGCTAAGGGTCTTCCTCTCTTTCTCAGCCCTCTACTTTAGCAAGTATGATGTCCTTCTCCAGGAACTGGTGCCCCCTGATAACATGTCCAAAGTACATGGGATGAAGTCTCGCCCTCCTAGCTTCTAAAAAGCATTCTGGTTGTACATCTTCCCAAGACAGATTGGTTCGTTCTTCTGGCAGTCTATGGTATATTCAATAATCTTCGCTAACACCATAATTCAAAAGCTTTCTACTCTTCTTCAGTCTTCCTTATTTATCATCCAGCTTTTGCATGCATATGAGGTAATTGAAAATACCATGGCTTGGGTCAGGTGCACCTTAGTCCTCAAGGTGACATCTTTGCTTTTTAATACTTTAAAGAGATCTTTTACAGTAAATTTGCCCAAATGACAAGGTTTGTCATTTGATTTCTTGGCAGCTGCTTGCCTGGGCATTGATCGTGGATCCAAGTAAAATGAAACACTTGGCAACTTTAATATTTTCTCTGTTTTTTTATGATGTTGCTATTAGTGGAGTTGTGAAGGTTTTTGTTTTGTTTATGTTGAGGTATAATCCACTCTTAAGACTTTGGTCTTTGATCTTCTTCAGTGTTTCAAGTCCTTTTCGCTTTCAGCAAGCAAGGTTGTGTCACCTGCATAATGCAAGTTGTGAATGAATTTTCCTTCAATCCTGATGCCTTGTTCTTGTTCATACAGTCCTGCATCTTGGATTATTTACTCAGCATACAGATTGAACAAATATGGTGAAAAGATACAACCCTGACAAGCACCTTTTCTGATTTTGAAACACTCACTATCCCCTTGTTCTGTTCAAATGACTGCCTCTTGGTCTATGTACAGGTTCCTCACGAGCACAATAAAGTATTCTGGAATTCTCACTCTTAGCAATGTTATACATCATTTGTTATGACCCACACAGTCAAATGCCTTTGCACTGTTGGTAAAACACAGGTAAACATCTTCTTGGTATTCTCTGCTTTCAGCCAAGGTCCATCTGACATCACCTTTTCTGAAACTGGCTGAGTTTCTGGCAGTTTCCTGTTGATGTACTGCTGCAACGATTTTTCAATTTTCTTCAGCAAAGTTTTACTTGCATGTGATATTAATGATATTGTTTAATAATGTCCACATTCTGTTGGATCACCTTTCTTTGGAATGGGTACAATTATGGGTTTCTTCCAGTTGGTTGGCCAGATAGATGTCTCCTAAATTTCTTGGCATAGACAAGTAAGCACTTGTAGCATTGCATCCATTTGTCGAAACATCTCAACTGGTGTTCTGTCAGTTTCTGGAGCCTTGTTTTCCACTGATGCTTTCAGTGCAGCTTGGGTTTCTTCCTTCCATACCATCAGTTCTTGGTCATATGCTACCTCCTGAAATGGTTAAACATCAACCAATTCTTTTTGGTACAGCAACATTGTGTATTCTTTCAATATTCTTTTGATACTTCCTGCATCATTGAAATTTTTGCCCATAGAAGCCTTCAATATTCCAACTCGAGGCTTGGATTTTTTGTTCAATTCTTTCAGCTTGAGAAATGCCAAGAGTGTTCTTCCCATTTCATTATAATTTTTTACTTCGAAATTTGTTCAGCTCTTTTACTTTATCTTTTCTTCCTTTTGTTTTAGCTATTCTGCATTCAAGGGCAGTTTTCAAAGTCTCCTCAGACATCCATTTTGGTCTTTTCTTTCTTTTCTATCTTTTTAATGAACTTTGGCTTTCTTCATGTGTGATATCCTAAATGTCATCCTACAACTCGTCTGGTCTTTGGTCATTAGTGTTCGACGTGTCAAATCTCTTCTTGAGATGGTTTCTAAATTCAGATAGGATATACTCAAGGTTGTACTTTGATTCTCATGGAGTTGTTTTAATTTTCTTCAGCTTAATGTTGAACTTGCACATGAGCAATTGATGGTCTGTTCTGCAGTGGTCCCCTGGCCTTGTTCTGACTGATGATAGTGAGCTTTTCCATCATGTCTTTCCACAGATATAGTCTATTTGATTGCTGTATATTCCATCCAGCGAGGTCCACATGTATAGTTGATGTTTATGTTGTCAAAAAAAAGGTATTTACTATGAATAAGTCATTGGCCTTGTAAAATTCTGGCATCATTTTTATCAACAAGGCCATGTTTTCCAACTCCTGATCCTTCTTCTTTGTTTACAACTTTCACATTCCAATCACCAGTAATTACCAATGCATCTTGGTTGCATGTTTAATCAATTTCAAACTGCAGAAGCTGGTAAAAATTTTCAGTATCTTCATCATCAGAATTAGTGGTTGGTACATAAATTTGGATAATAGTTGGATGAACTGGTCTTCCGTGTAGGTGTACAGGTATTAACATATCATTGAGAGTGTTGTACTTTAGGATAGATCTTTAAGTGTTCTTTTTGACAATAAATATGACACAATTCCTCTTTAATTTGTCATTCCCAGCATAGTAAACCATATAATTGTCCAATTTAAAGTTGACCAGTACCAATGCCTAGGATACCAATCTTTATGCATTCTATTTCATATTTGACAATATCTAATTTTCCCAGATTCATACTTCGTACATCCCATCTTCTGTTTATTAATGGATGTTTGCGACTGTTTCTTCTCATTTTGAGTCATGCCACATCAGCAAATGAAGGTCCCAAAAGCTTGACTCCACCCACATCATTAGGGTTGACACGACTTTGAGGAGGCAACTCTTCTCCAACAGTATTCTGAGCTCCTTCCAACCCAAGGGGCTCATCTTCTGGCGCTATACTAGGCAGTGTTCTGCTGCTGTTTATGAGGTTTTCATTGGCCAATTTTTTAGAAGATCACCAGGGCCTTCTTCCTAGTCTGTCTTAGTCTAGAAACTCTGCTGAAACCTATCCACATGGGTGACTCTGCTGGTATTTGTTATACCGGTGGCATAGCTACCAGAATCACAGCAACATGTAAGCCACCATGGCACAAAAAACTGACAGATGAACAGTGGATTTTTCACATAGTTTTACTAAATTCCAGTTATGTCAAGATACATGGCAGTATACTATTAATCATGATAAATGATGTGCAGTGGATAAATTGCTAGTTGTTTCTTTGTACCATAAGTGTATTTTCTCCATTACATCCAAGCAGTTATACTGCCTATTCTAATATATATATAATTTCATAATTTCCATATTTCCTACTCTGTATGAGATGTATTTAATAAAGGAAGCAAAGATCTTATGGGGCAAATTGGGGGTTGCCTTAAAATGGGTTTGCCATTTCTTCATTTCTCATGCTTACAAATGTCTTATGGCACTTGACATAAATAAAGAGAATAAGCATCTTGCTAGATGTCTTGGCTGTGGCGACCTGGGAATACATTTATGTTTCTCAGACAGTAAGATAAGAACATAACAAAACACAGACTTACAGATCCTCTGAGATTAGTGTATTGTCTGATGTCTCTTCCTAATGATGAAGCTAAATTTCCCTGATGATACAATGCTGTTAAGAGCTGGAGTATTCTGCTGCATTTGTGGTTTTTCTAATTGGCTGAATTATCCCTGAAGCAGTCCATTAGTACAGGAAAATTGGAGAACATGAAATGAATGGTTAGTTGCTAATAAGGTATATACATGGAGTTCTAGGACACACAGAGAATGTGGACAACTATTGTAATTGTTCTTACCATTTGCTTCACAGCTGAAGGACACTGAAACTTATCAACTGGGTATCAGTCCTGTGGTCTCACCAGAAGCTAGAGAAAATAGTGAAGTGAGAGGGTAAGGAAGCTTGTTGTAAATGGGGAGGAAAAAAATTACCCCTCACTGCCCATCACTACCTTTCAAATAGCTATGGAGGCTGAGGCTAAGCTCTGTTTTAGCAGCATACAATTTCTAGTGGTGGTATTGCTGTTCACAATTACTGTGTCTGAGCTTTGTTCTGTGAATATATGGGCAATCTACTACCATTTACTAAGTGCTAACTGTATGCCAAGCCTAGTGTTAGGTTTTGGAATTATATGTAAGATAACATGAGTTCTTGAGTCCAAGAAACTCTGAAGCATCTAGGATACTTACTAGTAGCGTAAACTGGGGCAAGTTAATTGAGTCTGTCTTCAGTTTCCTCATCTGTATATATGAAAAACAGTAAAACCAGCCCCAGATGTGTGGCATAGAAAAAAAGAGATACATTTAAAGCACTTAGCAGAATAACTATTTGGGAATTATTAACTGTCATTATTGTTGTTATTATTATTATTGGTGAATGTCAACTGCGTAACTCCCTATGCTGAGTGTTGGGGTAACAGCAATGAATAATCCTTACTTTTGTCCATAGGAACTCCCTTTATTTCTTAAATGATGAAATAGAATAAAAAATAATAACAATTATTCCATGTAAAAAGTACAGAGGAAGCACAGGGGAAAAAGTAAATAGATCTGTAGCGGATATGAGAAGACTTAATGAACAGTGTCACAAAGAAAGAAATATTTGAGCTGTGTCTTGCAGGATGAGTTGAAACCGACTAGTTCAAGAAGAGAGGAGTATGGAAGGGAAAAAGAGCCCAAATAAACATAGCTTAATTGGAAAACAGCAAGGCATTTGCAGTACCTGGGTACTTAGCCCTGACTCAGGGAGCCAGAGTGCTCTGTTTGGGCCCAAGTGAAAGCACTGGAGCATGAGAAGGGCACAGATAAATGATAATTTGTTTAATAGGACTATGGCAAAAGCAGAAAATCTAGAATCAACCATGCTACACTGTTGAATGAGGCTCTTCAACCTAGCCAGCTCAGTCCTATCGTTCAGACCCTTCCCCTGTCTTAGAACTGTCTATGGTTAATTTACTCAAGCTTTCTGTTACTATAATTGACATGGAGAAACAAAACAGTGAGAGTATTTAATGGGGTTATTAACAGGATGGAAATCCTAGTGGTGTAGTGGCTGCTATCCAAAATGTTGGCAGTTCACATCTACCAGCTCCTCCTTGGAAACCCTGTGAGGCAGTTCTACTCTGTGTTATAAGGTTGCTATGAGTCGGAATCGACTCTACGGCAAAAGGTTTGGTTTACCGGTTATTAACAGGATAGGAAAAAGTCTTCTCCAATTTTGCATATCTGATATATCTCTGTCTTGGTAGGAGCAATCACTATCTTTTGTTCTTTTCCTTCCTGTAAAATTAATAAAATCAATTTAAAGTCCAATGAAAATGTCCTGTTCCTCAAAGAAACTCTATTTTGATTGTTAAAGTGCTAAATTCTCTCTCGTCTTAACAAAGTGACTAGGTACTCTGTAATTAAAAGCCCACAGAAAACCCGTCTAATTATGCTGTTGGGTCTTAGTCCAACATTCACTTGTTTTTGCCATTTATTTTTTAGTTCATTGGGTTGCTAAATCAAGAATTTATTAAAACAAGGTGTGTTTTTCCTTAGTTTTACAGAAGTGTCAGGGCTATAAAGTAAGGCTTTATGGGTTAAAAATCTTCAATAAAAGATAATAGGCTGGAATAACTCTATGAAGCAAAGCTAAATGGGTTTATGATTAGGAAAACTTTTTTGTTTTACACTTTAGAATCTAGCAAATCGACTCTTATTTTGTTTGGTAATCGTTCTGTGATATGTGAGGAAAACCAGGTCTAGAGCTGGTGCAAGAAGGTCTTCACCTACTGAGCTTCTCTATCCCTTTCAATGCTTCAACAGATAAAGGTGATGATGATGAAAAAGTTGATCGTCTCTAACAAAACAGCGTCTTAAATTCCAGGCAGTAAGAGGTAGATGCAAACCAAACAAAACAAAAGACATATCTTAACTATTTCTCATAATTATTGATGGGTATTTTATATGAGTATGAAAAGAACCTAAATATAGAAGAAAACAAAAGTAATCCCACTGCTTGATAACTATATTACATGAGTTTAGAAACTCTCCACATTTGAATGCACAAAAAATTAAGTCAGCCAGCAAACTAGAAAGAATAATTGAGTCAAACAATGAAAACAGTTGCTATACTAATATTTAAAGCATTTATAAATATAAAATTATAAAGTCTCAATAAGATAAAAGCAAAGGAAAATATGTGATTTTACAGAAAATTCACGAAAGGCGTTAATGAGGAAAAAAAGTCACTTTAGTTTTTTAATTAAGAAACTAACCTTATAATATTTTTTTTTTTTACTTAGCAGATAAGAAATGATTAAAATAATGATAACTTCACTGTTGGCAATGGCGAAGGAAAAACAGTAGTTTAATTACATCAATGACATGGTTTTAAACTGACCCAGACTTTGTGAGAAGCAATTTGGCCATTCATTACCAAAAACCTAAAACAAGTTTACTGCCTTTTACCCATTATCTCCTCATGTAGTGATATATAATGCATTATGAAGAAATCCATTACACACAGTTTTTTTTTTTTTTAACTAAAAAAAATGGGAGTAATATGTAGAACCCTATGTATAATGGTTAAGTAAATTTTAGCATACCAGAGAAAAGACTTTTACCCAACATTCCCAATAATGTTTCCAATGAAGTATTTTCAAATGTTTTCAGTAAAAGGAATTATTTATGACCTAATGTTAAATAAAAATAAAAAGAAATATATAGGGAATTTTATATCATTTTTGTTGTTGTTCGTTGCCTTTGAGTCAATTATGATTCATGGCAACCCTGTATTTTACAGAGTAGAACTGTGCTCCATAAGCTTATCTTGACTGTAACATTAACGGAAGCAGATCGCCAGGTGTTTTCTTCCACAGTAATGCTGAATGGATTGTGTCCACCAAGCATTCAGTTAGCAGTCGAGCTCATAATAATAAAAAAAAAAATACATATAGAATTCTGTATCATACACTATAAGTAAATATGATGTTATCTCTGATGTGGGATTATGAGTGACATTACTTTTCCATTTCCTTTCTTTCCAAAGCCTGTCTATTATCATGATTACTATTTTAAATTAAAAATATCAAAAACAATTGTGTCTTTATTTAGCTATGGCTGTCAGTATATCATCTTTGGCCAGAGGAGGAAACACTGAGGTAAAAGTGGTAAAATTATTTGCTTAACCAATTTTGTGCCTGAAAGTAGGGAGTGTAGAGTATGGTCAACATTTCTTTCCACTTCTGTTAACATAAACTGTGCTGACACTTGATTCGACCTGCAGGTGTTCACTAGCATTTTAGCTTGATTTGCATTTGTCAATCTCTGCTGAAGTCTCATTAGACAGCTTGAACACTTCGCTACTTCTTGACATTCTTATCAAGGTCAGGATGGGTCAAGTGGACCATCAGCCATTAGCTATCAGAGGAACCACAAAACAGAGTTTGCATTTTACATCTCTTCTCCCTTTGGGAAACTTGGCATCATCTGTGTTTACCTATATCTGGCATGTTAATGTTCTGTAGAAAAAAATAACATCTATAATAATCTTTGTTTTGATTCCCAGTCTTTACTTATCTTAAAATTTAGCCTTTAAATGCTTTTTTACTTACTTTTGATGAATTTTCTTCAATGAACAATTCATTGTCTTTCGTGTTATATTGAGCTAGGTTCAAGTCCCAGCACTGGCATTTTCTGGCTTAGATGCCTTCCACAATTAATATAAATTCTCTAAGCTCTAGTTTCAGCAACTTTTCAAAACCTGAAGACCAAACCTCTTGCTGTTGAGTCAATTCCGACTCACAGCGACAGAGTAGAACTCCCCCACAGAGTTTCCAAGGAGCACCTGGTGGATTTGAACTGCCGACTTTTTGGTTAGCAGCTGTAGCACCGAACCACTACGCCACCAGGGTTTCCTCAGCAACTTTACCATAGATGAAAATACCCATTTTTAATCAGATAGGATGTTTTTTTGTTGAAAGTTACTGAAAAATCCAGCTTAAATGAGATTAAACAATTAAGGAAGTTTATTAATTTATAAATCTGAATATAAGCTTCAAGCACAATCCTTTTTCAGGGCTATGGTCTTGTTTTATGTTTTTGTAAACCTCCACATTATGTACCCTCTGGAAAATTCCATTTTTTGCTTGTGATACTATGATACTTAAAAATGAAAATAAAATCTGAGATTGTGAAGATAGCTTTGACTTTGCTAGTTCCTCAAAGGGTCTTGGGGACCCCCAGGGTCCCTGAACCACAATCTGACCTACATCGTTTAAAGGCAATAGACAAGGAGAGGCTAATGTGCACAGTGGGAAAGAGCTTTTAGCAAATGTATGAGTCATAATTTATTTAGTTATATTCTTAAATATTCTAAGAAACATACCTGTATTTAGGTAAATAGGCAAAGAAGCCCTTTGGGGGCCTAGAAACAGACCTGGGTGTGAATTTCAAAGCATCACTATTCACTATTCTCACAAATTACAACAAAGACACTAGTTTAAATTTACAACTAATAAGAGTCACCAATAGAAATGGAAATACAACTCATGAATAATAAATAAATTCATGGATATTCCCCCCTAGATTCACTCTCTATTAACTTCACCCCAATTTATTTTTCTTAAATATGTCTATAAAGTTTTCAGACAGTAGCTTTTCTTGGGAATGTATATTTCACAATCAACATACAAAGAGCTGAGTTTTCCTAGTGTCATATTTACCTCATTTTAGCTGGGTTTAGCCAGCTATTAAGAGAAGAAACTGAGAATATTAATAGATCAGTAGCTGGTATACTTAGATCAACCCAAACTGTATAAATATGACAGCCACAGATTTGAGCTCTAAAGAATCAAAATGCACTGTTCCTTAGAGGAAGCTGCCTCTGGTAGAGGCAGAAGTTCCTTTTGTTGTAAACAACAAGAGAAATGAGAATGAACAGTCAGTTGAAAAATAAAAGACTGAAAATGAGAAATCATTGTTTCTGAAAATTGATCTATCGTCTATTAGCTGTAGCAATAAAGAAGATGTTCAAGAGGGAAAAGTGCTCAAGAATAGAAATGAAGGCCCTGCCTGTTACATAGAGCTAAAGAGCACTGATTTCTCAGTCTGTGGTCTTTTCTTCCCCTTTAATAAAAGAAAGGTTAGATTTTAGATGTAGAGATGTAGGGGTAATTGCATAATGGAAATACTTTTGTTAGAATGTGTAACTGATGAAGAGTGGAAAAACTGTAGGTGGTACAGAAAGGTAATTGGCTGGTAGGCTGAGTTCCAAGCACTGTGCCTTGAGTCAATGGTGCTTGAGGGACTTAGAAAAGGGAAGCTGCAGAACAAGAAAATAAGATTTCTGTTGTCTTGATGGCCCCAAGGAGAAAGCTTTATGTAAGTTTATTGGTATGTGTGCTTTGGGGAAGAAGTGTGATAGAGTGAGAAGAGGGATATTATAATACTAGATGTCACCATTCTCACTGTAGAGGTTGAAAGGAAGGAAAAAATATCTCCAGACATTTTTTTGTTATGTACAAATATTGATATTGCTGTCTTCCTCCCACAAGGGGTTTCTTGAGCCAAATAATAAATAAAATTATTCTTCCCTCTTTTTCCCATGGTACCTATTACATTCTCTCAGAGGGTTCTGAAAGATCAAGGCTAAGTTTAGTCATGAGTCAAAGTTCTAAAGATGAAATTTGCTGGGTTGTGGCAGAGTGTTACTGGTCTGACATATTAACATACCTCAGCAGGCTGTTCCTAAAGCATTTCAGGAAATCCAGGGATCATCTGTGCCTCATCTGAGACATTTCACTTTAATGATTACTGCCTTCTATCTACAAGAGAATGTCACATGGTACATTATATTTTTGAAGACAACGTGGGGCTCACTGTTTAGTCAATTTTAGTGATTTTTTTTAAAAGTTAATTTCTTCGGTGTCATTTGTATAAGTATGGATGGTCTACTTACAGTGGGGGACACTATATTATGTTAAAATCATAACAGTGATACAAACAATATTGGAAATAATAATAGCTCACATTTTAAAGCATGTATCAATGCCTGTGGAGTCTGGTGGTTCAGTGGCAAGAGATCAGCTGCTAACCAAAAGGTCAGCAGTTTGAATCCACCAGCAACTCCTTGGAAACCCTATGGGGCAGTTTTACTCTGTCCTATAGGGTTGTTAGGAGTTGAAATCGACTCGACAGCAATGAGTTTGGTTTTTTGGTTTTATCATGTACTCTCCTGAATATTTTATATGTGTTTTCTCATTTGAGGTGTTCAGGATAACACCTTTTGTGAGGTCTCTTCCTCCACATGCCATTTCCAACATGTAAATAGGTTTTCTTTCGTCTCCAGACTATTCTCTGCCTGAAGCCATTAGATCACCTTGCTATATGTAATAATTTTACGTTTAGTGTAATGCCGTGTTTTGAGTATGTAAGTAAAATTAATCTCTACTGATAAGCTTAATTAGGATATGTAGGTTATGGGTGTATGGGTGGATAGGCCTGTAAATACACAGCTACATTTAACAAGAACCCTAATATTGATAACCTTTTAGGAAACACACAACACACACATATACCTTAATAACTTCCTTTAAGCAGAAATTATAAAAACACCATCTCTAATTACAGTGCAACAAAACTAGAAATTAGTAACAGCAACTACCCACAAAAAAGCTCTTTTCCCTTGAGTTAAAAAAAAAAAAATTAAATAACTCTTGTAGGATAGAGAAAACACATACAAAAATGCAGAATTTCTAATCAATAATTATTATAACTCAACACTATGTATCTGTGAGGTACAACTGAAACAGTGATCAGAGAAAAATTCACAGTCCCAGATACTTCTTTCAATAAAACAAAGGAATAGTTATCAATGAATTAAGTTTACCAATTCAATTAATAAGAATGAAAATTCCAAAGGAATAAAAAAAAAAGCAGAGGAAATTAATAAAGATAAATGTAGAAATTTATGAGATAAACATAAAAAACAAGCATTAAAAAATGGAACTAATAAATAAATCAAAATGTCAGTACTTTGAGAAATTAAAAAAAAAAATCAAGATAAGAATTAAACCATGTAAAAGACTAAGACAATTCTAATGTAAACTCTCCAATGGAATAAATTAAAATCATAATCGTAATTTAATCCAACCTACATATGATGTTTTATTTTTCCTCAGAACAATTGTGCCAACCTTGTTCAGCTTACATTTGAATGCCTCCAAATACGTGCAAATCATCTCCTGAGATAGTTCGGCCTTCTTGAGACAACTGCTTCCTCATCGAGCCTAAATCCATCTACCTCCTTGAGATCTCTGGCCACTTTCCTAATTCTGTCTTACGGGACCTTAGAGAACAGATCCAAGCCCTCTGCCACATGGTAACCCTTCATACATTTGAGGAAAGCTACAATATTTGCTCCACCATTTCCCACAAACTCTTAAGTCTTTCATCTAAACATAGCTGAATATCCCCTAGCACCCTGGCCTCAGTTGTCTAAACTCTCCCTGATTTGCCTATATTTCTCTTCTATTTTTTTTAGTGTGGGGCCCACATCAAACACAAAACACACACTTCAGGCCACAATGTCCCATTTATTTCTTGGCATTTCTTAAGATAATTCTGGTCTCATTTGAAATTATCTTTATCTGTACCCAACAATTCTAAGGTGTTGACTGTTTTACAGATCTGAGCATCTAAATGATCACATTTTGGCTTCTGTTTTCCCTATTTCTCTTGACTCCGTGACAGCATCCAATCATATTAGGTGCCCAAATACAGCTTACAGAATGAAGAAAAGGAAGCTACAGAAAATAGGATAAATCTGTACTGTAATAGGGGCTTCCCTTTAAAATTGTGTCCAATCGTGAATGAGAATTTTGTAAGAAATTCAAAATGAGAGAAACCATTTGTCTATAAAGAGCTCTCCGATTATATCAAGAAACCTCTACTATAGAGAAAGACTAGTATTTTTTTCTCTCTCTCTGCTTTTGGGATGCCAATATTCTCTGCAGTATTTCTAAAATGAAAGATTTTCTGTAATGAAAATTCCCCCAGATTGAGATTTAAATTGGTGAGTTTCCCCCAAACAGGATACTAATCATAAACCCTGCAGTTTAACTTTCTACTTCCACGGGACTTTCAAGAAAATAAATGTATTTTTCCTTAAGACAAATGTATTTATATTTGATAAAAATGAAGCCTGATAAGAGTGTTATGGAAAATAAAAATTTTGTATAAGGTCCTTCTACATCAGAGCAAAACCACAAAATTGAGAAGCATTGCCATTTAGACATGAGAGGCATGGTGAGAGGTAATACTTGAGGCCATTTTATTTTACTTTTTTTATGTTTGGTCATTGAACTATAACATTGCAAATGAGTTTGTGAGGAAAATAGAACAGACTCTTATGATGATCATCTTTATACTATGGACTTGTGGTAGCCAATAGTCCAAAAAATTGCCGCCTATATACGCAAGAGAGCTCATCTACACAAGACCTGATACAGCCATGGAACATGTAGAAGACACCCATTTTAACCCATCACAGTTCTTCCGGAGAATGACTTCTCTAAACATTCTATATGGTTTTTTCCTGACTGATCCAAGAGGACCACGAAATCTTTCCTGGCTGAAATGATTACTCCATATCCCTGGTTACAGAGTTTATTTCATATATAGTCATACAACACACAAATCTGTGAAGCATTCCATTTTTTTTTGTTTTTGGAGCCCTTATGGTGCAGTGATTAAGGGTTCCGCTACCAACCAAAAGGTTGGCAGTTTGAATCCCTCAGCTGCCCCTTGGAAACCCTAAGGGGCAGTTCTACTCTGTCCTATGGGGTCGCTGTGAGTTGGAATAGACTCGACTGCTATGGTTTTTTTTCTTTTTTAATAGCCTTATGGCCCAGACCAGTCCTGGAATTTGTGCTAATTGGCAATGAGCAATGAGGTACTTGTATTAATCAAGCTCTGCTAGGCTATGCTTTACTTACAAATAAACCCTAAAATTTCGGTATCTTAATACATTAAACTTTTTTTTCTCAATAATGCAAGTTTAATATGGATTGGATGTTTTGCATACCACCCATCAAGGTTTCCCCCAGTGGAGACACCTTCCTATGAATAAGTGTGAAGGTAAATTGTACCATTGAAGCATAGTAGTTCTGCATGTGTAGCCAGAGAAAAATAAGTAAAACGAGTCTACATATACACAAAAATACAAACAAGAAATACAAATGATCTTGGAAAGATAAAATGAGAACTCATTAACTTTACCAGCAGATCCTGCAATTTTAGGGCAATACTGGGTATTTGAAACCACTTGATCTAGTGTTCCCAAACCTTCAGTGGCATCAGAATCTATCCTAGCACCTGATGAACTGCCTTACAAACCAATTCTAATCGATAACTTATCAAAGTTCCTTCTTGTCCACTGATACATCCCTATGAAGGTATATCCGGTGCCTACCACAATGTCTCCAAGCAAATTAAGTATGCCAACTTATTTCAGACTTCAAAACTGCATGCCATTTAAAACACCTTGGAAAATCACTGAACTTCCCTGACCCTCCTCTTCCTCATCTGTAATATTGAAATAATACTTACTGCTCTGGGTGGTTGCTAGAATTAAATGATCCAATGTAGGAAGTGGTAGGTTGGCACACTCTTAAGTTACTCAGTAAATGTAAACAATAGATATTAGTGTTCTTCAATACTTGGTGCCTGAGTGATGAGACTTGGATGCAGTGGAATGATGACACTAGAAAGATGTTCTACAACCAAGAGACAACCAACAGGCCACAGGGCACATTTCCAGGGTGACACAGCACTACTTTGAGGCAGAAAGTCCAGTCTCACTCTCAGACCATGAATAAAAATAAGACTAATCTCCTAGTGGAAGGAGGACCAGCCCCTCGTCCCCTACTCCCTCCACTTCTTTGTAGTTAGAGATCACTACCTACTTGTAGGGGACATTCTCTTTCTTGCTGTGAGTTTTGAAAGGACGCTGTATTTTTCTCCATGACCTCTATTTCTTCTGCCTAATGCATTCCACATCAGCTCACACTGATACCTTCTCAAGGGAATGTTGAGAGTGTAAATAACCATTGGGGAGGGGGGTAAGCAGATTGTTCTTTTAGTAAACAAAACACTTCCTTCCTTAGAACAGTACTCTCTCCACATTTCCATTCTTTTGGGACATAAACTGAATGATATTTGAAAGTTAAGGCATAATTAAGAATAATGGCAGTGTCAATCCCAGGACAAGGGATAAATTTATTGGTCAAAAGTAAAAGCCCTGAGTTCTAACTAAATAAGACAAAATAATTATTTAGCCTAGGAAGTGGAGGGAGAGATTTGCACACTGTTTTCAGGAATTTCTTAGCATGTCGTATAAAGTAAACTTAAGTGGAAAGCAGCATTAGCTATAGCTTTTCTAAGGCATGTGTAATTACAAGGTTTCCCTGTCATATTTAATTTCTGTTTTAAAATACACTGCAGTGCAATGGATCACTTTGGTATGTCCTTTCTAGCCATGGTCTGGTAACTCCCACCCAAGTGATTGGGCAGGACTGTGGTAGGGTAATTGTGGCCCACCAAAGGGATTGGTCAGTTTTGCCATCCCACTGGGCTTGAAATGAGCCACCCTAGAAGTAGGAAGGAGAAGACCCCACCACCACCAATGAAGAAGAGTGAGAAGCCAGCATGTCTTTTGGACCTGGGTTCCTTGTTCTGAGAAGCTCCTGTAGCCAGGAGACAGAGAGAGAGAAGCGGTGGCAGAGAAACAACAGCAGGAGAAGGCATGGTGGACTTCCTGGTCATGGAGCGAGAAAGCTAACTGCCTCGGGTGTCTCTGGGGACTTACTGGCAGGGGCTAAAAGAGCTTTGTAACATTTGCCCATGTAGGACAGAGGCTGAGGGCTGGGCAGAGGTGTGCCTGTGAGCACAGCTGAAAAAAAGCTGTCCTGATGGAAGAACTGTATCCTGAGCGTTCCTGAACCTGAATTGTAACCTGTTAACTTCCCTAATAAACCCATAACTGTGAGTATGGCCCGGGAGTTCAATGTGGCCATTGCAATGAATTATTGAACCCAGCAGAGAAGTGGAGAGTGCCCCAGGAGGGACACTTGGTGCCCGAATTGGTAAAGATGGCGGAGAGAGCAGGCATGCCTGACCTCCACCTCATAGGAATCGGCCTTAGGCCATTGATCTGGATTCTCCTTCACCCTTGTGAAGTTGTAGGAGGTCAGATGCCGTCTCCACTCCATTTTTACACACACGTGTGCTGAGTGACATCTGTGTACACTAACGACACAGCGTCTACCCTCAAGGTGCTCATCTTCATAGGGAAGTAGGGAGGGAGACACAAATTTATAAATGAAATATAATGTGATAAGTTCAACAATATAATACTATAAAACGTGCTGGGGGGCACAGAGTAGGAAGAAACTGATCGTGCCTGGGAAAATCAGAGAAGGCTTCACAGAGGATGAGGTATTTGAATTGGCTCCTTTTGAAAAGGAGTAGTGTGTGGGTGGAAAGAGTGTTGGTTTTTTAGTGGAGCTTTGTGTCACCATGAGGCTGTACCAAATGTGCAGCGGGAAGGGAGACATTTTCTCCTTTAGCAGAACAGGAGAAAATGTGCCATATTACTGGAGGAATTAGAAATTCCCATTGAAGTGAGGATGTGTCTGTGTCCATCGTCCCTAATTCTACCTACCAAATCCCATTCAACTAGCAAGGTTTTCCTTCATGATGCTTCCCTGAGCTCTTAGTCAGAAAGTAAATTGTCCCTCCTCTCAAACCCAGAGCTTTCACCGCTATAGAATGTAAGATTCATGAGCATATTGTCCTCACCTGGCACAGCTTGGTAACCTCCCCTACATCTATTGAAGCGACTTGCACCTAAAAAGCATGTTGTGTGTGCATAACATTTTAACTTGTTTTGTGACTTCTTCTTTGGCCTAGATATTATTTAAAAGCCTGTTGTTTATTTTCCAAGTATTGGTGGATGTTCCAGGCAACTTTCTGTTATTTATTTCTAGTTAAATTCCATTGTGATCTAAGAACATACTTTATTCACGTTCTTTTTTTCTGAATCAGTATTTCTTTTGTTGTAGCATTTCATTTTTATTTCTTCTTAGAGTTCTCATCTCTTCTGCTTACATTAACCATCTATTGTTACATGTTATATACTTTTTACATTATAGTCCTTCACATATTAATCATAGATATTTTAATTTTCCTGGCTAATAATTAAAATATTTGTTTCGTATCTGAGACTAGTCTGATGATTACTCTGTGTGTTCAATCTGTATTTTTTCTTTTCTTCTGTCATGCCTTGTATTTTTTGTTTAAAGTTGCACATGTATCCAGTAATGGAAGCAGGTAAATAGGTCTTTGGTGTGATGATTGATGCTAATTCAGCTAGGAGATGGCCTGTGTTTAATATTTGCTGTTCTCCTAAGTGAGCAAAGACAACCTGATTCTGACTCATAGCAACCCTATTAGACAAGTAGAACTGCCACATAGGGTTTCTAAGGAGCAGCTGGAGGATTCAAGCTGTTGACATTTTGGTTAGCAGCGAAGCTGTTAACCAGGGCTCCTTCTACGTGACAGAGACTTCAAATTGCTGTAGTATCCTTGTTTTTTATTTCCCTTCAGACTTTGGGGTTCCCTAAGTACTCTCCTTAGAGAGAGTCTTCGTGCTTTAGCTGTAATGCTGTTATTATACTGTAGCCACGTGGGTGTGGTGGTAAGGTATGGGAATAAGGTGTATTAAGGTTCTACTAGCATTCTATAATCTTATGATTAAATTTTTGTCTTTTAGTGGGCCTGTGTCCATGGGTTTTGACCTTCACAAATGTTACTCTAATGGTAAAATTGTTCCCCTCCCCTCCCCCCCACTGTAAGGTCACTACAAGTTGGAATTGACTCCATGGCAACGGGTTTTATCTTAGATGACACAGGTGGGCTAGAGGGGGATGGAATAGAAGGAATATCCTTCTCTCAGTTGGGATAAGACTTTGGTGAAATATTTTCTCCTAGAGGGTAGACTTTTGCTATGGAGAATGATCTTAGCATATTTCACAATGACGACTCTTTGCATACACATTCATTCTGATTAACTCCCAGAAGAGGAATTAACTTGGAGAAAGAGAATGTACATTTTAAGCCTAATTAAGGATATGCTTCCAGTCTGTAAATGTAAAATTTTCCTTACCTATTTCTTCATAAAAGAATGTTCAGGCTGTCAGGAAAGGACATGACAAAAATGCTCATGGCAGCAGCCTTTAAACATTAATGTAGGGTCATTTGGCACACCAGCTTGCTGGCTAGTAGAAGTGAGGCAGAAATCCCGTTCCGGACACAAGCAACAGAAGAAATGATGTACAGAGAGATGAATCCAAATAGATAAGAGCTATGGCTCAGGGGCTTATATGAGGTGGAATATATGGGTCCCACTTCCCAGTTCAAGGGAACCCAATCAATCTGGTAAGATGTTGAGGCTGATGGATATGTGGTGCAGTGAATTATTTATTATGGCCCTTCTACTCATGGTCTTTGTGACTTACACCCAGTGACTGAGTGGGACTATGCGAATAAGGTACGTGGAAACGGTGATGATTGAGGCAATGTGTCAACTTGGCTGGGCCATGATTCCTTGTATTGTGTCATTGGCCTCTATTTTTTGTGTTATGATCTTGATCTCTACATGCTGATGAGGCAGGATTGGCAAAAGGTGTGTCTTGGGTCACAGCCTTGCAGGAGGCCATGGCTCAAGCCCTACCCTTACTAAAGTTATGCCCTTCCCGGGGGTGTGGCCTACATCTAACATATATGTGTGTATCCCGGCAAGGCTCTCTCTCTCTGCATCTGGATCCCATGTTCGGTTCCTAATCAATTGACCTCCCCAGAGGCCTGCTGTCTGACCAGCCAATTTGAGGATTCGATGGCCTCCACAGCCCCTTTGGCCAGTAACCTATCCTGTGACCTGATTGATGTGCTTCTGCAGCCTTGTGAGCCAGCAGCCTGTGATCTGAACTGACAGTTTGAGTTTGTCAGTTCCTGCACCCATGTGAGTTGGGAGAAGCCTACACCTGACCCACAAATTTGGGACTTGCCAGCCTCCACAACTGCTTGAGCCATTTCCTTTATATGGTTTGTAAGGGAACCCAAAGACGGTAGGGAGAGTACCGAGGGGAGAGGGAATAGTTAATGTTACAGATGATGGAGTTGTACGGCAGCTTGGAAAAGTTGGATATTTAAGACACATTTTAGTCTCTTCCTCATAGAAACCAACTTGGTGCTGATCCTTATAAAAGAAATTATTAATTTAGATTATTGTAGGGAGAAGTTTTTTTGTTTGTTTGTTTGTTTCTTCTTGTGGTATAATTCACTGAAACTTATAACAGTGTTCCAGATCATGGGATTTGGAGATACACAAAGCTGGGTGCAAATTCCTGCTCCACCGTTTGGGGGAGTGGCTTTAGGTAAATTTCTTGACATCTCATCAGTTTGTTTCTTTTACCAATAAAATAAAGGCAACTGTGCTTGTTACTCTTTTGTTAATTAAACGCAAAAAAAGTCTAGAAAACTCTTTTCATAAGGCCTGACACATGGTAAGATGTCATTAAAATAGTAGTTGCTATTGTTATAATTGGAGCCCTGGTGGTACAGTGGTTTACAGCTTGGCTGCTAACCAAAAGGCCAGCGGTTCGAATCCACCAGCTGCTCCCTGGAAGCTCTATGGGACAATTCTACTCTGTCCTACAGGGTCACTATAAGTCAGAATCTACTTGATGACAACAGATTTGATTTTTGTTTGTTTATTGTTATAACTAACCATTTTACTTGGATCCACAATCAATGCCCATGGAAGCTGCAGCAAAGGAACCAAATGATGTATTGCATTGGGCAAATCTGTTGGAAAAGACCTCGTTAAACTGTTAAAAAGCAAAGATGTCACCTTGAGGATTAAGGTGTGCCTGACCCAACCCTGGTGGTGTAGTGGTTAAGTGCTACGGCTATTAGCCTAAAGGGTCGGCAGTTCAAATCCGCCAGGCGCTCCTTGGAAACTCTATGGGGCAGTTCTACTCTGTCCTATAAGGTCGCTATGAGTCGGAATCAACTCAACGGCCCTGGGTTTGGTTTTTTTTTTTTTTTTAACCCAAGTAATGATATTTTCAGTCACCTCATATACATGTGAAAGCTGGACAATGCATAAGGAAGACCAGAGAAGAATTGATGCCTTTGAATTATGGTGTTGGTGAAGAATATTGAATATACCATGGGCTGCCAGAAGAAGGAATAAATATGCCTACGAAGAAGTACAGCCAGAATGTTCCTTAGAATCGAGATTGGTGAGACTACGTCTCACATACTTTGGACATGTTATCAGGAGGGACCAGTCTCTGGAGAAGGACATCATGCTTGGGTAAGATAAAAAAGGGTCAGCAAAAAAGAGGAACACCCTCAATGCGATGGGTTTATACAGTGGCTGCAACAATGGGCTCAAACATAGCGACAATTAAGAGAATGGCACAGGACTGGGCAGTGTTTTATACCTTTGTGCATGGGGTCACTACAAGTTGGAACTAACTTGATGGTGCCTAACAGCATTATTATAATTAGTCATTTATACCATAATACAATAATCCTGTGAACAGCAATAACAATGGTCTCATCTGTAAAGGGGAAATCAGGCCAAACAGAAATATCAGGCTGCAAGAAACTGGTTTAAAGTGAAATTAGAAATGCTATAAAGTCCTTTTTTTATGTAGGAAGCTTAGCACATTGTTGGAGCAAGATGCATAGTGCTTAAAAAAAAAAAAATGCCAACTTAAACTTTCCAACACCTACACCCCATACTAGCTGAAGCCACTTCTGTGCTTCTTTTTTTTTTTTTAATGCCTCACCCAAGTTGCTAAGTTGGAGAAATTCACCCATCCAAGTATATTGGCAAAAGCATGACATCATGGTCATTTCTCCAAAAATCTGGTATATTTCCAACATTCTAAATTCGATGTTCTTTTTTAAATCATTATTACATTGAATAAACTTAGCAACCTAGAAATCACCTTTGAACCTCTATCCCCTTCCCACCCTGTATCTAGTCCATCAGTAATTCCTCGTGAGTCTAAGTATCGCTTGACTTTTTTGCTCAAGCGAATAACTGTAAACAGTTTAGCTGTAGTAGTTCCTACCCTTTCAAATCTCACACTGAGGACATAGTTTTGACTCTGATTAATGCTCTGGGGTGTCCTCTAGCTCTAAGCTGGCTATAGCCTCTTCCAAACCAAATCCACTGCCATTGAGTTTATTCTGACTCATAGCAACCCTATAGGACAGAGTACTACTGCTCCATAGGGTTTCCAAAGCTGTAAATCTATACAGAAGCAGACTGTCACATCTTTTTCCCGTGGAGTGGCTGATGAGTTTCAACCACTGACCTTTTGCTTCACATCCGAGTTCTTTAACCACTGTGCTACCAGCTCTCCTTATATCCTCTTAGAGGAAAGTTTAGCATGTAAGAAGGCATTTGTGTTATTGTTTAATAAGCTCAGTTATCTGTATTGGT
Source organism: Loxodonta africana (assembly GCF_030014295.1). Lineage (NCBI taxonomy): Eukaryota > Metazoa > Chordata > Mammalia > Proboscidea > Elephantidae > Loxodonta > Loxodonta africana. The sequence goes on from NC_087357.1 coordinate 26,241,435, forward strand.
GCCTTTTCTTTCTTCAGTGATCATGGATAATTTCCATAATTGCAGATTCAAATAAATTTTATATTTCTTTATTGCTTTTGCTTTATTCTCTGTTATTTGAGCCACGCACTGTCAATTTAACACAAACCCAGTATTTTCCTTATTTCCTTGTGTAAATGAATTCTATTTTCTGCCATCTTTCTCTCAGTTTGCTGTAGATGGACCAAATGCAAAGCAGGCCAGATACCAAGCTGTTGTAGGCCATTCAACATTACACTGATAAATCATGCAGGCAGAAGTCATTTGTCAAAAATGCATTTACTTGAATCGAATTTGCTTTGCATACAGGGGGTGCTGAATTCATATCTCACTTTCGCTAAATAATTTGTCAAACTCTGATTTGTTTGAAATACAATTAAAAAATTCCATAATAAAATTAAATATTCCTGTATCTGGTAATGATATAGTGGATGAAATGTACAGCTTATCACAATATTAGAACATCATTATGCTGATTTCTACAGTTAAGAGATTGGTGGTGAATTTCAAAATGGGCACAATAAATTTAATTTAATTTAAGTTTATAAATTACTATTGATTTCAAAATGGTTGCTATTCTCCACTTCTTCCTACTTTTTTGCTTTTCCACTCACTCCAGACCTCTTTTCTGTTATGGAATGAAAAGAAAATAATAATCTCATGAGACGGAGACAAAGATTTTGGCTTCTCCTTTGATCCAAACTGAACTCCAATAGCTGAGGAAGCATCAATGAAATGCGCTCATGTTCAAAGGGAAAGACAGTATTTGCTATTCACAAAACCCTAAGCATACCTTTATGATCTGGGAGCAAGGCCCTGTGCTGGTTTGAAATAATGAGTAGTTGTAGTGGAGGCTTGCATGTAGGGCTGCTGAACTGCTGTGTCACCAGTCAAACAATGGTGTCCTAATAAGTAGAAGGGTCGCTGTAACATAATTACTAAATGTGATGGGTCTAGAATTCAGCTGTTAATCTTTACATCATAGTTCTATCACTTCTGAGCTCTGTGACCTTGGAGAGTTTATTCATTTCTGGTTTTCAGTTTTCCCATCATGCCCTGTAACTTATAGTGGCTGGGGCTTAGAGTTGGTGGGAGGATTAAGTCAGAGGATCATGTGCCTGACCCTTGGTAGGTACTCAGGACAGAGGGACTGAGAGTAGCTCTACCAGCGTAAACTATTTGGTCAAGAAGAACTTTGCATCAGCCCCTACTTCTCTCAGCCCCATTTCAATTGGAACTAATGAGGCTTTTTACTTTCTGCCCAGCCCTGATTCCTGAGATGTTCCTGACAAGCTGGAATTTAATTAGCAGTCCTAGCCCACCAGTTTATGGGGTTTGGAGTGAACCTCAGTCTAGCATTAGTTGCGTATATTTTGTGGCCTGGATATACGAGTGCCCATAAAATGGCAACCACCTTAACCTCTGCTTTCTGTGATTTTTCATCTGTCTCTGTGACCAGTCCTTTCCTTCCTGGCTTCTTTGTCCTGGGCCTGAGTTCTCTGTCAAGAATGAGTTCCCGAATCCTGCCTTGCTTGGCAGAGTCCTTAACATTCTACCCAGATCTTGCCATCGCCTTCTCCTGCAGAGATGAATTGTCTCCCCTCATCATCAGTCTGGCTTTTTGTGACAAAGGAACTGATTACCCAACACCACAATACTTTTGCCCATCCTTATTAGAGCAACACCTCTATCCTGGGATCCTGCTAGCACTTCTGGATTAGATCTCCATGGATATCAGAATATGTTGAAACTCTTATGAGTTTGCCGTGTCTTTGGACACATGTGGAGTGCTAGCTGTCTGCCAGGGTCAGCCCTTCCCCCTGGTCATTTCTGAGGGTTAAGGCAAGACTTCTTCCCACTTGATAAGTGGCAGTGTGCTGACATCCAAGCTTGCTTTTCAGTTAATCCTACATGTAGTCATTAACTAAATGAAGGATGTTGAATTTTCCACTGATTCTCAAAAAAGCTTTACATTTTTAGGTTGGGTTGGAAAGAGTAGGATGATGGCATCTGTTAAACTCAACTTCGGGCAACTTTTTTTCCTCCTTTTTCTCTGTGCTGCAAAATTTCACTATCAATGAAATTGAAAATGTCATAGATTCTTCTACCTACATAGATTAGATTTATTGTACAATACTTCTTATAGTATACTTCTGCTGTTGACGTGTTCTTTCAGTATTTGTATTTCTGAAGTTACTTTATTTCACCTTCATTTTTAACAGCTTTATTAGATATAAATAACATGCAATAAAATATATATTTAAAGTGTCCAATTTGGTAAGTTTATACACACACACACACCCCTACATATCTACATGTATCGTGGCAAACAAGGTAGTGAACATAGCCATTACCACAAAAATTGTCCATGTGCCTCTTTGTAATATCTCCCTCCCACTCCTCCCCACCACCTCTAGGAAATCCTTATGTGCTTTTTGTCTCTATAGATTAGTTTACATTTTCTAGACATATCAATGGAATCATAAAGTATGTACTGTTCTTGTCTGGCTTCTTTCACTCAGCATAATTATTTTGTTTAATGATCAAAAATTCATTCCTATTTATTGCTGAGTAGTATACTATTTTCCGTAGGTTTTTGGTGGTAGTATACTATTGTTTCCGTGGTAAAGATACACCACAGTTTATCCACTCACCAGAAGACAGACATTTGAGTTTTTCCAGTTTTTGGCTATTATAAAGTTTCTATAAACATTCCATACAAGACTTTGCATATCTATTTGCTTTCATTGGATAAATACTGAGAAGTTGAATGCCTGGATCATATGCTAAGTATATGTTTACTTTTTTAAGAAAATGACAAACTGTTTCACAAATTGGCTGTACCATTTTACATTCATACCAGCAGTGTGTGAGAGCTCCGCAAACCAAAAACCCAAACCTACAACCATTGAGTCGATTCTGACTCATGGCAGTCCTATAGGGAATAATATAACTGCCCCATAGGGTTTCCAAGGCTGTAAATCTTTATAGAAGCAGACTGCTACATGTTTCTCCCACAGAGGGGCTAGTGGGTTCGAATCAAGGATCTTTTGGTTAGCAACTGAGCACGTAACCACTGCAATCTAGAGCTCCCTGTGACAGCTTCAGTTGCTCTAATTCCCTGCCAACATTTTGTATAATTAGTCTTATTAATGTCTGCCATTCTAATAAGCGTGGAGTGGTACCTTATGTGATTATAATTTGCATTGCCCTAATGACTAATGATACTGAACATCTTTATGTCCTTACTTGCCTTCTACATAACATCTTTGGTAAAATGAATGTTAAAATATTTTTTCTTTTTGTATTGTTATTTGTTTGCTATAATTCAATTTTGAAAATTCTTTATATATTCTGAATATGAGTTATTTATCAGATATTTGCTTTGTAAATATTTTGTCCAACTTTGTGACTTAACTTTTTATTTTCTTAACAGTATCTTTTGAAGAGCAGAAGTTTTTATTTGTTAACCCTCAATTTATCAGATTTATTGTATTATGGATCATACTTTAGATGTCACATCTGAAAAGTGTTTGCTTAATACAAAGACCCAAATATTCTCTGCTATGTCTTTCTCTAGAATGTTTTGTAGTTTTAGGTTTTAAATTGAGATGTATAATCTATTTAGAGTTAACTAGTGTGAGATATGGATAGACATTCTTTTTTTTTTTTTTTTTTGATGTATGGATATCCAATTGTTCCAGTACCATTTGCTGAAAAGAGGACACTCCCCCTTACCCTCCACCCACGCATACTCACTGAATTGCCCTTGTACCTCTGTAAAACTCATTTTTCCCTGTATGCATAGATCTATGTCTGGACTCTCTAACCTATCTCATTTATCTATTTGCCCCTCTTGACAGTAACACTTCACTGGCTTGATTACCGTAGCTACAGGATAACTGTGAGTTGGAATTGACTCAGTGGCAATGGATTTGGTTTGGTTTTGGTTTTTATGATAAGTCTTAGAATCAAACAGACTTAAACTTCAAATTTTGTTATTTTTCAAAGTTGTTTTGGATACATTAGGTCCATTACACTTCCCTGGTAATTTTAGATTCTGCTAGTCAATTTTTACCAAAAAAAAAAAAAAAAAAAACCCTGTTGGAATTCTGACCAGGATTGCGTTGAATACGTACATCAATTTAGGAAAATGACATCTTAATGATACTGAGTCATCTGACCCATTTATGAGATATCCAGACCATGCTAATATAAATGGTATTGAAATAAACCCTGAATTTCAATCTGAGAGATATATTAGAAAGATATTGAAGGAGTATTTGGGATAAAAAAAAAAGAAAAGTAATAATTTTAAAGTAGAAAGAAAAAGCTTTTAAAAATAAAATTTTATTCAATTTATTACTTTTCCTTAAGGTTAAAAAAAAATCAGCATACTGGAATAATATGATATTCAAAGTGAGTTTCAACTGCCATCTATTTTCTTGTCTTTGTTGTGTTTCTGCCTGAGGATGTGTTACTTGATCATTGTTTTATTCATGATCTTGGACCAGTGAACAGGCTGGTGAGAGCTGCAGACATTGCAGATCTAAAATGACAGAGGTAGAGAGAAAGAGAGGAGATGGAGAGAAAGAGAGAGGCTGATTTCAAGGTGTTATACTTCAGAGACGTCAATTTGGCATGATGGCATTGATTAACCATTGATGGAAAAGGAGTCTTTTGGGAAAGTAAGTACAACCAAATTAATTGATAGTGGAAGTATAAAAGAACAGGGAAGGAGATGGCTGTGGAGAAATACCCCTCTCCAAGGTGTGTTTGGCCACCGTATCATCACTTTCTGTTCTCAGGAGATTAAAGCTATGGGGAGAGTTAATGTCCTATCATTTACACTGTGTATCATGGACATGATAGTTTTCAAAATCAGAAAAGAACTTCTCATAACTGTTCTGTGCAATAAATACATATCTACCAATTTTATTTCTGAGAAGACTTTAAGGGATCATTTATTATAGTTTGTATTCTGCAAAAGAGAAAATTGTGGTTCAGAAAATTTAGTTAATAGGAGAGCTGGGATTACAGCCTAGATTTTCTAACATACTATTTAGTACATGATCTGCTTTTCCATTAATTTGAACCTTAAGAAATCAAGATCAATAAAGTACTAATTTTGTTAGCTTTTTGTTCCTAGAACTATTCTTATCATGCCTTATCTAATTTAATCCATTTTTCAGATATTAAAAATTTACTGCATGCCACCAGAAAGTGATCAGGTACTTAAATAAAAAAGATGTGGCCTCTGCCTTCATGGAGCTTACATGAAGTAGACATTAAATAATTGCTATTATAAAAGTGCTTTGAGAAGAGAACTATAGCAGGCTCTTTGGCAAGTCAGGTGTTAATATTCCAGTTCTAATAGATGCAGACATCAAAACCTCTCAAACAGTTGGTAGTGACAAGAACCTGAAACTTTTTTATTCCTGTTTCAATATTTCTGCCATTTTGTATCTATTTTCAGCATTTATACAGGACCAATGACTCATATTAGTTCATAATCATTTTAAAGGCATTAGATCACACTGAATATCTGATAAAAGTTAAAGATTCTCTTCCCAGAAAAATTTACGAATTTTATGATTTCTAGTTTTGGCCTACACAACATTCATGCCTACTTCTGGTAACAATGGGCTGATATTCTATCCAGGAAATCATCTCTCCACTACTCTCAGTCATTGTGATTTAGGTTGGGGGCGTACTTATCTTCCGGCACAGTGATTGTTCAGGAGTGATCATTGGCCCAAGATGCTTTTTCTCTCTGTTTCCTTTCTGGGTAACCATCATGCCATTCTAGGGCTGTGCCTAGCTCTCCATTACCAAAGCACATTCAGCTCTACCTTGCCCAGGAAGTGGCCGATACCTGCACTTCCCAGACTTCTTCCCTTCATAAAAACTTACTTGCTTTACTGGTTTAATTTTGTTTTCTGATAGTTATTGAATGATTTTGATGAATTGAATGACTTGGTAAGCTCCTTTTATGGGCTGTTCATAATGAGGTAGGTTACGTTATAACCTAAGACAAAAATATGTAATATATAAAACAAAAATCCTCACAACTAGACCAGTGAGCAACATCATGAAAAACAGAGAAAAGACAGAAATTTTCAATGATTTCATTCTACTTAGATCCACAATCAACACCCATAGAAGCAGCAGTCAAGAAATCAAATGATGTATTGCGTTAGGCAGATCTGCTGTAAAAGACATCTTTAAAGTGTTAAGAAGCAAAGATGTTGCTTTGAAGACTAAGGTCTCCTGACTCAAGCCATAGTATTTTTAATCTCTTCATATGTATGCAAAAGCTGGACAGTGAATAAGGATGACCAAAGAAGAATTGATGCATTTGAATTTTGGCTTTGGCTAAGAATATTGAATATACCATGGACTGCTAAAAGAATGAACAAATCTGTCTTGGAAGAACTATAGCCAGAATGCTTATTAGAAGTGAGGATGGCAAGACTTCACGTGACATACTTTGGACATGTTATCTGGAGGGACCAGTTCCTGGAGAAGAACATCATTCTTGATAGAGGGTCAGCAAAAAAGAGGAAGATAGTCAATGAGATGGATTGAAACAGTGGCTGTAACAATGGGCTGAAACATAGCAATGATTGTGACGATGGCGCAGGACCAGGCAGTGTTTTGTTCTGTTGTACATAAGGTCGCTATGAGTCAAAACCACCTAAATGGCACCTAAAAACAACCATAACATATTATTATCATCTCCATTTTAAAGATGTGAAAATTGAGACTCAAGAAGGTTGAGTAACATGGCCAAGGTCATAGAAACGTGACCCATTTATTTTCGTATACTAATTTGGCCGAGGCCCTAAGTACACATTGTCCAAATTGGTTACTATTCCAACTTAACACATACTTACTGGTTTCAGTTCTTTTTTGTTGTTGTTTGCTCTCTCTGCTACACATGGTCTCCTTTATCTTCCCACCAAACTTAAGATAGCAGAGCATGGAGGTTCGATAAGCTTAAGGGAGAACTAGATTGTCCTTGTAAGTCCAGGTCTAGGACCTAGATCTCCTGAGTCATTGCCAATGTTCTTTTCACTACACGACACCAACCTTTCCAAGCAACACCACTGACTTTTTAACAGTGACTGAAAATGAAAATTCTAGAATCCACAATATATTCATAACAAAGATATTTGGAGCAGAGGGAGTTCATCTGGTGTTCCTTCAGCCTAAACTCCAAAGCTGCCTAGCCTGTTTTAGCTAAAGGCTAAAGCTTTGGCATGAAGTTAAACCTCTGTATAAACTGAAGTTGGCAGGGTTGGCTTAGTTAAAAATCTGACATTGGGGAAGCTGTTTGTCTTCCCCATTTCCTTTTAGGGTAGTCATCATGACAGTCAGTCACTAAAGTTATGCTGATGGCAGTCTGGAGTCATATCAAACTAGGATGTACTATGTTGTAGGGACCTGGAGACTTTGGGAATTGAAACTCATTGCCCTTAGGATGAAGGAATATTGTGATTCACATAGTTTCCTTTCTCTAGCATGTTAAATTTGATACTATTCTGAATAGAGAGATGGCTAGAAAGAATTTTGCCAGATATCCCTGTCTCTTGCTGGCAACATATTGAGTGACTTACTTTCATTCTCTTTTATATTACTTAAGAAGATGTTTAACCAATGGACAGGACATAATCTGCTTCTTATATGGACTCCTGTAAGGAGAAGTTCTAACCACATTCACTCTCTGCTTCAGCAGCATGTGTTATCCTTATGGTAGCCATACCACCCTGTTTGTACAAAAACAGTCCAAGCTGAGAACTTAGTAGGGACATCTCAGGAAAGAGGAAAACAGGGTGCCCTATATGATAACAGAAGGGGACACTGTTGTAGGGCATCTGTTTATTTCCAAGTACTGTGGGTAGGAATTTTCGGTCAGATACACTCACAAAAAACACGAATTATTTTGCATCGATCCAGGTTTGATATCTAAACACTGTTTGGGGGAATCAGATAAATAACCTGATAACTTGCTGAAGAATTATCATCCTAAAACTTTTCATGGCTTTAGTCACACAACACAGACCGTTAAAGGAAAGCTGTCCTGACCTTGACCACTTCAGAACTCCTCGATGGATGTTGTCTGCTCTAGAACCAAAAATATCTCTGCCCTAGAGTGGGGCAGTTGGAGGAAAAAGTAATTCACACCAATATAGCTGAAGAAAAACCAGATAAACTAATTTTAAAAAATGAAGAAACGCTAAGAATCATGTGGGACTCTATCAAGAAGAGTAACTTGCATGTGATTGGAGTTCCAGAACAAGGAGGGATAACAGAAAATACAGAGAGAGTAGTTGAAGATCTGTTGGCAGAAAACTTCCCTGACATCATGAAAGACGAAAGGATATCTATCCAAGATGCTCATCGAACCCCATTTAAGATTGATCCAAAAAGAAAATCACCAAGACATATTATCATTGAACTTGCCAAAAAAAGAGAAAATTTTAAAAGCAGCCAGGGATAAAAGAAAGGTCTCCTACAAAGGAGAATCAATAAGAATAAGTTCAGACTACTCAGCAGAAACCATGCAGTCAAGAAGGCAATGGGATGACATATACAGAGCACTGAGGGAGAAAAACTGCCAGCCAAGGATCATTTATCCAGCAAAACTCTCTCTCAAATATGAAGGCAAAATTAAAACATTTACAGATAAACACAAGCTTAGAGAATTTGCAAAAACCAAACCAAAGCTACAAGAAATACTAAAGTAAATTGTTTGGTCAGAAAAACAATAACATCAGATAACAACACAATACAAGGTCACAGAGCAGAACATCCTGATATCAACACAAATAAGGAAATCACAAAAATAAATTAAGCTTAATTTTAAAAGAAAAAAACGCTCAAAACAGGGAATCATTGAAGTCATTATGTAAAAGATCACAACAATCAAAAAGAGGGACTAAAAACAGGAGGCATAGAACTGCCATATGGAGAGGAAAACAAGGCGATATAGGACGATACAAGATAGGTTTTTACTTAGAAAAATAGGGGCAAATATTAAGGTAACCACAAAGAGGTCTAACAATTCCATAACTCAAAATAAAAACCAAGAAAAACATAACGACTCAGCAAACATAAATTCAACTACTATGAAAATGAGGAACACACAATTTACAAAGAAAAAATCCCAGCACAAAAAAGTAAGCAGAAAAATGAAATTGTCAACAACACACACAAAAAGGCATCAAAATGACAGCACTAAACACATTCTTATCTATAATTACACTAAATGTAAATGGCCTAAATACACCAATAAAGAGGCAGAGAGTCTCAGACTGGATAAAGAAACAAGATCCATCTATATGCTGCCTACAAGAAACACATCTTAGACTTAGAGACACAAACTAAAACTCAAAGGATGGAAAAAAATATATCAAGCAAACAACAAGCAAAAAAGAGCAGGAGTAGCAATATTAATTTCTGACAAAATAGACTTGAAAGTTAAATCCACCACAAAGGATAAAGGACACTACATAATGATTAAAGGGACAATTGACCAGGAAGATATAACCGTATTAAATATTTATGCACCCAATGACAGGGCTGCAAGATACATAAAACAAACTTTAACAGAACTGAAAAGCGAGAGAGACACCTCCACATTTATAGTAGCAGACTTCAACACACCACTTTCGGAGAAGAACAGGACGTCCAATAAGATGTTCAGTAGAGACAGGGAAGACCTAATTGCTACAATCAACCAACTTGACCTCATAGACCTATACAGAACACTCCACCCAACAGCTGCAAAATATACTTTTTTTTCTAGTGCACATGGAACATTCTCTAGAATAGATCACATATTAGGTCATAAAACAAACCTTTGCAGAATCCAAAACATCAAAATATTACAAAGCGTCTTCTCAGACCACAAGGCCATAAAAGTGAAAATCAATAACAGAAAAATCAGGGAAAAGAAATCAAACACTTGGAAACTGAACAATACCCTGCTCAAAAAAGACTGGGTTATAGAAGACATAAAGGAGGGAATAAAGAAATTCATAGAATGCAACAAGAATGAAAACACTTCCTATCAAAACCTCTGGGACACAGCAAAAGCAGTGCTCAGAGGTCAATTTATATCGATAAATGCACACATAGAAAAAGAAGAAAGAACCAAAATCAGAGAACTGTCCCTACAACTTGAGCAAATAGAAAGTGAGCAACAAAAGAATCCATCAGGCACCAGAAGAAAACAAGTAATAAAAATTAGAGCTGAACTAAATGAAATAGAGAACAGAAAAACAATTGAAAGAATTAACAAAGCCAAACACTGGTTCTTTGAAAAAATTCACAAAATTGATAAACCGTTGGCCAGACTGACTAAAGAAATACAGGAAAGGAAACAAATAACCGGAATAAGAGACAAGATGGGCCATATTGCAACACACCCAACTGAAATTAAAAGAATCATATCAGATTATTACAAAAAAAATTGTACTTCAACAAACTTGCAAACCTAGAAGAAATGGATGAATTCCTGGAAAAACACTACCTACCTAAGCTAACACAATCAGAAGTAGAACAACTAAATAGACCCATAACAAAAAAAGAGATTGAAACGGTAATCAAAAAACTCCCAACAAAAAAAAGCCCTGGCCCAGATGGCTTTACTGCAGAGTTCTACCAAACTTTCAGAGAAGAGTTAACACCACTACTACTAAAGGTATTTCAAAGCATAGAAAATGACGGAATACTACCTAACTCATTCTATGAAGCCACCATTTCCCTGATACCAAAACCAGGTAAAGACATTACAGAAAAAGAAAATTATAGACCTATATCCCTCATGAACATAGATACAAAAATCCTCAACAAAATTCTAGCCAATAGAATTCAACAACATATCAAAAAAATAATCCACCACGACCAAGTGGGATTTACACCAGGTATGCAAGGTTGGCTTACTATTAGAAAAACCAGTAACGTAATCCACCATCTTTTGTTTTATTTAAACAAAAGACAAAAACCACATGATCTTATCAATTGATGCAGAAAAGGCATTCGACAAAGTCCAATACCCATTCATGATAAAAACTCTCAGCAAAAGAGGAATTGAAGGAAAATTCCTCAACATAATAAAGGGCATCTATACAAAGCCAACGGTCAACATCATTCTAAATGGAGAGAGCCTGAAAGCATTTCCCTTGAGAACGGGAACCAGACAAGGATGCCCTTTATCACCACTCTAAGTCAACATTGTGCTAGAGGTCCTAGCCAGAGCAATTAGGCTAGACAAAGAAATAAAGAGCATCCGGATTGGCAAGGAAGAAGTAAAATCATCTCTATTTGCAGATGACATGATCTTATATGCAGAAAACCCTAAGGAATCCTCCAGAAAACTACTGAAACTAATAGAAGAGTTCGGCAGAGTCTCAGGTTACAAGATAAACATACAAAAATCACTTGGATTCCTCTACATCAACAAAAAGAACATCGAAGAGGAAATCACCAAATCAATACCATTCACAGTAGCCCCCGAGAAGATAAAGTACTTAGGAATAAATCTTACCAAAGATGTAAAAGACCTATACAAAGAAAACTACAAAGTACTAGTGCAAGAAACTAAAAGGGACCTACATAAGTGGAAAAACATACCTTGCTCATGGATAGGAAGACTTAACATAGTAAAAATGTCTATTCTACCAAAAGCCATCTATACATACAATGCACTTCCGATCCAAATTCCAATGACATTTTTTAAAGTGATGAAGAAACAAATCACCAACTTCATATGGAAGGGAAAGAAGCCCCAGATAAGTGAAAAAAAAAAGCACTACTGAAAAAGAAGAAGAAAGTGGGAGGCCTCACTCTACCTGATTTTAGAACCTATTATACAGCCACAGTAGTCACAGTAGTCAAAACAGCCTGGTATTGGTACAACAACAGGCACATAGACCAATGGAACAGAATTGAGAACCCAGATATAAATCCATCCACATATGAGCAGCTGATATCTGACAAAGGCCCAGTGCCAGTTAATTGGGGAGAAGATAGTCTTTTTAACAAATGGTGCTGGCATAACTGGATATCCATTTGCAAAAAAATGAAACAGGACCCATACCTCACACCATGCACAAAAACTAACTCCCAGTGGATTAAAGGCCTAAACAGAAAGACTAAAATGATAAAGATCGTGGAGGAAAAAATAGGGACAACGTTAGAAGCCCCAATACAAGGCATAAACAGAATACAAAACATTACTAAAAATGATGAAGAGAAACCAGATAACTGGGAGCTCCTAAAAATCAAACACCTGTGCTCATCTAAAGACTTCACCAAAAGAGTAAAAAGACTACCTACAGATTCGGAAAAAATTTTCAGCTATGACATCTCTGACTAGCGCCTGATCTCTAAAATCTATATGATTCTGTTAAAACTCAACCACAAAAAGACAAACAACCCAATCAAAAAGTGGGCAAAGTATATGAACACACACTTCACTAAAGAAGATGTTCAGGTGGCTAACAGACACATGAGAAAATGCTCTCGATCATTAGCCATTAGAGAAATGCAAATTAAAACTACGATGAGATTTCATCTCACTCCAACAACGCTGACATTAATCCAAAAAACACAAAATAATAAATGTTGTAGAGGTTGCGGAGAGATTGGAACTCTTCTACACTGCTGGTGGGAATGTCAAATGGTACAACCACTTTGGAAATCTACCTGGTGTTTTCTTAAAAAGTTAGAAATAGAACTACCATACAACCCAGAAATCCCACTCCTCGGAATATACCCTAGAGAAATAAGAGCCTTTACACGAACAGATATATGCACACCCGTGTTTATTGCAGCACAGTTTACAATAGCAAAAAGCTGGAAGCAACCAAGGTGTCCATCAATAGATGAATGGTTAAATAAATTATCGTGCATTCACACAATGGAATACTACACATCGATAAAGAACAGTGAGGAATCTGTGAAACATTTCATAACATGGAGGAAACTGGGAGGCCTTATGCTGAGTGAAATTAGTCAGATGCAAAAGGACAAATACTGTATAAGACCACTATTATAAGTTCCTGAGAAATAGTATAAACTGAGAACACATTCTTTTGTGGTTACGAGATGGGGGAGGGAGGGAGTGTGGAAGAGGGTTATTTACTGATTAGTTAGTAGATGAGAACTACTTTAGGTGAAGGGAAGGACAATACTCAATACAGGGAAGGTCAGCTCAACTAGACTGGACCAAAAGCAAAGAAGTTTCCAGGATAAACTGAATGCTTCAAAGGTCAGGGGAGCAAGGGCGGGGGTTTGGGGACTATGGCTTAAGGGGACGTCTAAGTCAATTGGCATAATAAACTCTGTTATGATAACATTCTGCATCTCACTTATAAGAGTGGCATCTGGGGTCTTAAATGCTAACAAGCGGCCATCTAAGATGCATCAATTGGTCTCAACCCATCTGGATCAAAGAAGAATGAAGAACACCAAGGTCACACGATAACTATGAGCCCAAGAGACAGAAAGGGCTACGTGAACCAGAGACTTACATCATCCTGAGACCAGAAGAACTAGATGGTGCCCGACCACAACCAATGACTGCCTGGACAGGGAACACAACAGAGAACCCCTGAGGGAGCAGGAGAACAGTGGGATGCAGACCCCAAATTCTCATAAAAAGACCAGACTTAATGGTCTGACTGAGACTAGAGGAATCCTGGCGATCATGGTCCCCAAACCTTCTGTTGGCCCAGGACAGCAACCATCCCGAAGACAACTCATCAGACATGGAAGGGACTGGACAGTGGGTAGGAGAGAGATGCTGATGAAGAGTGAGCTACTTGTATCAGGTGGGCACTTGAGACTGTATTGGCATATCCTGTCTGGATTGGAGATGGGAGGGTAGAGAGGGTTAGAAACTGTCAAAAAGTCACAAAAGGAGAGACTGGAAGAAGGGAGCGGGCTGACTCATTAGGGGAAGAGTAAATGGGAGTATGGAGTAAGGTGTGTATAAGCTTACATGTGACAGACTGACTTGATTTGTAAACTTTCCAGTAAAGCACAATAAAAATTATTAAAAAAAAAAATCTCTGCCTTGTTTCTTAGGTGATAGGTCTTACACCAATTTGCAGTGATTTCCTGAGGCATTCCTTTAGCTTTCAGGATGATTGTCCCCTTGCCCTGGAGATGAGGAATCTCATGACACTGAGTTCTTTTATTTCCACTCATGGAAAAGTGAGGTAAAAAGGAACACAGCCTGTCTGCTCAGTTGTCAAAGTGCCCTGGCGTTGGTGTCACTTAGCTTTTTTATAACATACCCAGTACCCCAGTGCCGTCGAGCCAATTCTGACTCACATGGACCCCTTAAATAGGAACAGCAACTGCAAACATTATCTCATCAGTTTCTAATTGGGCTGGTGGGGACCATGATGCCATGAGGGCCTCCAGTGTAAACTGCCACTTGGGGGATTGTGTTTAGTGCCACTCTGACTCAGAGCCTCAGACTGCTACCTTTCCAATACTGAGTCAGGTTTAATAGGTTTCTCCCCGACGGATTTAAAGTCTATCAAGACCCAGATCATTTGACAAGCCTGAAGAAGAACTGTGTTTAAAGGGAAACAAGTGAAAAAAATTAGCAGAAGAGTGTTTAACAGGTTGAAACACATAAATTTGTCAGCAAACTTTATTCTTCTTGTCCACGAAATTAAGCAAGCCTTTTCAATGTGTTTTTGAATTATGCACTCGGCAGTATAGCTATATCGAGTGTTCCTCAGTTGTTAGTCAATCATCTGGAAGACAAGGATGGATTATGTTTCCACGTCAATCTGCTTCAGATTCTGGGCTTAGGGTAACACATTGTCAGGCATCAGGTTAAAAAATGAGCTGTAAGGGTATGTGCAAACCATTCTCCATTATGCCTATTGAGATAGAACTGCTCCTATTGACAGCACTCTGGAATGCATTTTTTTTTTTCTTCAACTGAAAACCTTTAGAATACTTTTTCCCCCCTAGTCTGACTCTCCTATGAGTTTTGAAATAATTTCTAGAAAAATCTATTAAACCCGTTGCCTTCAAGTTGATTCTGACTCATAGTGACCCTTTAGGACAGAGTAGGACTGCCCCCTTGGGCTTTCAAGGAGAAGGTGGTAGATTTGAACTGCCGAACTTCTTTTGGTTAGCAGCCGAGCTCTTAAACACTGTGCAACCAGGGCTCTAATTTCTAAGGGAAATCTACATGATAGTTTCCTTGTATATCTCTAAGATACAGTCTTAAGAGAAACCTGGACATAAATCATCAAAATGACAACTTAATAACTACGTGGTTTACCTAACATCATCCTCATGAAAGACCTATGTGTTAACTAAGATTACCTCCATTTTACACGTGATGAAATTAATTTTCAAAGAGTTAAGTAATTTCCCAAGGGAGCACAGCTAATAGCAGCCACAATGGAATGCAAACTGACAAAATCATTTTGATTGTCCTGAAATCCAGACTTTTTTCTGGGTTCATGGAATTGGGGTGACCCACCCAGGCCATCTGTCCTTAGGTGCCCTTTTGAACCTTGAAGGAACCAGTTTCCTGGAGTCATCTTAGGTCAAACAACAGCCTAGTAAGCAGTTTAGCAAAGACCATTTGTCCTTAGGCATTAGGCTCTTTGAGAGAATTATGTCTCTGCAGCCAGTTTCAAGAGGCAGGAACCCCAGAATCTGACTGGAAAATGCCTGGCATGTCCTTAGTGACTCTGTTTCTCCAAGGAAGCCTGCATGTGTTTTGATGTTATCTCCTGAGAAATTAACATAGCGATGACCTCTATAATCCTCTTTCAAGGTCTGTTTTGAGCACCCTCCTGATACTTTCGAGTTGATACTGCCCAATTGGAATCGTATCTACTCACAATAAATTTATTCTGTTATACTAGTTTTTGGTGTTTCTGTAAGCATTTAGGTCTTTGACAAAACATATTTGCATCTGATCTGGAGCCTATACGCTTATGCACTCTAACGTACGTGTTAGTGGAAAGGACAGACCCTTTCCATCTGACACTAGTTGCGTTTCTTGGTAAGCCACCTGCCTCTTTTCTCCACTTGTGACACACATCCAAGGCATCTCCTCTAGATTGCTTTTTATGTGCAGGAACCACAGAGCATGAGTCTCTGGAGTCTGGTATAACACTAGCCTCGTTGAAACATGAGTTGAAATCTCAAATATTTGAAATCTCACCAGACTGTGATCGATTTGGGTCTTCAGCCCCATCAAGGACAAGCTTTAGCCATATTATTTCCTTCTGCTGGACTTCAAATTGGTCTTTCACAGATAAAAGATTTAGAGTTGTTTTTCTCTTCAACTGGCAATGATGGGAGTCATTATCTTGATAAAAAGTTCATTCTGAAGCAAATGTCACTGTTAGAAAAAGGCAATGTGATTATAAGGCCCCTGGTTTATTCTGGTAATTTGCATTACTTATGGTGATTTGATTTTTTTTTTTTTATGGTGATTTGATAAGGACAAAAAGTCTGGCTGACATCTTGGTATCTTGTCCATCCCACCCCACCCACAGAGTGCACAGGATAGTAAAACTTGACATCTGCCATTTCTACATACAAAGCTTATTACATGTTTCTATTAAAGGCAGACTCTAGAACAACTCTTCATCATTACTGGATAATTGAAAGAAGGGTGTGCTCTTCATTTCCTTTGCCCACCCCACTCCCCCGCCCTACAATGTGAGCTGAAATCACCCCGTCACTGTTCCATCTCAACCACTGGAAAGTAAGATTAGTTCGGGGCTACATTTTAAACACCAAACGCTTGACCATTTAGCCTTGACTTGCAGTGACACAGTTGTTAAGAGCTCAGCTGCTAACTAAAAGGTCAGCAATTTGAATCCACCAGCCATTCCTTGGAAGCCCTACGGGGCAGTTCTACTCCGTCTTGTGAGTCGGAATCAACTAGGTGGCAATGGGTTTGAATTTCGGGTATGACCTTTGGCAATTTGTTTAGCTCCTTAGCCTCAGTTTCCTCAGTTACAAAAGAATTGATAAGGTGCCCACCCTATACTTTCCCCAAAAACCAAACCAAAACAAAACAAAACCCATTGCTGTCGAGTCAACTCTGACTCATAGCGACCCTACAGAGTGCTAGACAAATTTTAATCACCTTTGTAATTGTTGTTTTCTACTATACCTGATCACTAATGGTGAATGACTTGTGAAAAATACCTTTTCCTTTAGACCCCTAAGGCAAATCTCAGCTTTTTCTAAAGGAACATTTATTTGTTTTCTAGGAAACAAAAATAACAAAACCTCTGCTGTGCTTTGGCACCTCGTTAAAACCATGGATTCTGAACCTTCCCTTCCTCTATGCTGATTTGCCTTATTTGCTAAGCTCCCACGTAATATCTGAAAATAGACCAAGAACCTGTTTTAAATCTCTGGATATTTCAAGGAGTCATTTTCTACTCTGTTCCATATCTGCCATACACGTAACAATTTGAATTTAAATAAAGACTTTCAAAGAGCTCTTAGGTCCCAAATCTAACCAGTAAGTAGCTGCTGATTTTACCTATGCCTATAATTGGATGGTCCTTCAAAAAGGAGCTCAGGCCCTCTGGCACAGCTCCCCTGTGCCCCCATTAGCCTTGGGTGTTAGGGTTAGTTTGTGTTGGCTGTATAATAGTGGGTAAGACCATGATCTTTTGATTCAGACAAATCGACATAAATTCTAGCACCAATACTAAGTAGCCATTTGGCCTTAGGAAAATGTTTTTACCATTTTGAGACTCCCTTTCCTCAGCCCCACAGCCCAAGAAACATAGAGATGGCTGTGACATCACCTTAAAAAACAAAAATTCCATTGCCATCAAGGGGATTCCAGCTCATAGCAACCCTACAGAACTGCCCCCATAGAGTTTCCAAGGAGTGCCTGCTGGATTCCAGCTGCCAACCTTTTGGTTAGCAGCTATAGCACTTAACCACTATGCCGCCAGGGTTTAACATCTACCTTAAAAGGATGCAATGCACCTAGGGCCTGGGGCAGAAATCCGTTGCCTTCTTGTGGATTCCAACTCATCAAGACCCTATAGGACAGATTAGCACTGCCCCATAGGGTTCCCAGGGCTCTAAACTCTACAGGCATCTGTCAGTTTGTTGTACCGTGGGGGCTTGTGTGTTGCTGTGATATGGGAAACTGTGCCACTGGTCCTCAAATACCAGCAGGGTCATCCAAGGCGGACAGGTTTCAGCTGAGCTTCCAGACAAAGACTAGAAAGAAGGACCTGGTGATCTACTTCTGCAAAGAATTAGCCAGTGAAAACCTTATGAATAGTAGCACGACATTGTCTGTTATAGTGTGGGAAAATGAGCCCCTCAGATTGGGAAAAGAAGAAGACCTTCAATGAGATCAATTGACAAACTGGTTACAACAAAGGGCTTAAGCATAACAACAACTACGAGGGTGGCACAGAAGTGGGCAGTGTTTCGTTCTGTTGTGTACAGGTCACTATGAGTTGGAACTGACTCAATGGCATCTAACAACACAAAAAACTTTACAGAAGCTGACTGCCACATCTTTCTCTCACTTAGTGGCTGATGGGTTCAAACCATTGACCTTTTGGTTAAGAGCTGAGCACTTAGCCACTGCACCACCAGGGCTCCTTTAGGGTAAAAAGGCCTCCCAGGTTGTAGCTATTGTCATAAAAAAAAAAAAAAAATAGCACCCTTTATTTTATTAATGATAATGTTTATTAAAACAATTAAATTCTGTTCCCCCAGGACACCCAGTTAAGACCGCATGTTTTAACTAGTTAAATTCAGCCCTTGCCCTACTTTATTTCTCCCAGAATGTTGAGATGAAGTGGAAATTCCTTCAGGGCCTTCCTGAAGCCCAAGATCTGCCCTGTAGAGAACTGCCTTCCTCAATCAGTCAGGCTGAGTGCAACGGATTGTTAATTGAATTAGATTAGAGCATGGATAAAGAAGTCCAAATCTGATTGTCCACAAACTCAGAAAGCCTGTAGCTTCAGACACAGCAGTCTAGCTGGCTGGTTTCTGACTAGAGAGGGCATATCTTCTTTTCTTCAAAAGGAGGTCATTCATAATTTATAACATTTGAGAACATCTCCATCAGCTACCACCCTAATTTAATGAATTATCTTGTTAACTAAAACAGTGATGCCTGAAATAGCTATTGATTTCATCTTTCACTCGGGGGCAAGCTAATTTCCTCTGGAGTGGGGAGATCTAACTGACAAAATGAGATGTATACCTAAGCATTAACCACCCTGGTCCATCTGAAGCCTGGTGCCTCCATTAGTCGAAGCAGCCAGACATTGACATCATAAACACAACAAGCCAAGAAAACAGTCGTTTTAAAATCTCTGCAGCAATGAAAATGGGCACCCCACCCCCAAGGCCTGTGGTTCCTTGCTGGAGTCCACATCCTCCCATCCTCTGGCATAAGTAATGCATACGGCTGTGGAGAAAAAAGGAGTGGCAGAGCTTATTTGCTTTCTGTGGGTCTTTATTTGAAAAGCTATCAGACAGGCTTGAGGAGAAGCAACATGTGAACTCTTAAGAAGCATTTATCCAAGCAACCTGGGATGAAGATCGTATGAAGTATCCAAGGCCCTTAATGTCGTCTAATCTGGGATAGAGAACTCTCTGAGGACTATCATCGGGAGAGTTTTGCTGAATGTTCCTGATGACTTCCATTTGGAGAATTACTTAAAGAAATTCTTTTCAGCTTACGTCTTTATTAGACTTCCCTGAGACCAAATAAAGGCAAGAGACTTTTCTCCATATGCACATACTTGGGGGACTAGAATGTAAATAGAATCAAAATTTAGGGAAAAATAATAGCAAGAGATGGTACATTATTTCTAAAAGCATGGTCCATAGATCAACTCTAACAGAACCCTTGGGGTGAGATTGATTGGTAAAATTAAGAACATAAATTCATCAAACCCATCCCTGAGCATATTAAGAACAGTACATGGAAACTCCATGTTTCCTCCAATTCATCTACTCACTCTGGGTGGAATGGCAACTTCTGCATTTCATCCTGATGGCTTTTTATTTGTTTGTTTGTTTATAGCAAACTGGCATCTTTATCTTCTTTTACTTAGGCTTCATACCTTTTATTTCCTTTGTCAACTCTCCCTCCATGTGCCAAACCTCCTCAAAAAATTATTTCTCTCAGCTCACTTTCCAGGATTAATTTATGTATTTTCTTATTTTCTAGTGGAGACAAGCCTACTTTTTCTTCAGACAGGGAGATAGTTTGTGTTTTCATTGACTTTTAATTTACTCATGTCCAAGTACAGGACTCCAGACTTCTTAGGAGCCACTCGGGAGACCTCCCCAACTGCCTGGGCCACAGGGCACATGGGGAAGCAGGATGCAGCTCTTCCTTTGATGCCCAGGGAAAAGAAATGTCATCTCCTTGAGCTTTCCTATTCCCTTTTCCAGCCAAATAATTGCCTCTATTCATCTTTCAGAACTTGTCACTTACATCTTTATTGAAACTCCCTGCTCCCGTATGTGAAGAGTGATTTCATTTCTTTAAACTGTGAACTTCTTTAAAAGCAAGAATATGTTACAGTTTTGTACTATTCTAGATTCTAGTGCAATGCCGGACATAGTGTGTGTGCTTGATAAGTGTATATGCTGAAGTTAGTTGCATTGGGATTATGTCTTTATAATATAAGTGATACATGCCTTTGTAGAAAATTCTGGAAATACGGAAGTCTAAGAAGATTAAACACACAGAGACACACACCACAACTACCACACTATAGCAACCTAGTTATTCTTAATATTTTAAAAATGTATTTGAAATATGGTTGCCCATCAAATTCTATGTATCATTTAAAACTTCTCACGATGTTAATATAAACATTTCCTCCTTTGGATTACAAATATAAAATGCAATATTTTAACTGCTGCATTATCATCCACCACATGAATGCAGAAACAATTGTCCTGTTGTTTCCAGTATTATTTTAATATACATTATACTGCAGTAAACATTTCTGTGTAACTTTCTAAACTTTATTTTAAAAATACCTTTAACATATTCCCATAATCAGAATAACTGGGTTAAGTATTATTTTATAACATGTAATTTTTATACTTAACATCAATAGCTACTTTCCCAAAAGCAGAATAAGAGAATGTTCTATCAACTTTTAATATATGTATATACAATCTTTGTTACATAAACATTTGGAAATTAGAAGAAAAAAATACATTACAATCAAGTTTGCTGTACAATTTTGGGCAAGTTGGCTATTGCCAGACATCTCCTGAGTGAAAGGGTGAGTAGGTGCTGAAATCCAACTTCTGGTCCACCAGGCAGTTTGAGTATTTGAACTTATATAGGCTTAGGGACTTTCTCTAAAAAAAAAAAAAAAAAAACCCACTGCCATCGAGTCAGTTCTAACTCAATGAGACCCTATAGGACAGTGTGGATTTTAGAACTGCCCCATAGGGTTTCCAAGAAGCACCTGGTGGATTTGAACTGTCAACCTTTTGGTTAGCAGCCATAGCTCTTAGCCACTACACCACCAGGGGCTTTCTGTAGCTAGTGCAAATATACCGTCTACTCAACAAGCCATATGTCCCTTCTCTGATTAGCACAAAGCCTCCCTGCGGGCCAGCCATGGCCTTAAACAGATCCATCAGGGCGAAAGTAGGGCCATTTGAGTTTTTTTTTTTTTTTCTCTGCTGCAGATGTTGCTCTCTTTAAGAAGAAGACATCAACCTGTGGAACTAAAATACAGTGGGACCTGGTGAGTAGCTCTCTCTCTCTCTTAGGAGTTTTGGTGCCAGAAACCTCTGAAGATATTTAACTTGGTATCCAGAGTCTTCTACAATAATCCTGTCCAGCCTTATCACTCACTGCAGTTTACCTGAGCCCTTTCCTTCTGCCACCTCATGTCTGCTCTCACTTCTGGGCTGAGTTTTCTCACTCTGCCTCCCTCACCTGCCCCATTGTCTATCTATATCTTCTCAATCTCTAAAGGCTCAACTTGCCATCTACCTCTGATATGAAACCTTCTCTGATCTCTGTAATTCTTGATTATCAATAAACTTGCCCTCTTTGAATACATAATAAGTATTTTTTGACAGGCATACTGTGAGGCTGTTGTATGTACAAGTTCCGGAGCCAACTGACTTTGCAGAGAAGCAACGTGTCCTAATTGCTTTCCTCATCAGTAAAACGGTATAATGGTAATAATAATGCATTATCTCTTAGGGTTCCGATGAGGATTAACATCTTAATATTGATTTCAGTGTAGCACCTGGGAAATAGTGCATTGGTTGGTTGGTTGGCTGGTTTTAATATTGTATTCATTTTTTTACTGACTCATTCTTAAAAATTTTGAAAGCAGAAAGTGTGTCATATTTTTATGCTAATATTCTTGCACAAAGCAGGAGTGGTTAAGTGAATAAATGCATGTGAGCTTTTAGTGATTGGCATAAGCTACAGATTTAACTTCCTTCTTTTTTTTCCCCAACTAATCAATTATTTATAGAGCATCTACTATATTCCAGGTATGAGAAGACAAAGAAGATCATGGTCCTGGGCTCAGGAACTCACATAAACAGGCACATGAATTGAGGCGTGAGAACAGTGCTGTAAGAGAGCTACATATGCACAGGGAGCCTGGGAGGCCAAAGAGAAGACACCGCCCCTCAGAAGCCCAGGGGAGGTTTATACAAAGCCAGAACCAAGCTTAGAGTTGGCATGGCATTTCTGGCCAGAAAGGCAGCTATTTAGTGCTAAGGAAAAGCTTAAAGGTGAAACTGGATGACTTAAAACTTTCCTCAAAGACTTAGCAACAATTACCATCCCAGAGAGAGGACCAATTCAGAAATGATGTGTTTCTTACAATGCAAGAGGGTCTCAGGTTTACCTAAGTCCTTATCATATTGCTGTATATATGTGCAAACAAAAATAAAACAAAACAAAAACAATCCCTTTGTACATTGCCAGTGTGTCCAGCAGCCTCTCAATCCAATAAAAGTGG
Organism: Loxodonta africana; assembly: GCF_030014295.1. Lineage (NCBI taxonomy): Eukaryota > Metazoa > Chordata > Mammalia > Proboscidea > Elephantidae > Loxodonta > Loxodonta africana. Next base: position 26,264,477 of record NC_087357.1, read on the forward strand.
GGAAATATAGTCATGATCATTTTTGCTGAGTCAGCTACTTTTATTTGGTGCCAGTTTAGGGAAAAAACCAGGCACTGAACAACTCATTGCATAATTGCTAGATCGTATTAAAACAAGGCAATCTAATTGCAATTAGTGTTATAATAATTTATTTATGAAATGCCAGTATATCCATTTATATCCTGTCATTCATTTTCTTCCTGTCTGCTGTTATGCGTGCCCCAATAAACTATAAAATACAAGGTCATTAACCTGCAATTCTACTTGCAATCATGTTACTAGATTGCATTCTGTTCCTCTCTGTTTGGTATAGCATCATTAAGCCCCTTTAGGTCATTTTTCTGTAGCTATTTAATTCCTCTCTGGTCATCTAAAGGTTCTTATTGCTTCTAATTAAGCAGGTGTGATCTGTGCTGAAAGCAGGTCCCTTTTCTTCAACAGCTGGTCGGGATCCAAAATTGAGTCAGACCTCTTTAGTTCTCACATCTGCCTTTGTTAGTGATTTGGGAAGTTCGATGAATGTTTCCTCATCCTAGGCCATCACAGTTTTGAGGGTCCTTACATGACCCTTGGAGCCCTGGTGGACCTGGTGGCATGGCTCGTCTGCTAACCAAAATGTCGGCTGTTCGAATCCACCAGCAGCTTCTTGGGAACCCTATAGGGTATTTCCCTGTCCTATAGGGTCACTATGAGTCAACATCGACTCAATGGCAGCAGGTTCAGGTTACGTGGTCCTCACATGACAAAATATGTTATGGGTAGACGTTGAAAGGAGAATTTTGAAGCTGAGATACTACTTAAAAAAAAAATTGCTGTCAAGTCAGTTCTAACTCCTGGTGACCGCACATAGGTCAGAGTGGAACTGGGCTCCCTGTGTTTTTTTCAACAACTGTGATTTTTTCAAAGTAGATCACCAGACCTTTTTTCTGTGACACCTCTGGGTGGATTTGAATCATCAACCCTTTGGTTAATTGCTAAGTACTTTGGTTGCGTCACCCAAGGACACCACTTTGTCACCTGTTTATCTTTTTAGTATCTTGGTTGAAGGAGTGGATGGTTCAAAATATACTCATCCCCACTGCTGGCAGAATGACTAACAGGTAACACAACTAGAAGAAAAATCTTGTTTACTGAATTTCTTTTACTGATGCAACAAGAACTGTTACGCTGTGCTTTCAAATCCACAGTCCCAGTCAAAGGTCCCAACAGTTCTTCACTCCATTTTAAAGACCTATTAACTGAAGTTCAGAGAGTTTTGCTCAGTGTAGTTGAGCTGGGATTTAAACGCATGCCTGATGAACTCCAAAGCTGTTTGGAATATGCCATGACCCAGTTGTCCCTTTAACATCCCTATATGCAGAGCTGCTTCTCGGTTTCGTAGAAACTGTTTCTTCTCCTTTAAATATCTTGTCTTTATCCTCCTCCTCCATCTAGGTGGTCTTTTACTGACCACTTATTGATTACTAAAATTATCCAAACAAAAAGTGTTGCAGAAACAAGAGGAAGAAATAAAAAATAATAAATCAGATTTCAGCCACTGGTAACTCTTGGGGAATGTGTGTGTGTGTGTGTGTGTGTGTGTGTGTTCTGAACAGTTGTCTTGATAGATGAAGCAGTTTACCCAAATTTATGTATTTAGATTCTGTGTGATTTTCATTGGAAACCCTGGTGGTGTAGTGGTTAAGTGCTATGGCTGCTAATCAAGAGGTCGGCAGTTCAAATCTGCCAGGTGTTCCTTGGAAACTCTATGGGGCAGTTCTACTCTGTCCTATAGGATTGCTATGAGTCGGAATCAACTCGATGGCAGTGGGTTTGGTTTTTTTTGGTAATTTTCATTGTCCTGGCTGCATGTGTTTGTCTCTCTCATTTATACAACTTGGTAAGAGCCAGACTTGGTGCATATTTTTCCAATAAATATTATATCTATGATGCATCTTCAGAGCTGACACTTTTATGAAATGCACTCCATGGGGAAAAGTGCTGGATCAAACACAGGGGTGATGGAAACTGAGTAGTTGTTTAGGTTCCAAAAAGCCAGTACCATATGTGTCAGAAATAAGGGTTTATTGCCCCCTGTGGACATTAGAAATAAATGATGCTTTGCCTAATTCCCTGAATGTACTGTTGAATTGTTTTATGGTCAAGAATACAGGGGAAAATGTTTCTGTCACTCCTTAATTTGACAGGCTGCAGCAGCTCAGAAACATATTGCTATTGTAATGCAGTTGAATACAAAAAGCATTAGGGGAGAATATCTACATGTCCCTTTACCTCCAAAGGTGAGGAGCATACACGGCAACTAGGTTTATTCAACCAGCATGCACTGGACTCAAAGTCATGCTCTCATACTAATGAGAAGCCTGGGTTCAATGCCTGAACAATGTGGGTTTTTAAAGACAAACCCATTATCCCAGCTGAGGAACTCAGGATGGAAAGCCATCCCAACTTCATAGTTGCACATAATGTTGTCTAAATCCTATGTTGTGGCTACATTCAAGCCCAACTCTCTTTCAAATGTGGCTTCCTTATATTCCCCCACAGGTCTTAAGCCCTTTCTCATTTTTCTAGTTAACTTTCTGTATACAAATCTCCATGTCAGAATCTACCTCACTTGAATTCCAATCTGATACATTGGCTAACCTCTGCTAGTGGTTTAAGAAAACAGAAGCTACAATGGGATTCTGGAGGTGGATCAACTGCCAGGTGGGTATCAATGAGGACCTTCTCACTGGTGGTAGGTGAAGCATAAGGTAATTGTGATGTCCCTAAAACTTTCACCAGTGGTGAAGTAGGCTGTTATATTGGTGGAAAGAAATGGCCTAACAGGTAAAGGGTATCAGAACTAGGGGAGGAATCATAATGAAATTAGGCAGGGACAGTTGGTGATTGGCAAAAAAAGAAAATGAAAGGCTGGGAGTGCGAATCAGCAATTAAAGTGTAGGTAGGAATGCCAGAAGACATCTTTGACAGCATTTAAAGTCACTCCAATTTCCTGTAGCCAGACAGCAGAAAATACTGAGAAGCAGACCCAGTATTTAACCTTAATAGAAGCAGAACTTCAGAAAAATTTGAATGTTGAAGCTAGCTAGATCTTCTGTGCCATTATAATGACCCAGGTTGGGAAAGTATGGAGGTCCCTAGATAGAGGATGGGAACATCTAGATTGATACAGTTGAATCTCAAAAATCCCCAAGTTACAGTGAACCCTCTGGGCTGGTAAAAATGGCTCATTCCTCCCAGGTAGAACAGTGCAAACCTGACACCCACCACCCTTGCTTGAAGATTATTTAAAGGCTACTTCTTTGCAAAAATACATGTAACCTACTCCCTCCCCTGGATACCTAGCCCTATCTGTCCTCCTTGCTCGTAGACCAACAATTAATGTTAATTCACCACATAATCCGGCCAGGGAGGTGCTGGGCCTCCTAAAGAATATAAGGTGCTGTACACTGAAGTAGCCTCTGAACTTAGACAACATTTACCAGCACAAACTGGGACAGTACTTACAGCCCTGGATTCTGAGGGTTCTCAGTGTGTGTGTGTCTGGGGAGGAAGGGACTGGAAAACAAAGTGGGGTAAAGGATGGTGTAATGATTTGGTAGCACTCATCTGGGATGCAGGATTTAACACCTTGGGAAGGACAAGTAGAGATGGTGCTAACATGCTCCTAGGAGGGCTCTTATAAGCTTATTAAAATTGGTGGTCCATACTAAGTGAAGCAGAAGTGCCAGAATTGCAGTGGCAGATGGTGGAACAATGGTTCAGAGACTTAGAGGAGGGGTTATGCTAGAGCAGGTATAATATGTAAGGCCAGAAAGCCACCAGATGGCTATATTCTTCAGCAGGGCTGGGAAGATACTGTGTTACCAAAAAATAAGGAATGAGCTGTTGAGAGGGTCACCAGCTGGTAAGAGGGGTATTGGAAGATGCCTTTATGGCACTGGGCTCACTGATAGCAACGGGGATGATAGAATCCTGAAATAACAGGGACAAAGTCTTGGCATTAAAGGGTCAGGAAAAAAAAAAACCCACAGGTATAATTATCAAAATAAGCAGCAAGACTGAGTTGTAGCCAGAGGAATCTGACCTGCAGTGAGTACGAAGTTGGTTAATAGACCTTTGTACCTCTAGAGGAAGGCAGATTATCATACTGATAGTATAGTTTGATCTATACCAACAAAAGAAAACAAGAATGAATTATTGGGAGACTAAGAACAACTGCCCGGGTTTCCAGATCTGAGCCAGTTTTCTGTCTCTGAGCCACTTAAATAAACAAAAGGCCAGGGCTCCAGGAGAAAGGCCTCCAGAATGCCACAGCATGTATATACAGTGATGATACCCTCAGAACATCCCCAAAGGGACATACTGTGTATCCATACCCTAGGGACGTATGACTAGCCAGAGATTTGTTGAATGTAGAACATGAGTTGGCATTCGTATTCGAAGAACCTAAGTGTCATTACGTTGTGCCCCCCTCTCCCTTAGAGTGAGACCAGATGGGAGCCTGGTAATAAAAGGAGTCCTGGCTCAGGTCTGGCTTACAATGAGTCCACCGGATCATGGAACCACCAGGTGGCCGTTTCCCCAATCTTCAAATACATTGTTTGAATGGACATACTTGGTAGTTGGACCAACCAATACATTTGTTCCTTGCACCGTGGGTTAAGCTTATCATAACGTGAAATCCTACCAAAGGCCTCTTAAACTGCTTTTCACAATCAAAATAGTAAATTAAAACAAAACAGATCTGTGATGGTAGAGTTAGAGCCAGACTTAGGGATTTAAACGAATTCAGTAGTGATGTGTGCCGTCATATCTCCATTTTTCCACCTGCCTGGCCTCTATTAAATCTAGGTGTATTCTGGAAACAAATAGTAGACTACCACAAGCTTAACTAAGTAATAGCCTCAATTTCATTTTCAATGATAATGTAGCTTCTTTGGTAGAGCAAATGAACAGGAAATCAGGGTCTATGTGTATGGGTATAAATGTATCCTTTTCCATTCCTATCAGAAAGTAAATGCAGAAACTTCTTATTCACGTGCAATGAACAACAGGATTGTTTTATAGTCTTACTCTAGGGTTAAGTTAATTCTTCTGCCCTCTTTCATAGTGTAGTCTGAGGAGATCTAGACCCTCTGGCCATCCCTAAGACATTACACTAGTACCCAGTAATGATGACATTGTGCTTATCCTACTGGATGTGCAAGAAATGGTAATATATTGAAGTCTTCAGTAATACACATGTGCTCCAGAGAATGGAGAATAAACTGGAATCATTCAGGGGCATGCCACATCAGTGATTTTTTTTTTTTTTCTTTTAAGACTTCAGTGATAAGAAGCATGCTAAGATACTCCCTCCGAAAATAAAGGGCAAATTATTACATCTTTCATCACCCACAAAGAAAGATGCTCGACATTTTACTGGGCTCTTTAGGTTTTAAAGTTAACAAATTTCACTCCTGAGAAAACTGCACTAGCTCATATACCAGGTGAGTAAAAATGTTGCTAGCTTTGAGAGAAATTCAGAGCACTAAAAGCTGTAAAGCAGGTTCAGGCTGCAATTCAAGCAGCCCTCCTCCTTGTACCACATGACCTAGCAGAGCTTGTACTACTGGAAGTGTCTAGGATGGACAAGACGCCATGTGGAATTAATGGCAAGCTCCAAATAGACACTCACAAAGTAGATCCCTGTAGTTCTGGAGCAAGTACCAGCTGCAGTGTTGAATTATATGTCTTTTAAAAAAGTATTGTCTTAATTTTATTGTCTTAACTAACTCTAAGGGTATTGTCTTAACTTAACTCTAGTGCTAGTATAACAGGAATAACACAAGTGGATGGCTTTAACAAGGAGAAATTTATTCTCTCACAGTCTCAGAGGCAAGAAGTCTGAGTTCAGGGTACCAGCTCCAGTGGAAGGCTTTTTCTCTCTGTCGGCTCTGGGGGAAGGTCCTTGTAAAGGATGCATTATTTTCCTGGTTCTTGTTCCTTGGTAGTATGAGGTCCCCACTCTTCTAGTCCATCTGAGTGATGACTCCACCCTTTGAGATCCCAGAGATTGTGGCCCTACACTTTGAGAGGAGAAAGTTCTGCTTCCTGTTTTCCTTGTCTCTTCAGCTTCTGCTTCCTTTTTCCTTAGCCATTTGGCCCCTTGAGGCTCACTGCCCGTGTCTGCCTTGCTTGGGCAAGTGTTCCAACACTGTTTTGATCTACTGATAAGTGCCTGGAGGCACCCCACTCTGCCAGTAAACTTTGGCCAAAGGGCACTCAGTTCTCTTACTCCTTGGGTCAGCTCCAGTGCCATCTCGCGCTAGTCTCCTGATACTGCTGCTCCTGGTTCTCTGTTGCTGCTGTTTCTCTGATGCTGCCTCTCACTGTCTGTGCCATCACCAATGTAACACCTCTTCTCATTTCCTTCTGAGTCCTCACCAGGAATTACAGTTGTAATTTCACCAACAGTCTCTTCAAGGTAATCTAGGCTTTTACTATTAGGCAATTTGAGACTCTCTCTGCCTCTACCCATTCACAGTTTCAAAATTGCTTCCACATTGTAGGTATATTTTAGAGCAGTACCCCATCCCTGGTATCAAATTCTGGAACAGCAGCTGCAAATGGAGTCACCACCTGGTTAGGTTTTTGATAATCCACTGTGATTCTCCAAGATCCGTCTGTTTTTTGCACAGGCTAAATAGGCAAGTTGAATGGGGTTGTGGTAGGAATCACCGCTATGCATCCTTCAAGTCCTTGACTCTGGCAGTAATCTCTGCAGTTCCTCCAGGAATTCAGTATTGCTTTTGGTTTACCATTTTCCTAGGTAAGAGCAGTTCTAATGGCTTCCACTTGGTTTTTCCTACCATAATAGCCCTTACTCCACATGTCAAGGATCCAGTGTAGTGCTTCCACAAGTTCCTGAGTATATCTATTCCAATTATGCATTCTGGAACTGGGGAAATTACTACAGGATAAGTTCAGGGACCCACTGGACCTACTGTAGACATGAGCTAAGACTGCATTAATAACCTGACCTCCATATGCTCCTACTCTTACTGGTGGGCCACTGTGGCATTTTGGGTCTCCTGGAATTAGTGTCAGTTCAGAGCCAGTGTCTATTAATCCCCCAAAAGTCTGATTATTTCCTTTTCCCCAGTGAATAGTCATTCTAGTAAAAGGCCATGGATCCCTTTGGGAAAGGCTGGGAGAAAAGTTTAGCAGTATAAGTTTTTGGCAGTTCATGCATGTACGATGGTTAAGGTTGTGAGTCAATTTGGCTGGATCATGATTCTCAGTGTTTTGGCAGTTGTATAACATTGTGATCACTTCCCTGTTGAAATTCGATATGTGATCACCCTCATGATAAAATCTGCTGAGCAGTACCAGTGGCAGCAGGGCCTATGGTGGCTCACTGACCCCTCAGCCTTTATCTCTCCACCTTCCACCACCCACTTCCTTCCTGCTGTCTTTGCCAAAGCTTTTGGCTTGTTCTGGACACTGCAGCTGCCTCTTGTTTGTCTGACCTCCAGTTCTTATGACTTGAGCTAGCAGCTTGCCTGCTGATCTTGGGGTTTGTCAACATTCACAGCCTGTGGGCAAGAACTCTGCTCTCTGACCTGCCTATTTTGGGTTCGCCAGCCCCTGTGGATGCATGAATCAGGAGAAGCCTCTATGCTGATCCATGGACTTGAGATGTTCCAGCCTCTACAATTGCATAAGCTATTCCCTTGATATAAATCTCTCTCTATATGTATTTATACACTTACTGGTTTTGCTTCTCTAGAGAACCCAGCCCAAGGCAGTGTGCATCAAATATTTTTGTTCTCTTCACTGATAAAACGTAAGATGTAAACAGAGCTAGTGTATTTTTGGTTGTATGTGTGTTAATCATGTTAGGAGTAAGTATGATTTTATAATTGTCTATATTCAGAGAGATTATGTATGGTTTAAGGAGATGTGCACAGGTGCCAAGTTGACAAGGGTGGACTGTGATCGTCAAGGTTGTGTTTCAACTTGGCTGGGGCATGATTCCCAGTGGTTTTGCAGTTATGATGTAGTTTGGCAGTGGTATGATGATGTGATCACTTTCATGATGAGATTTGATATAATGTGATCACCTCCATGATGGGATTTGCTGTGAGTGGCCAATCAGTTGAAAAGGAGTTTTCTTGGAGGGGATAGTCTGCTTCAAATGTAAGTAGACTCTCTGGCAAGGCTTGCTGGCTTTTGCTCTCTCTGGATCCTACAGCTGGCTCCTGTCTGTCTGACCTCTAACTCTTGAGACTTGAGCTAGCAGCTTACCTGCCATCTTGCCTGCTGATCTTGAGATTCATCGATCTTTGCAGCCTGTGAGCAAGAGCTCTGCTGTCTGACCTGCCAATATTGAGTTTACCAGCCTCTGCAGTTACATGAATGAAGAAGCCTCTATCCTGACCCATGAACTTGGGACATTCCAGCCTCTATGATTGTGTGACCCATTTCCTTGATATATATGTATATATATATATAGCATTGTGAAGAATGGGAATCCCAGAAAACGTAATTGTGCTCATGAACAACCTGTATATAGATCCAGAGGCAGTCACTCGAACAGAACAAGGGGACATTTCATGGTTTAAAGTCAGGAAAGTTGTGCATTGTGGTTGTATCTTCTCACCATACCTATTCAATCTGTATGCTGAGCAAATAATCCGAGAAGCTGGACTGTATGAAGAGGAACAGGATATCAGGATTGGAGGAAGACTCATTAACAACCTGCATTATGCAGGTGACACCTTTCTTGTTGAAAGTGAAGAGGACTTGAAGCACTTACTGATGAAGATCAAAGACCACAGCCTTGAGTAAGGATTCTACATCAACATAAAGAAAACAAAAATCCTCACAACTGGACCAATAAGCAACATCATGGTAAGTGGAGAAAGGATTGAAGTGGCCAAGGATTTCATTTTTCTTGGATCCACCATCAACACTCATGGAAGCAGCAGTAAAGAAATCAAAAGACACGTTGCATTGGGCAAATCTGCTGCAAAAGTCCTCTTTAAAGTGTTGAAAGCAAAGATGTCACCTTGAAGACTAAGATGATCTTGACCCAAGCCATGGTGTTTTAAAACACTTCACATGCATGCAAAAGCTGGATGATAAATAAGGAAGACTCAAGAAGAATCGATGCCTTTGAATTGTGGTGTTGGACAAGAATATTGAATACACCATGGACTGCCAAAAGAATGAATAAACTTGTCTTGGAGGAAGTGCAACCAGAATGCTCCTTGTAAGTAAGGATGGCGAGACTACGTCTCACATACTTTGGACATGTTTTCAGGAGAGGTCAATCCCTGGAGAAGGACATCATGCTTGGTAAAGCAGACCATCAGTGAAAAAGAGGAAGACCCTCGACAGGATGGATAGACACAGTGGCTGCAGCAACGGGCTCAAGCATAACAATAATTGTGAGGATGATGCAAGACCGGGCAGTGTTTCATTCTGTTGTATATAGGGTCACTATGAGCTGGAATCAACTGGACAGCACCTAACAACAACATATATGTTTATATGCTTTACTAGTTTTGCCTCTCTAGAAAACCCAGCCTAAGACAAGTACGTCACTGGGCCATGGTTCAAATGGGACATCCATCATGAGATGGATTCTGTCCACCCTCCCAGTCATATGGAATGGAACAGCCAGCAGCAATATACTGTAGGATGGAAATGGCATATCCAGGATTGGGCCAAAGTAAGCTGATGCCCTTGACCCTCATGTTGTCCAGTGTTGTTTCACTAGTACTTCTCCCTTAGGTCACACCTATGGCTACTCTAGAGGGAGGCATTTTTTATGACCAATTGAAAAAGGAGAACTTTGCTTCTTCAGTGATTAAGAGTTTGGCTGCTAACTAAAATGTTGACAGTTCAAATCTACCAGCTGCTCCTTGGAAACCCTATGGGGCAGTCCTACTCTGTCCTATAGGGTCACTATGAGTCAGAATTGACTGGATGGCAATGGGCCAATGGGGGTAATACATATAAGGGAGTCTCTGGATGGCTCAAATAGTTAAGCACTTGACTACTAGCCAAAAGTTTGGTGGTTCAAACCCACCTAGAGATGCCTAAGAAGACAGGCCTGGCAATCTGCTTCCAAAAGCTCATGAAGCAGGCAGCCTCAGAGCCCAACCCTTCTAAGAGACACTTGCTCTGGCTTATCTTCCTACACCAAGCAGAATAAGCTGCACTTTCTCCTGAAATTGTCCTTGACAAGATAATCACAGAACAGGCCATGGATATTTGCCTCTGGGTGGAGACTTACATCTTAATGAAAAAAAATCAACCTCTTCCTCCATTTTGGGGGATCGAACCCTTGTCTAAAGAAAATGCATAGCTATGCCCAAGCCCTGGCCCCTGTATGAAGGTCAATCCTGAATATTCATGATGAATTTATATTTCCTTCTCTACTCTAAAAAAGCCTACCTCCCAAAGTTGCCTGTGAGCAGCCTTGGAGGCAGTGGCCTTGATCGCTCCTTGCCTTGTACAACAAAATAAAGGCGTCTTTCTCATCTCCCACCTCAGCCTCTTATTTATTGGCTGTAAAAAGTCATGCTGAGCAAAACCTGGGATTTTCACCTGGCAACATTTCTGGCGTGCCAGCCAGGAGTCATCACTCGGTTCCTGAGGTGGGCCGTGCTGGGGCCCCCGCCTGACATCTAGCACCACCCAGCGAGTTCTCTAGGAGACCTCAGGGCAGTCCTAAACACTGACCCATCTCAGACCAATGTTGACTCTGTGGGTGACACAAAACGCCCCTGGTACCCAGGTAAGGCCTTAGAAGAGTCCCAAGAAGTGGGAATATTGACTGTTGAGGGTGTAAAAGATTTAGGTTTGGTAAGTAACAAGGTAATTCCTAGGTAAGGCCTTACAAGCTTCCCACGAAGTGGGAGTGTTGACTGTTGAGGGCATAAAAAGCTCTAGGTTCCTGTTGGTGCACTGAATTAGGTTGTGTGAATGTGTAAGTGTGTGTGTGTGTCTGAAGAATGAGGAATGTTCAAGGGATCCTAAAATACAGCCAACTAAGATGCATCTTTAAAAATTGGAAATATTTTGGATCAGACCTTATGAAAAAGAAAATGATAATTTTCATTCGTAATACCACATGTCCTCAGTATGATTTGGCAGGAGCAGAAAAGGCCCTGCACTCCTTTGGAAAGAGACCAGTGCAGCTGGTGTAAAAAAAAAAAAAAAGGACATTGAAATTGAGAGTGTACAAAATACCAAACAAAGGAACTAAAAAAAAAAGAGCGACAAACCAGTGACTGGTCATGCCACTAAAAGATAAGTCAGACTGAGAGGGGACCAGAGGCAAGTCCTCCACCCAACACTCTCATTATAATAAAGGTGGAAGGAGAACCTGTAAAGTTTCTGGTAGATAGTGGAGTGACCCACTCATTTCTGACCTCCCCTCAAAAAAAAAAAAAAAAGCTACGGGGACAAGGTGGACAGTGTCCATTGTAGAAGTATCAAAAAAAGAAAAAAGGAAAGCACCTTTCCTTCCTACAACCTCTAAATTGCTCTATGCAAGAAAAGTCTTTAACATACTCCTTTCTTTATGAAAAACAGGTGGTGGTTACAAGTGACCCTCACTACCTGGCCACCAACCAACTATTGAAAAAAAGAACATTACCAAAGGTCATTTGATCCAGATATTAGAGATGCAGTAGTGCCATAGGTGTGGGCCAACAAAATACCAGAGAAAGCAAAAAAAGTTCCTCGCATTGTCATTGAGTTGTTACCTGGTATAGTTCCCCCAAAGCTTAAGCAGTAACCCATCCCAGCTGAAGCCCAACAGGCACTGGGCAAAATCATCACCAGATACCTGAAACATGGACTGCTCAGACTGTGTCAGTCATAATTCAGCACCCCACCCTCCTGTTGAAGAAGAAAAATGGAGAACACTGGTTCATTCAAGATCTGCAAGCTGTAAGTAACCAGGTAACTGTCACATTCCACCCTATAGTTCCCAACCCGTATACCCTGTGGTTGATCTTGTTGCCCACCTTTTCCAGGTTCACTGTGCTAGACCTGAAAGATGTCTTCTTTTGCATCTGAGTGAAGGAGAAAAATCAAGAAATCTTTGCCTTCGAGATGGAGGACCCAGGAACCGGACAAACATTGCAGTTGTGTTGGTAAGTCCTCCCATAGGACTTTAAAAACAGTCCTACTCTTTTTAGATCAGCTTTAGCCCAAGAACTGAGACAATTGGTCTTAACCAATAGTGTCCTCCAATACGTGGATGACCTAGTCATCACCAGTTGCAGCCTTGAACTGTTCACAGATGGTAGCAGTTACACGGAACAAGGAAAAAGAAAAGCTGGATATACGGTTGTCACTTTGGAGGAGGGTCTAGAGGCTAATGCGCTTCCCTTGGGTACCTCTCCCCAGAAGGCAGAGCTTATTGCCATGTTACAGGCCCTTAAAATTGAACAACAATTTATACCAATTTCAAGTACATATTTTATTTAAGGTATTGTATGCACTTAAAAAAAAAAAATTTTTTTTTTTTTTTTAATGCACAGGAGGCAATCTGGAAGGAAAGAGGACTCCTAACAGGAGGAGGTAAGGACACTAAATGTTCTCAAAAGATCTTACAACTTTTGCAAGCCGTTCTTCTACCCACCCAAGTAGCAGTGGTACACTGCAAAAAGCATCAGAAAAGGGACACCACCACCTGACCGCCACCTGGACTATTCCCAACAAGATAAAAACATTGCCAAGACCTGGGGGGCCACTCTAAACAAAGACAGATGGCTGTACAGTACCCATTGAAAGATTTTTCTTCTATCAAAACTCATGCACCATATCCTTCAGAGAGCCTACCAGTCTACCTATTATGGACGCAAAGGACTGTATGATTGGGTTAAGAGACATTTCATTGGACCAAAGGTCCATGCCACTATTTCAACAGTGTAAAGAGCTGCCCCATCAGTGCAAAAAAAATAATCCAAAGTACACTCCTGAAGTGCTCCCAGGGGTCCAGAAAACTGGGACAATGCCTGGAGACAACTGGCAGGTAGATTTCACTGAGAAGCCTCAAGTTCCTGGGAAATACAAATATCTGCTAGTTTCTATCAACACCTTCACTAACTAGGTTGAAGCTTATTGTGGCATTGGTGGTACAATTGGTGACAATTGCCCTAGAAATTAACTAGAACTTAAACACAGCCTGGAGACCCCAGTCCAACGGCAAAGTAGAGTGGGCTAACCAGACCCTGAAGAGACACCTAGCAAAGCTGTGCTAAGACACCAAGTTAGTATGGACAAAAGCACTGCTTATGGCCCTTTTGAGAATTCAGTCTGCCCCTGGAGGCAAACTGAAACTTAGCCCATTTGAGCTATTATACATTATACAGGCACCCTTTATTACAGAACCTCAATATGACCACCATAGCTTGCCTTAGTAATGACCAGCCTCTCTCCCTCTGCGAAGTTGAAAATGTTCAAGTTACTAAATACTCGCAGTCTCTTTGGGTGACTCTGTCTTCTCTCCACAGGTACGCACATCTGAAAATCCCACCTGAGTCAGAAGTACCCCTGCACCCATTCCAGTCAGGTGATTAGGTTTTCCTAAAAGTCTGGAAATTGGAGCCCCTCCAGCGAAAGTGGACCAGTCCTCTTGAGGTGTTACTAGCAACTCTGAACTCCATCAGGCTCAGTAGCCTCAAAGCTTAGATCCACCACACTCGAGTAAAAAAAAAAAAAAAAAAAAAAACTGTTCCACCAGATATTGAGGGGCAAACTTGGCAGAACTGTGAAAACTGGACTTGCAAACCTGTTAAAGACCTAAGTATTTGTTAACAATAAATCTACCCTCCTGCATAGATCCAATCCCAAACTAACTTTTTAATCTTATTCGTTGTATTATACACACTGTTTGCCTTTTTGTTTCTTTATGCTGTGTTTAAACAAGTCAAATTGATAAAAGGCTGAGAGCCCTCTAGCCACCAGAGGAAACAGTAATGATTGTTGCTATCCTTTTCCAAGAGATTCTCATAGTCCAGGCTAAGTAAGAAAACAACAAATTCACCTAGCTTTCCAACTCCATTTCCTGGGGAGATAATCTGAACAATTGGATCTGCCTTCTGTTCCCCACCTCCTCTGCTAATTTAAAAGTTCCCTGGAAAAACCCTATCCCCTTATAAAACACACCAGACTTGGTTCACAATTGCCCAGTTCTTCCTCTATTCTAGGGGATCTAACCCTTGTCTAAAGAAAATGCACGTTCATCCCCAAGCCCTGAGTGCCTGTGTGAAGATCAATCCTGAATATTCATGATGAATTTACATTTCCTTGTCAACTCTCTATAAAAGCCCACTCCCTCAAGTTGCCTGCAAGCAGTCTTATAGGCAGCAGCCCCTACCATTCCTTTCCTTACACAACAAAATAAAGACATCTTTCTGATCTCCCACCTCAGCTGCTTGTTTACTGGCTGTAACAAGTCATGATGAGCAAAACCTGGGGTTTTCACATGGCAACAGTCACAGCCCTGAAAACTCTTTGGAGTAGTTCTAGTCTGCACATATGGGACCACCATGAATCAGAATTGACTCAACAACAACTAGCAACAACCTATCAATATATATAAAGCCTCGAATATAGCAACAGGCATGTAATAAAAGTTCAGTAAATGCTAGCTATTTGTGGCTGTTTATTTTTTCAACTGCTAGAGTGAGATTCAAAATAAATTTTTTTCTTACATTTTTTTCTCAATTAATTGCTTTAGTTTCTTTCCTGCCCACACTATACATTTATGCATGAGAACACCTCCTTAAGGACAGTAAGTCTATACATTGCTGTTTGTAACTGATGGGTGGCTAGGATAGAACCAAGCAGTTTTCCAGGGCTGTGGCATAGAGCAGGAGTCTACTGGAACATAATGCCTTCCTCAGTCCTTCTTGAGCTTTACTAGCATGGCTTACAGTTGTTTGAACTTCACATTTGAGGAGTAGTTTCCTTGCTTCCCTTAAAATATTTTTTTTAAAAAAGTAAAGCATCCATTAGTATTATAATTAGATTATATTTGCTTCTCAAAGTAATAAAAACCAATTTTTACATGAAAAGATGTCATGTTTATTCTATGATTTGATTTTCTTTTTCTTGTCTTGCAGCAACAGTCTTTTAGTGAGATTTTTACTTTCCACTGAGAGCCCACAGCCTGCCTGGGTTTCTGTTGTGGTTTGCTGAGCTTTCAGAGAACTGTTGAATTGTGTGATTGTTGATCCCAAAGTAGAATGATTTGCTGAGATTTTTCCAGCTTTACCATTAAGTTAGCGAACAATGTGGGTAGGAGGCTGGCATTATGCATCACTTTGCATGAGTTGCCAACAGTCTGATGAGGAAGATGGAGGGAGGCACAGTGACAAGGTGTCTCCAGATGATATTTACCTCAGGCCAACACCACTGTATTGAGCATCAATGATGGGCCAGGCACTGGACTAAGTCTTAGGAATACAATGATGAGTAAATGGATCTATAAGCTCTGTTCTTTGGGGCCTTATTTTCTATTAGTCCCTTCTGTAACAAAAACCTACTGGAGCTGAAAAATAAACCATGCATTGACAGAATCACCTCCCACTCCTTGCTACACAGAAACTTTGCCAGACCACCCAATGCAGCATCAGCTACATTCCCAGAGAGCTATTGTGTTTACATTTATAAGCCCACTCCCTCAGCAGCTTTTTCAGTTCATGAGCATGTGGAGCTGTAGGCTCAAGTCCAGTTTCTATTTGTACATCTTCAAAGAGGTTGAGTGGATATGTGGGCTTGTGGATAGGAGATATGTGATAGTAACCTCAGAAATTCCCCCAGGAGCTGCAAGGGCTGAAAAGCTGGGTGTGGAGCTCTGTACTTAAGAAAAAACAATTGAGCACAGAGATACTGCACTTGTCTAGACAATCTTTCTCAGGACAGATCAGTCCCTGGGTTGTGCTAGGTAAATGGTTCTATCAGAGAATTTTGCTGAGTTCCTCCTAGCTAGTGTGTAAATAATTGGCCCCAGCACATAAGTGCTGTGGTGCTATATTTACAGAATAGGGTCAGCTCCAACTTCTACCCCGTTTTGAATTCCCACCGGGCTTTTTTGACTTATGGTAACCACCTGATAATCTTTCTGCCTGTAGTTTTGATTGGCATTTTAGTGAATCTAACGGTGTAAGAATCATTGGTTGGCAAAAAAAAAAAAAAAAATGCAATCAAAAATTACAATGATCAGGAAAAAAAAAAAAACTTACGTATCCAAGGTCCCAAGAAGCTAGGCCTTAGAATTAAATAAATAAATAAAGGATGATCATGTTCATAAAGGCCACGTGGCTTGGATTTCGAAAGCCCGTGTGTGTGTACATTCATTAGTAAAAGCACAGAATGTATGTAAGGGAAGAAATTTGATGCAGGGTAAGTGTGCATGTTTCATGTTTCAGTATGATTCACAATGCTAATTCCTGAAGGAATAAAAAAAAAAACCCTCCAAATACAGAGTGCACTCACCTATAGATGCCAACTCATTCAAAAGAAAAAGCACAGGACTGGGTAGTTTTTTGCTCTGCTTTTTGTAGGGTCACTATGAGTCAGAACCAATTTGACAGCACCTAATGGAAACCCTGGTGGCCTAGCGGCTAAGTACTATGGCTGCTAACCAAATGGTCAGCAGTTCAAGTCCACCAGGTGCTCCTCGGAAACCCTATGGGGCATTGCATAGGGTCACTATGAGTTAGAGTTTACTCGATAGCACTGGTTTTTTTTTGTCTGTTTAACAACAACAATGACAAAGCTATCCTCTAATGTTAGAGAAAACCAATATGCTCTTACTGATAAAAGAGTATTATGGAATGCTAGTCAGGCTTTTGGTACCCTTATCCTCTTTCCCTTGACCTTAGCCTCTATTTTATCCTATTTGAGGATCAGTAAGTATCAATAAACAGCCATCATGGAAGGGCAGGGAATCCATGCCCCAATGTTTATTGTAGTCTCAGTAGCCAAAAAGGCACACACACAGTATTTGAAAGAAGTATAAATCAATCCTTTCCATTTGAGTTTGATTAGAATATTTTAAGTCATAAGTCTTCGGAAAATTGGGAGTGGCTAGTCTTTCCTACTCTACCTTAGCTTCTCTCACTAATGTTGAAGACTTAATTCTAGATCTTCAAGGGATCCACAGTTTATTCCTTACAGTCACCAAAGGAAAATCCTCTGGATCTACTATTTTTCCAATGCATTCGCAATGGGTTATTTATTCTGAATCGAGACTCCTGAAAACTTTAATCCCCTTTGACTTTCCACCACCAAAAATCTTGGCTCTTTACTTCTTCAACAGTGTCTAGTTTCTTGTTACTGGAACCAGGTCATCAGTTTGTATGTTTGAGATTCTTACAAGAGGAAAGAGAGAGAGAATTGTCATGACTCCAGTAAGGGGACCGACCAAACCCTCCAAATATAGATTGGGTGAGATGCGGTGAATGTAAATAGTCAACCCTTGGTTAACCAGAAGAATGCATTACACAGGAGAGGGTGTGGTGGAAAAAGCGTCATTTGTGGTCAAAATTCTTGCAATCAACTTTTTCTCTAACCCTCACTGGAAAGTTAAGTGGAAAGATACTATTTATAGCTTCAGCTGTCTAATTTATGGACTATTGATATTAATCACAGCTATCTCCAAGGATTATACCTGAGATCAAATTTTTGCTACATAAAAGGTGCTTGTTTTTCCTATTGACATTATAGGAATTGATATTTAAGTCTCATATAGTTATTCAGAAGACAAACAGAACTTCCTGCATCATGCTGCCTTCTTGGTATAAGTTAATTTAACTTTAACCATGAAGGGGGAAAAAAAAAATGACTGGAGAGAGGCCTAGGGCCAAATAAGTGTGATTATAAAAACTTAGGACTGTGATCTAATCAATGATAGATGATAATAATATCCATCACTCAAGGAAGGATGGGGTCATAGCTTTGGAAATATTGACAATGAAACTTGTAATGTATAATATTTTTCTGCTCTTATGAACTCAGTCTTCTGGAATGGTGAATGGGGCAGCTGTACGTAAGGATATGTCAATATTATTATTGTAGTAGTAGTAGCAGCAGAAGCAGCAGTAACAGCAGTAGTTATGAGTAGTAAATAGTATTTGAGTTCCTTCCATAAGCCAGGTACTATAGTAAGCATTTTATATCCATGGGCTCCTTCAACTTTTATAAAAAATATGATGCAAACACTGTCATTATTAGTCTCACTTTATAAATTAAAAAACTGAGGCTCAAAGAGTGAAACACATTGTTTTAACACAACTGATTAATGTTTGATGGAATCTGGAACCAGAAATCTCTGCCCCTAAAATTATGCATTTAGATAACATATTATTATTACCTCACAAATATTTACTGCAGGGAAACTGAGGCAGCTTGTTTGAGATAATAATCAAAAGGTGACTGTTAGGATATGGAACTAATTTACACAAATAGGAATAGCTCAACATTCTGGATAATTCCAAAATTTACAGAATTTCATAGAATCTCAGGGATAGATAGAAATTTGAAGGACATTTAGCCCATCCATCTTTCTTTTCTACTTGATCCTGGGACACATTTGAGGTCCTGTTTTTTTTGTTTGTGTTATGGAAAGATTCTTATTTTTAATTTTAATGCATTAATACTGATTTCTCTGAGTAATGAGGAGAGAAAATGAGGTGCATTAATATTCTTTCAACCTCTGGCACAAGCTGTGTCTGATGACCTACCTTCATGATTTTATTTTCTGACATGCATTTTGTGGGCCATTAACTCTCCCACCACACTTTTTCCTGTAAACTCATTTGAGTTAAGTTTCTCCAACTTGTAATAGAAAAAGTCGTGCAAGTGTAGTGTATAATCCACCTTCCTACTTTAAGTCTATGAATTTCTCCAGGGCATTCAGTGAATTGATTTTACAGCTGGGAATGAAACTTCTTTTCCTTACCATCGCAACCTGGAATTGATGACATGACGTTTCCTGACTTTATCTTCCTTCAGACTGCCATTTTGTTTTTAATCCTGGGCACTTTAACTTTTAATCCTGTTCAGATCAAGGATCATCATGAATTTTCTCTAATGGTAAAAAGCATCAGTAATTGAAAAAGAAACAAAAATACTAGGTCCATTTCTCTAGGAGGGCCTCGGGAATGAGCACAGATTTTTATAACATGTACTCTGGCCTGCCAAAAACGGATGCAGACCTTGACTCTACTTCAGGAGCTACATAGACAAATTCCCTATCACTTCATATGCCTGAGGTCTCAGCATTTCTGACTCTTCATATTGAACACGACAAGAAAAACACATTTATGGGTTTGTTCAATAGCTTTCTGACATGGTGATATATACTCATGTATTTGTCCTGCAGGTAGTTTCTGCAGTTCTCAGCCTAAGTCTGTCAGCCCTGATGAAACGTATTATATATCCTTATTGTGGATTTTAATAAGAGAGTTTTTATAGGAGACTATGAAGCTACCTGAAAACACTTCTGTTTGATGCCTCATTTTAAATCCTACTTCGGTTGGTTTGGCATTTTGCTGAACCCAAGTGTTTCTTTATCTTCAGCAGTTCTGTTTTATTTTCACGATTAATTGTAATAGCTTTATTTCGTGATTCAGTAAATTCATAATACCATTTCACATTCCCAATCATTCATCACCCAAGTGAGGAGGAGCCTCTTTTTTTTTTCTCTAGTTTGTACTTTATCAACTTAACATAGAAAATCCTTGACAATCTTTTACCTTCAAATGTATCTCAATGTGAAGCTGGATTCACAAAGTCTGTCCTCCTCACTATCACTGGGACATAACTAAGAAGACTATATTCACACGTTAAATATTAGCATTCTTCATGCTAATATTTCATGCTTCATTTTTTTTTCCCCTGACTGGTAAATAGATTAATATAAAAAGTTTAAAAATGACAGCCTATTTAGGTTACTGTCTAACAGAACCCTTAATGGAAACCTCACATTGTGGAAGATCAGAGATATTTAATTATTTGCTTAATTTGGTTTATGTTCTGGTATATTTATTTCTAGTATCTTGGTTTTTTTCCTGTGCATTTTTATGAAAACATATTAATGGAATCTGTGGTTGGAAAGGCTAGAGAAGGTACAAGATAAATATAAGATAAAATGTGTTTTATATAAACTACGAAAATGAATGGCCTGAACACCAATTATACTGAGCCTTGGACTATATTATCCTTTGTAAACTTCTTAATCAGGGGAACACTGGCTTTATTAAGTCTCTAAAGCCGCTATAATTTAATAGATGCATTCATTTTCTTTTGATGAGTCCATCGCTTCATCAGATTTCAATGGACTCCATGTCCTAAAATGTTCAGTACCTCTAGCATAATAATTTCTTCATCTGTAAAATAGAAGGCATTGGAATTCATTTTCTCTAAAGCTCATTTCAACTTTGGACTTCTGATTCTTCTTCCTATGTGATAGTAAATCTTGGTTGCTGTTTCTTTGATAATCCATAGTGGGAACAAATCCTCACAAAGTTATGCAACTATATGGTAGCACAGTGGGGAAAACAAACTGCCTAAGCATCCTCCTTCATTTGAGAAGTATTGGATTGCAAGATGTTGTGAGGCTCATTGCTTTCTAAGGGAATCTTTTATTTAAAATGATGAGGAGAAGGGGGTAAAGCTGTGGGGCACACATACAAAATCAGGGTTGTCTACAGAGTGGAATTGGAACTCTGAATTCACTAAGCCAACAGGGGACAGAGAGTAGCTTTTGCTTGTTCATTAAGGTAAGGTGTTAGAAGCAATTATAGGAGCCAGGGAGTGGAGCCAGAGATTTTAGAATCATAGAAATGAGAAAGAATAATGAAACTAAGCACAACACAGTGCTTTGAAGAAGCAGTATGGACGGATGTTTCAATTCTCTCATGTATAGAGCATTTTAAGATGTATGGAAAGCATAATGGACACATCAACAAAGTCAAGGTTTCCAGCTTCTATTATTTTCTCTACCACCCTATTCCATATACACACAGAGCACGCTACAAATAGTAAATTAAGAAACTGTTTAAGAAATTAAGGCTACTTAAATGAATTGGATGAAGTAGAGAGAATTTTCTAAGGGTTATAAAGGAGGGCAGCAACAAATGGACGCAGAAGAGCAGATCACAAGGTCCAAGTCAAGAGCACACAAAGTTCTTCACTGAGAATCAGGTGAAATCCTGATTCCTTTTACCCGCAGCAAGAAATGGAGCATATGTTTCAGCAGCATGACCTCTTCTCCATTTTGATGTATCTCTGTCATGCAAAGAACTACACCTATAAAGCAAGGACCACTCAATCTGAGCACACAAGATGCTGATATTTAAGGGCCTTGAATGCTTTCTTCACCAGATCTGAATCACTGATTGAGTAATTACACTAAGATCATTAATTGAGGGGTGGAGTATGCTGGGAAGAATGTGGCACATTGAAGGCAGAAGGTTCAAATTCTAGTCATGGCTCTACTACTCAGAAGCTACATGGTAAATCCTCAGTTTCTTCATATGAAAAATGAGGAGAGCACCTCATCAGGATGTATTCAAGATTTAATTAAATGAGGGATATAGAAGTATTTCATAAAACTCTTCACAAAACTTTAAGCTCATTTATACAAAAGTAAGCAATCTACCTCTTAGATTTGCAAGGTGCAGAGACAATCTAGAGCTTAAGTTTGGATTATCTAGACAGATCAGTGTTCAAATAGGACACCATGGGGCTCTTTCCTTTGGTCCTTTGGTTACTTGTCCCAAAATATAGCTGGAGCCAGCCAAGCATCCAGCTCCCAGTATGAGGCTCATCAGAAACCTGCTAGGGTGGGGATTCTTTCACTCTGTGTTCCTTTTATAGTTTACTTGGGTCAGAGGAGGAAAGAGGAAAGCATGATTCCTGAGATGTCACAGCAGCTCCCAGAGTCAAGCCACAGAGCAACCATCTATTCTTAAGATCTACTGTTTTTTGTGAAAGAGACAATTTAGTCTATTTAGGGGAGAAAAAATCCCTAATGTCCAAATAAATGAAGCTTCCTGTGTTCCTTTCTCTGAGCAGCAGCATGAGGTAGAAAGTGCTCTGGCTCTAGAGGCAGGATGTCTGGTCTCCAAGCTGGTCACACCACTGGTTCCTCTCATTAACTTTATTAAGTCACTAGGCTTCTTGTCAGTTTTCCAAAAGTATAAAATGTTATTTCAAAAGATGCACATTTTCCTGATTTGTTAATGTTTTGGGGACAAATCATTCTCTCGCTACTTCATGAGTCCTTAATTGGTTGATACCTTCTTCTGAAAATCCACATTAAATGTGAATCACAGAAGGTAATGTTGCAGAAAGGAAGACTTCTTGCCTGGGGAGTGATTTGGTGGGAATAAAAGTACTTGAACTTTAAGAATAGACAGGCCTGAGTTTAAAGCCCAGCTCCATTACTTACTTTCTATGCTATCTTGAAAGGTTTTAAGTTCTCTAAGTCTCAGCTTCATCATCTGTATAATGAGCATCTCTCTTTTTATAATGTTACATTCACATGCAAAAGAGGGGTTGGTTGGGTATTAATTGTGTAAAGTACAAATTGATAATGCAGTTTCTTAGTACATTCTCTGAAATTCTGAGATGATTAAAATATAGGAAATCTGTTTTATGCATGGATTTTAAAGAAAACACACAACATATATTTACATAAATATTTTATTGTGAAATCCAACTTCTCTTTGGATTTAAAAATAAATGAGTTTAAGAATGAGCAAGTCTCCAAAAGGAGAGATAAAAGGGAGAGGAACAATGGAGATTGGCTTTGTTTTATTTTGTTTTGCTCTGTCTTCTAAGCAACATGAACTTGGGCCAAACATGTAACCGCATTGAACCTCAGTTTCCTTCTTTATAAAATGGTGTGATTCAACAGAAAGCATTGTGCAACTTTAACATATTATAACTTTATGAATCTAAGATGTCATTTCTAAATCTTTGGCTGGAATGGTAAATTCAGCCCTTAAAGAGGGTGAAGATGGGCGGCTAAATCTCAGCAGGCAACCCGAATTATTGACCATTGATTTAGCATCACTCCTCTTTTCTCGCTGAAATATACACCTGCTACTGGCCACCTCCTCACAACCACACTAAATGAATCACCACAGGGACCCCTTACACATCAGCAACCAGTCAATGCTGTGCTCACTGGCCTCCTTCTCCCTGGAGATGGACTCGTTTGTGGTTTGTACTTAGCTGGAGTTAATCAATTGGAAGGTCATTGTAACCCTAGTAATCTGAAACAGTGAACAACAACAAAAAATAATTTTCTATCACCCAGAACACCAGACTAAATTTAACCTGTCACATGACCAATTCTCTTAGGTACTGGCTCAAAAACTGCAAAAGCTAATAATAAAGAGGATTTTTTATGTGGAAACAAAATTGTTTCCTATGTTTTGACAGTCCTCATCAAGGTGAAAAATGGGTCGTATTTCTCCCTGAGAGAGTAACTGGGAGCAGAAGAGGAGACATCTGTGCTTTTAAGGGCAAGCTGAATTTTTACTACACAACCATGGTGGATCAAGTAGCCACACTTTTACTACCAGCTTCTTCCTCATGCCACCCCATGGGGGAGTCCATCTATAGCTGGAGTGAATGGGACCAACAGGCAAAGAAGTGCAAGCAACTTATAATCAAGAAATAAAGATGGATGTTTAACTAGATACATAGATGGATAGACAATAAGAGGAAGAGCCACGCCCAGTGTCATCATTTGAGTACCTGCATCACGCTGGATCTGGACTGTGAAGATCAATCAATTAAAATTAAATTTCTGTCACTTGAAACAAACAAAAGACTCCTAAAACAACCACATATTAGAATGAGCAACTTTTTAGAGTAGTCTCCGTGACCTTCTGTGGAGTCTGGATGAAGTTGGGTGCTGTTTGAGTAAGAGAGCAAAGCTGAGGGGTATACACAGGGTTGGCAGCAGAGAATTTAGAGGCAGATTTGGGTTTCTGCCTAACTACATAAAATCTGTTCTTTAAACAATTCAGGTGACGGAGATGGGATAAAATGAAGGAAGGCTGTCAGATTTCTGGAATTCTACAGGCAGGAAATGGGCTTATAGAGCTAGTTGGTTGCGAACACACATTATCCTTCAAGAAAAGGGAAGAATGGCCTGGGAAGTGGGGCCACCACCTCCTTGGTTCTAGCAAGTGGGGCTGCTGCCTCCTGGGTATGAGACAGTGGGGCTGCCGAAGCAGGCTGACAGGTCAGGGTCACCTCAGTCCAGGGCTGTTCAGAGGCTGATGGAGCCTCTACAGGCACAGACAAAACATGGAGTCACAGAGGATTATATTCAAGTCTTGACATCTAATAGGATTTCCCCTGATGAGTTTCATTGTTGCTTGAGTACCCTGGCCCCTTTTTTTCTTCCAATTTCTTCCTTTTGGAATAGAAGTGCATATCCTTATGCCTGTACCACCATTGTATTTTGGAAGCAGATAACATGTTTTCTATCTTTTACAGGCCTACAGATGGTGAGGAATTTTGTCCCAGGATGGATAATACCCAGAGTCTTGTCCATACCTGACTTAGATGATTTAGAAGATGAGATTTGGGCCTTTTTGAGTTTATTATATTTAGATGAGATTTTGTACTTAGAGTTGATGGTGGGATGGGTTATGACCTTTGGGGATATTGGAATGGGGTGAATGTATTCTGCATGTGTGAGGGGCCAGAGAATGTACTCTTATGAGTTGATTTGTATCCTCCAAAAAGATATGTTCAAATGCTCCCCCTCAGGATCTGTGAATGTGACCTTATTTGGAAATAATATCTTTATAGATATAATTAGTTAACATGAGGTCATACTGGAGTAGGGTGAGCCCTAATCCAATATGACTGGTGTCCGTATTAAAAAAAAAAAAAAAAGAAGAAGAAGAGACCCAGGGAAACACAGAGGGAAGATAGCCATGTGAAAATAGGCAGAGACTGGAGTTAGGCTGCCACAAGTCCAGGAATACCTGGCTACCAGAAGCTGGAAAAGACAAGGAGGGGTATTCCCCTACAGCCTTTGAGAGAGTATGGCCCTGCTAGATTCAGACTTATAGCCTCCATAACTGAGAGAATAAATATCTGTGGTTTTAAGCCATGAAATGTGTGGTACTTTGTTGTGGTGTTACCCAAAGCAGGTCCTACCTGGTGTGGCTTCTTATCAATAAAGACACATTGAGGTTAGGAGAGAGGAAGAGCAATTATTGCAAGCTCAGGCAAGGAGCAAGGAGGTGTATACTTCAAATCAAGCTCCCCAAACAAGGGAAGCAAAACCTTTTATACTGTCTCTCACAAGGAAGTACATACAAACATTTGGACTATATAAGTTATCATGGTGCTGCAAAGGCACAGTAAGAGAACTTGCATTTTTTCCTTTGTCATGTAGGCTAGTAAACTGGGTTTGACTGGCTTGAGCCTCAGCCAGCACTTTGAGGGCAATGGACAGGAGGAGGCAGGTTCTGCTTGGTCTGAGCCACTGCCGGTTGAGCCATACCCATTGCTATCCATAAGGTTTTGTTTGCTAATGGACAGAAGGAGCAGGTAAGCAGCTCCTGGCTGCAATGGCTATCAGTGGCAACTCTAGGAAACTAATACAGTTTTCTTATCAATAATGGGTCAGCTGACCATTCTCCCAGGCTTAACTCAGTCCAATATCTTTTACACCTGTTGTCCCAGTATGATTATTAACAGGACTTTTCCTTTACAAAATTAACCTGCTTTGGATGATAAAATATAGTCATCCTAATATTGGAGAACACTGGTATGTACATCAAAGGTTTGTTATGGAAAGAAAATAACACAGCATTTCATAGAGATTATCAGCACAGACTCTGGATTCAGACTGTTAATATATAAAAACTGCTCAGATTCCTAATAGCCCTGCAATTGAGGACAAGTTACTTCAGTTCTTAGACATGAGGCATGGTAAATTAAACTGCGACTTCCAGGGGCTGTAGGAAGGTCAGGAAGCAAGGGATACACGTGATTAAGACAATGCATTTGCTTGGGATGGTCGACTCTAAACATTCCTCATTTACTTGGGGGTTTGGTAGATCTGGCGCCAGGTATTTGGAGATTTTGAGTCATGACTAACAAGCAAACTGAATCCTGAGAAACAATCATGTATTTGCCATTTCTAATTAAAGATTAAAAAAAAAAATAACCCTGCCTCAAACAGAGAGAAAATCTAAAATCCCTTTTTTTTTTTAATTGTCTTAACTACTATTAGCCCATGGTCAGTAGAACTAACATTTGACTTTTTTCCCTCTAATAATAGGGATGGATTTGCTTTGATTCCTCTACACTTTCTGGCATACTCTTCTCTCTGACTGTGTGTGGAGCCTAATGTCTGACCAAGAGAGCAAAGCTAAGTGGTCCACACAAGGATCACATTCATAACACTGGCTTTATCAGCATTTTCATTTTTCCAAGCAGAGGAACTAATGGGACTCATGAATTAATAAATGTCACAATTAAGAGAAATTCCAGGCAAATTGTCTCTAGCTCTGTTATAGAAAAAAAAAAAAAACCTACTGCCGTCAAGTCAATTCTGACTCATAGCGACCCTATAGGACAGAGTAGAACTGCCCGATAGAGTTTCCAAGGAGCGCCTGGCAGATTTGAACTGCCGACCTCTTGGTTAGCAGCTATAGAGTTTCCTAAAAATGTCATCAACTAGACCAACTTGACTCTGTTTGTTCCCATGGCTGATTCTGGCTATAGGCATTGTCCAAGTTCCCACTGTTTTATCTGTGGGAGGGGTGGAAACCCTGGTGGTATAGTGGTTAAGACCTATGGCTGCTAATCAAAAGGTTGGCGGTTTGAATCCACCAGGCGCTCCTTGGAAACCCTATGGGGCAGTTCTACTCTGTCTTATATGGTTGCCATGAGTTGGAATGGACTCGATGGCAATGGGTTGGTATTGTGAGAGGGACAAACCAAGATCTCCTTTGGTCTGTTCAGCAGGTTAGTGGATTTACAGATATTAGTAGAACAGTGATCGTACTTGCCCTTTGATCTTACCTACCCTCTAAACCTCGCATCAGACACCAACCAGCTATCTATCCAATGGCTGACACTCCAAACTGATTGGTGAACCCTTTGACCAGTTCTGCCCTCTCCCACTGCTGGACAATAGAAGGAGCAGAACCATCATTTGGCCTGTGCCCATCTGTTTTGTGATGACTTCCAAGAATTGACTGGCCTTCTCTTTTCTACATGTGATCTAATGGATGGTGGAGAAAGTAGATATGACTTAAGAATAAGCAAGTCACAAATTTGAAGGCTATCTCGGCTTTTTACAGGGAACGACTGACATCTTGATTCAGGCCTGGAGAGTGGAAAGAACATCGGCTTTGCATCCCCTAGAATAAATACAGCTCAAATTATTTTACATACTAGCTGTGGGACCTTAGACAACATACTTAATCTTCTTGAGCTTCCATTTCCTTCTCTGTAAACTGGGAATTGTAATATTCTAAAAATGTTAGAAAGTTTGTCTATTTCCACTATTGGATGATGACTGGACTTTGACTATAGCTAGTAAGTGTAGATGATTTGAAGCCAAAGGTAGGGTCTTTGGTTTTGCTGTTATGTTTAGAGTTATTTACTCACTTTGCCTTTGACACATGGCTTTGGTTTCCTTAAAAAGCCTGTTATACTTCTCCTGGTGAGCCACCTAGTCACAGTGACTATTTTCCTTTCTAGGATAAGGTCAGGGGCTTTTATCAATTTACATTTATGAAACATTAATAGCAGTAAAGGTAGAAAGTTGATTGTATATCTTCAGCACAATTGAAGTGAGATTTAGCAACAAATATTCTAATTAGATATGCATTCCTGGAAATAGTCATTTTGGGTAGAGGAAATACTTCTTTTATATAGTTTAAAATAATTTGAAAGGAATCCCTTATTAATTCAACTCTATTTATTATTTATAATTTGTAATTTCTAATGTTCTAAGCACATAATATCCATTGCCTCATTTGATCCTAACATTACAGGCTTATTATTTCTACTTTTCATATGAGGAAAAGTAAGTTTACTGATGCTGTGACTTATAACCACAGAAAGAACTCACATTAGGATATGTCTTTACTGTTCTTAACCTTGTATTCAACTTTATCATATTGTGCCCCATTACTTGTATTAGTTTTCATGGTTTGGTAGTAATAAAATTGGTAATTATAATAATGAGATGCCTTCGAAGAGCTTTATGCCCAACATTTTCCTAGTATTTGCAAAACAGCAGTAAGAACAAAGGTAAATAAAAACTCTCTATCTCTTAATATAAATGAGGTGTCATAAGTTACACATCCCGCTATAAAACAAAAGAATTAATCTTCTAATTTCTTCCGAGAATTCTCCTTCCCATACCATGAAGCTTTTTTTTTTAAGATACATTTTCTTAACTTTAAATAAGTTTACAAGAAGGAGTACTCAACCAAATCAATTCTAATTGCCTACCAACATAATCCAATAACTTCATTTCATTCATATTGTTGGAGGAGTTAATTGGACCTGCACAGACACCAGCAAACTATATTGGTTTA
This sequence comes from Loxodonta africana, assembly GCF_030014295.1. Taxonomy (NCBI): domain Eukaryota; kingdom Metazoa; phylum Chordata; class Mammalia; order Proboscidea; family Elephantidae; genus Loxodonta; species Loxodonta africana. The sequence goes on from NC_087357.1 coordinate 26,293,096, forward strand.
TGCAAACAGTAAATTCAATTTCCTCCATGAACATCTCTCTGCAGGAGGAGTACAGATAGAGAGAAAAGATAGAGGATACTGAATGCAACTTCAAAATATCAATTTAGTTTCAATTATCTGCTCTTATTAGATAGACAAGAAAGAAAATATCATTAATTTCAGTAAATAAATATCAGTGATTGTGTATGCATGATCCTCAAACCAAATCAAACCCACTGCCATCTAGTAGATTGCAACTCATAGCAACCCTATAAGACAGAATAGAACTGCCCCATAGGGTTTCCAAGGAGCAGCTGGTGGATTCAAATTGCTGGACTTTTGGTTAGCATCCATAGCTCTTAACCACTGTGCCACCAGGGCTCCTACAATTATATATAATAGTTACATGTACAATTTATATATGTACATATATATGCATGCATACAAATATGTATGTTCTTTTCTTGTGTGTATTTTTTTTTTTTTAGTTTTGAGCTGTATATATGATTACTTTCCAATTGCAATAGGTCAACAAATAAAGATCAGGCTTACAGCACAGCTGAGTTCAGCCAAAATCAGTATGGATAGACTCCTCTTCCTCATGCCTACAACACCTTATACACATTGTTCCTAAGAATTTGAAGGTTTAAAATAGAAGAGAAGAGAGTTTTGTGCTTGTTTTGATTTATTTCCTTTTTGTATAGCACATAAACATGTACCTCTAAAGTAAAATTTAATCTATTCAGACCTCAAAGCATAAAAATTGGTGCAACTCAGATCAGTGGTTATTTGTACTAGAAAGAACTTGAGTCCATGGATTTCTGTTCCCACACCATGGTCTTAGGTCTTGGGAAAACCATAAAATGTCTTCCAAGCTCACGATTTTTGTTTTTTGTCTGTGGGAGGCTAACATTTTCTCTTTATTTACTTGCTAGATCTTACAAGGATTAAGAGAGCACGCTTTTGAGCCGTAACACACATACACATCCACTGCCACCGAGCAGATTCCGAGTCATAGCAACCCTACAGGACAGGGTAGAACTGCCCCATAGGGCTTCCAAGGAGCAGCTGGTTGATTTGAACTGCTGACCTTTTGGTTAGTAGCCAAATGCTTAACCGCTATGCCACTAGGGCTCCTTTAAAGTACTACACAAAAAGAAGAAAAAAAAATTGAGGTGAAATTATATAAAAGTAATGTAAACAAGTATAAAAGGCTACTTTATTTTACTTCAGAGAAAAAGCTGCTTTCCATCACTCTGGGAGCAATGTTTGCACCCTAACAATAAATATGCTAATGGAATGTTCTTGATGAATTCACTAAACAAGTTACTCTCGGTGGAACATTTTCCCATAACATTTTGTTAATCACGTTCTAGTTATTGTGCCTTTTAAATAAGCCTCAAAAATCTGTCTTTCCACCAATACAAGTTGATTGTCACTTTAATTAATCCAAATTAGTGAGCTAGTATTCTAATCACTTTTAATGCCTGTCTTGACAAGCTCCAAATTTGTAACACAAATTCCTCTGCCTACAGAAAAAACATTTTTTTTTCCTGTAAGTTTTCTGCATTTTCTCTTTCTCTAAGAAATTCCTTAGATAGAAAGGATGAAATAACATTCTCTTCCCTCCACACTCATTTATAGCAAATTATGGGGCAAAGCCCTGTCACTTACGTTACACAGCTGTATACGAGCTTCCAGCTTGAGATCATTCCTTAGCATACACATTTTGGTGTCTGGGAGCCGAATAAAGTCTAAGGAAAGAGTCAGTTACCCAAGCACTCCTCTGGTCAGTTTGCCGTGAGGCTAGTCCAGTGCTTTGCATAAGCAGTGCTAAACCTCATCTTCCCAAGATCTGTTCTGAAGCGTGTTCAAGCTGCCTGGAATAGAAGGAAGGTGATTGTTAATAATCTTGCAAAACCAAACCAAACCAAACCCATTGCTGTTGATTCCAACTCATAGGGACCCCATGTGTCACAGATCAGAATGGCTCATAGAGTTTTCCTGGCTGTAATCTTTATGGAAGCAGATCACCAGGCCTTTTTTCGATGGTAGTGCTGGGTGGGTTTGAACTACCAACCTTTTCGGTTAGTGGCTGAGCACAAACTGTGTGTGCCGCCTGGGGGGCGGGGAGAGTAACATGTGGATCAAGTTGTCAATGCTTCAAAAGTGAACAGAAAAGAGCTCCATGAAGAATATGATACTGCTAAAGGCTCATTAGAGGCGGAGACAGACATTAAGCTTTGGAGGTATGTAGGACTTCAACAGGATAAAGTATGATAGAACTATTCAGTTTGGCAATGAGGGTTGGGACTGTTGATGGCTTTAGCTTATGATGTATATATTGCTGCTTCTTTTATTTATTTATTTATTTTGTTTTGTTATTTAATACTTTGCTTTGTAGGGAGTTAAACCAAATCTGTGATGATCGCAAGTCTTATACCTCTCTTACGCAGTTGCAGTGGCACTTAATTGTTCAGAATGACGTTTGGATTGAGTATCTTGGGACACATGTTTCTCTCTGTCCAGGAAGGCTTCCCCTCCAGCCTCCACTCCATTTGTATGGTTTCTAAAAACGTAGCATTTTTCTTAGGACCTCTGTACTGCTGGCCAAGCTTGAGTATCTGACCCAAGCTGGGCCAATGAACCTCTTCCCCAGGATTTTTGGACTTGGTACCAGGAGTAACAGTATGGTCAACCTTACTCTGGGACTAAAGCTAGGCAGTTATGTTTTTGGCACCTGGAGAAAGCTGCTCTGTGGTAGGAGAAAAGAATGAAGCTGACACAAGAAAGACAAGACAACATCTTGGTGCTTCTCTTGGCTCTGAGGTCCAGCCATAAGCCTCTTCTTAGGTTCTGATGTTCTTTTAATCAGTTCCCTTTCTGATTAAAGTTCAAGTGTGTTTACATTCCCATTTCCAAACCAAAATGTCCTAATTTGTGGGTAGCAAATTAGCAACCATGTAGCAAACTTAGCAAAAGGTCTAGGACCTTGGCTAATCTATCTAGTGCCATATTGCACCTTTGCATTAGAGAAAGGCACCCCCTCTGGCCAGATGTGACCTCTTGGGGGCAGTCTGGTGAGTGGATTACAGGCTGGATTTCAGCCCTCACTAGCCTCAAAGCTAGGTACACAACCGTATATAGCAACTTTCAGAGGCCTAGGACTCCCAGCTTTGACTGCAAGCACCACTGTGGTTTAAAGTTTCCCTCTATTTCCCAAACATTATGCATATTCTTTACTGTAGCTTTGTAACAACAGAAAGCATACTTGAATAGTCACCGAGAAAACCTGTCGGTATAACCTTTACAATAAGCCACAATTAGGAGAATTTTGGGCAGAAGGCAACGGATAGTGCAGAAACAAGTATGCTAAGAAGAACAAGGGCATGTTTGTTTTTGGTCTTATAATTTGATTCCTTTGAGTAGAAAAACGTAAGTTGATTCCTGGATCATTATTTATTTATTTTTACATCTACACTGGACTTGGGAACCAAATAATACTCCCAGGGAAGTGCAAATTGGTATGCACAAATTATATTACAAAAGTCAACAAAGCTATAATGCACAGAAAATGTTCACGGTGTGGAAAGTTAGATTTTTGCAGGTCTGGTTTTCCTTCTGGCCTGCACAACAAGCATGACTCTACAAATAGAGGGCGCCCTCTCCTAGGCCAGGTATGCATTTTGGAGAATACATACAAGGCTAGTGCAACAGTCCAGAAATTCTCCAAAACAAAAAGCTTAGTTTCTCTGACCACTAAGAAGCCAGTCTTCTTCCCGTGGGGCAAGAATCTTCAGCATAAATATATATGACCATCTTTGTAAAAGTTTCACTAAAAAAGAATATAATTTTAGTTGTTCATTCAGAAAAAGAAAGAATACATTTAACAACTCAGGTTTTTCCAGGACTGAGGGACTTCCCATCAGGCATACAGGACTTTCAATGATTAACCAGGAAAGTCCCAGGCAAAGCAGTAGAAATTGGCCCCCTACCTCTGGAGGGGATACCTGACAGGCCAGCTGAAGGTAGAGCTGATATGTGAGAATGAGCTTGCTTTGGACATGACGGTTCCCAAGGCCATAGATTTTTACAGATGTCCTGCTCAAGTTGAAAGTTACAGAAAGTCTGTTTGGGAAGTGGGGAGCTTGTGACTTATGCTATCAGTCAATCAATTGGTCAGTGAAGCAATGCTTATGAGCCAAATAGTGGAGAATATAGTTAGAGTCACAAGCCTGCCCTCAGGTTGTATAATCCCTTTTCACCCAAATGGCCTCTTTTCCAATCTTCATTGTCTCTTTCCAAATAAAGACAAAACATAGTGGCATCACTAGGGCAGTGCAGGGGGTGTGGACTGCACTGGGTGACACTGTCAGAGGGTGTGACGCTGTCAGAGGGTGTGACACCAGAATGACTGTCTATAAAAATTTTGTGCAGTGTTTCATCAGAAATGCATGATTTTCTATAAAAAATATCCCTGAAGGTAGTTATGCCAACATTTTTCGTAAGCCCAGCTTACATGTATCAGTGTACCTACAAGGCTGAAACTCTGTGATAATTTCCCTTTTGAACCTTCTAATGCGCTCTGGTCAGGGCTGTCATTATCACCCAATTACAACGATACTTTGAATCATGTGGTTTTGTCTGCACTTGCTACAAGTACGCAATGTTGTGTTTGTTGCTGCCAGTGTTTTTATAGTCGCTGATTTTGTCAAATTGTCTGCTGTTTTAGCTACAATATTGTGGTAATTACTATTGTAAGCCTATATCACTATTTTTTTTTAAATGAAGTAGTAATTGAAGGGAAAAAAGGAGAAAAATCAAAATATGCTTCCACTCAGTTACTAAAAAATGTTCTAACTAGTAATGTTGTAATTCAATGTAGAATGAGTTTACAAAACAATTTTGTTGTTACTACAGCCATGCGTCACTTAATGTCCACCAAGTGTTCTATGAAACAGGACGTTATGTGATTGGATGTTGTAAGAATACTATATTATATACTTAAAGCTATATGGAGTCCGTTTTGTTTCACTTCCAAATCGGTACTTTGCCTTTGCCTGTTGCTGCTGCTATCGCTAGCACTGGCTTTGCTGCGTTTGGGAACCATAATGCACTTCACAGTAATGTTATCAAGAGAAATTAAACAGAGAGATAACCACACAACACTCAAGAAGCACACGATACACAAGATTGGATGCTGCTGTTATACGGTAAACTTTTTATCTGTAAGTAGGGGACACAAGAAAGCACAGTACAGTATATACATAAGCCAATAACATAGGCATTTATTTGAAACCCTAGTGGTGTAGTGGTTAAGAGCTACAGCTGCTAACCAAAAGGTCGATAGTTTGAATCCACCAGGCACTCCTTGGAAACACTATGGGGCAGTTCTACTCTGTCCTATAGGGTCGTTATGAGTCGGAATTGACTTGATGACAATAGGTTTGATTTTTTTGGTATCAAGACATATGCGTTATAGGTTACATATGTACTGTACCATTACACGTCTGGCAATGCAATCGCTTTGTATACAAAGGACATGAGACATATGTGTTGCACGCTGTTGTGTTTGCTACATTTGGTTATGTCCACTCTGTTCCATTCTCTGATCAGAATTTGTGAACTTTGTTATAAGCTTACAGAACCACAGGCGTATATGCAGTCGGATTTTGCCCAAACGGATGTTATGCAGTGCATGACTGTATTCATATAATCTAAGAAATATTATATTTAAGCAATTTACCACTATATTCGTCACATTATTCTATGATTAAACTGATAATAAACATTACTAAGGATTCTCTATGGCCTGGTACGGGAGGAGGTTCATGGATCGGGATGAGTTACTGCAGTGGGTGACACCAACCTCAGTGATGCCACTGGCAAAACGTAAGTATTCTAACATTAGAGGAGAGCTTGGAGCTGGAGTCAAACTGCTTGAGTTCAAATCCTGACTGAGTAGATTCCTGGCAGTACGGCCTTGGTCAAGTTACTTAATCTCTGTATCCTTTAGTTTTCTCATCTAAGAAATGGGTTTAATAATAGTAGTTATTTTACATTATTTTGATAAAACCAAAGTGACAGAGATATGTAAAATTATTGAAAAATTATCTGACACCTGATAAATATTTAGTGCATAGTAGCTGTTACTTTGATATCATTCTCAGCCGAATGCTCTAGTGCCTTCTT